>NC_060150.1:925847-939844 GCF_021292245.1 Micropterus dolomieu
TATCAACATATACACATATAACATCACAACAACAGCATGTCTAGGTGAACTGAAATGTTAGCTGAATGTCTGTGGGCAAGTCATGAAACGTTACCTGACGCACACATCATGGCTGGAACTGCTATAATAGTGTTGTGTGGCTCGTCCATACAACAGACTTCCCTCTTACGCGTGAGCTTCTCGCTTTTTTTGCATGGTCCGAGTCCTCCTGTTCAGTATTACCCAGAGTAAACTTCACTCTCCTCCATGTTTGTTTATTCTGAATGCAAATTTCTTTCCTGCAACACCGGCATGTGTGGAAGAACATAGGAACAAAGTTATTTTTAAATTGGATCTGTTGAGTAATTTTGTTTCTTTCTATTACTATATGCATTAGGCTATGTCTTATGTTTTATGCATTGAGAAACATACGTTATGGAAGTTTTCCTGGGTGTTAAAAATAAACAGAAAAGCAACATAAAAATGCCAAAACTTACAAGATTCAAGTTTGAAGTCGGGAGCTCCATCTTTGAGCTGTTCGGTCGAAAGGTTTCATTTGGTTGTAAAGTTACAGCCTTGTGTTATGTAATGGTAACTATTGAACCCTGAGAATGTGAAATTGCTTTCTAACTGAAGAGGAAGTGATGTCTTAACTGAAGACGCGCCTTGAAGAGTGACAGAGAGTTTCATTTGCATTGTATCCCTTGGAAAGCTGCTTGCAATGTAAATGTAAAATTTGAGTAAAGTCCGCTATTGAGCAGATTAAGTCTTTGAAAATGAAGTGTCAAATGCTGTTCTCATTTTTATTTTAATATGGTCCTGGAAAGCCCACGCAAGTATGTGAACAAGAAAATTGGATCATTGCATTTTAATTTTTACTTAAATAACACATATGTATATATGAAACATTTAAATGCTATTGTGGAATTACATTTTCATTTTCAAATGTGCAAGATAATTTGAATAAAGTCCCAGGAAAACTTCCATACTGGATGCTAATTTTGATGCATACGTTCTTAAACAGAGTGAGGTGAAGTGGTCGCCTCACACACACGCCCGCCGCCAAAGTTTAATTGTCTTTATCTTATTGTATGCGACGCGCAGCACAAATCATTTGAAGAGAGACTGATCCTCACTTTTTGTGAGTTTCCAGAATCTATTACTGTTTAACTAAATAGGACATCAACAGGAGGGAATTCGCATGGCAGCGCATCCCCGCAAAACTACATGAAGTAAAACTACATGGAGCTTATAATTTTAATATAAGTTAAATTGGCTACAGCTGTGTAGCACATAGAAGCCGTTGCCATGGTTACTCAATAGCGTGCCTGCCGTTTTCTCATGTTAGCGTAGTCTGCTGACCCTCCACTGCTTGTTTGGGTGGCTGATTTGCAGGCTGGTCAACACATAGACAAGAAATTCCACGAACCTTCTAGAAAGATGAGATCAGTCATAGAAAGAGGTGGAGACCGTGCAAAAATCCCAATACACAAATACCTATAAAAAACAATGTTTGTAAGCTGTTCCTTCAGTTCATCTTGGGGGTCGTGGCTGTTGAAGTTGACTGTATTCAAGTGATATCAAAAGCAAAGAGATTAGGAACCGTAGTTTATTTTGAAAATCAGCACAGAAGTGCTACCGGAAGCAAGTGTACTTCCGGTAGCCAAGAATGCTAAAGGAAGGTGTACTTCCGGTAGCCAAGAATGCTAAAGGAAGTTAGCTTGTTAGCAGGAAGTAGCCGGAGCCGGAGCTCGGCCTCACAGTCGGAGCAGCTTCCATAGAGACCAAACTGTATTTTTCACGGAGCCCAAATGTCCAAATGTCCAGATAGAGCTGTCTGAATAGACTCTGTGCTGTTCCCTTTATCTGAACATGTTTAACATCTGAATTATCTCCCGGTGTCCTACGAAGCTAATGCAGTTAGCTTAGCTTGCTAGCTGGAAACAGTCTGGAGGAAAAGCTGCTGTGAATTAGTAAAAATGTCTAAAGTGGAGAACGAGGAGGAACTTGGTGGACAACGCAAACTACTGGACGCTGTTTTCAAGCCTGCAGCAGGTTTGTACACTTTACTGCTTATTCTCACTGTAAACTGCCTTTACTGCAGTAAAAGTACTAATCCACTCTGTGAAAATACTCCACTGCGAGTAAAAGTCCTGCATTCAAACCTTCCTTCAGTAAAAGTATGTGAGTATTATCAGCAACATGTACTTACAGTATGACAGTAAAAGTACTCACAGTGCAGTAAAATGTTCCTGTCAGAGTTTCTCTGTTATATCTGATGTTTCTGGATTAATATTCCTGCTGCATTAATGCTGAATTTTACTGCTGCAGCTCATTTTAACTCCTTTACATCCTGTTTGGTAGTTTAATCTGCAGCAATGCATCATGGTCTATAAGATCATCACTTGTGATATTAATGATCAGATGTAGTGAACGGATGTAACGGTTCTGAAACCGAGTCCGGTGACACAAGTCGACGGTCTCGGGACGCGGATCCGATGACAGATCGGCGACACACCTGCTCCCCGGACTGTTGAGCTCTCATTAAGACAGTGGGACTGTGACGGCGGCCGGTGGGCTCTGTAGCTGTGTTTATCGTATTTGTACTGACAGTAGGTTATTGTAGGTAATGTGGATCAAAACCGAAACTAGTACGTTAGTAAGTGAAATCTGCAGTAGTGCCCCAAGTAAAGTATATGTTGAAGAGACTGTATTCAAAGTTAGTGCAAGCACTAGGCAATATTACAAATAAAGCAGACAAATACTGCAGCTTCTCGAGACTCCTGAAAAAGAGCGTTCTCTTTCTGCCACCATCATCCCTGAGACCTCAAGACCAAGAATGCAAAGAACTGTGGAGAGGCTTCATCACCCAAAACAATAAGCTCACAATCTGATTTATTGCCAAGTAGGTTTAACTTTAAAACAAAGATTTTAGGCTTTGGAACTTTATCAAATAAAAACACAATAAAGGCAAGTTCTTTAACCACAACTGTACACTAACAATGTAATATCTATTTAGAATAATTCCTGCATCATACTTCTTCTGTAGTTTATTTTTTTCAAAGTATATTTTATAAGTTTTATAAGTGGAGAATGTTCTGTAGGCTGCATCAGGAGCCAGATGTTTCTTGATTTACTCAGACTGTAACGACAGAATAAGAGTGGATCTGCTGCAGCGGTCTGAGTAACTGGGACCGGGGCGCTCTGTGGGCGTGACTGGCCAGACGGCTGGCACGACTAACCTCGTGGGCGCTTGTGGACCTTCTCAACCCCAAAAACATTGAGAAGACCTCACATTTTGGATTTGCCATCAACTTTAGCAAAACTGCGAAGTTCTACACAGTTGATTTCTCGCCTCAAAAGTTTATTTTGTGATGAAATAGCGTACAAATCTTTCTTCGTTGCTTTTCCCTTCTCGCATGAATGCTTCTTCTTCGTGAGTAGTCTTACACAAGCAGTCATGGCTAGGGGTCGACCAATAATGGGCCTGGCCGATTATCGGCGCAGATTTTACACATTTTTACAATAATCTGCATCGGTCATTTTAAAAACAGATAGCCGATACATTTACGTAGCTGACGCTTTTATCAAAAGCGACTTACAATTGCTATACATGTCAGAGGTCGCACACCTCTGGAGCAACTGAGGGTTAAGTGTCTTGCTCAGGGACACAATGGTGGATGGGTCACAGTGGGGAGTTGAACCCAGGTCCCTCAAACCAAAGGCATGTGTCTTATCCATTCTGCCATCACCACCCCAGTAATTTTTTATTAATTAATAAAAACAATGCACTCCTTTGGCTCTTACGCAGCCGCTTCTCTCTGTCTGGAGAGAACCTTAGGCAAGGCAAGTTTATTTGTATAGCACATTTCAACAACAAGGTAATTCAAAGTGCTTTACATAAAACATAAAAGCAACAGGGAAATATAAAAAAGTTTTAAAGTTTTTAATAGAAAATAAAAACAGGCAGGTCTCCCACCTTTGCTTATTTTACTCCTCTGATTCGCCATCTCCCACTCTATCCCCCCTTTAGTTACTTAGGGACTCTAACCCTAAAAGGACTCTAACCCTTTAACCCTAAGGGGACTCTAACCCTTCCTTAGATACGGTCGTCACTGTAAGTCGTCTGTAAATTGTCCACGCTACAAACTCTGGTAAAAGTGGTTGAGAGCGGGACCCTGTCAACAAGTTAACAGTGGAGAAAACAGGGACTGTAATCCTTGTAATTCTACTCGGCCCTACTGTATATTTAGTTAATTGGTCCTAAAAACAATGTATTAAGTGTTAAAGTTAACAGATGATAAAGTATCATCAAATGACAACTGTTTATTTTATTGCCAGGAAACATAGGAAACAAATTCCAATCAATCTGTGTTAGACTTAAACCATAGCGGCCTTTGCCTGGTAACTGTGAACATCTTATAGCTTAACAAATATAGCTTCACTGTGGAATAAACTACAAAAACAGAACAAACAGCATCTTTATAAATTTACTACAACCATAAAAACTGCTGTAGCCAAAATATTTAGGAGATAAAGGAGCTCAGGCATCATGAGTCGATGATAAACTCTGAAGTAGCTGCTTTTTGTTCTGGAAAGCTCAGGCAGGTTCTGTGGGTTTTAGGGGGTAGAGAGAGGAGCAGAGAGAGGAGCAGAGAGAGGGAGAAGGGCTACAGAGGGGAGTCAAAACTGCCTTTAGTCAAATTTGAAAATAAGGAAAATTTAAATAGGCTACAATGTAAATTCCATATTATACAATCAGTTGTAAATATTACATAGGCTACTATATTCATTCTAATTTCATATGGTTTGCCATTAGTAGGTTATAGGCCTTATATCATTTCAGTGGATTGTTTTCATTTTTAATCCTTGTGCAGGATGCACAGTCTGCATATTTTACATGCTGCCAACGACGTTACCAGAGGGAGAGTAGCAAACACTTCAAATACGGCCAGAAGATTTTTATTTGGCTTTATAAAGGTTAAATATACAGGAGATTTACGGTGGAAACATTTAACTGGTGGATACCAGGTGAGAACGGAAAAATACGGGAGAATCTCGGGGAAAACGGGAGGGTTGACATGAGAGGAGTAGAGTAATGGGCTACATCCACACTGCTACGTTTTTAAAACAGTTTCATAACGAAACCGATCTTCTCGGTCCACAGCAGCGTTTCAGCTGCGTATCAGATTTGATCTCCGTCTATATTAGAACGACTGAAAACACACATCTAGTGGCCGTTCAGGTAGCTACACTGGGCATGCGCCTGCCAGTGTAAACATAAAGCAGACGGTCTACTCCGCAGTAGCAGACGATTTAGCGAAAGAAGAAATTAATACAGACCAAGAACCTCACCAGGCTTTTTTCTTTTTTTTTGCATTGACCGACAACGAAGTGGAACCTTTACTGAAAGTAACACGGGAGTACGAGAGACGGCGTCGGAAAACAGACTGGGAGTTGTCGCAAAGTAAATACAGCGACATGCACAGTAGGCTAGGCTAACTGTTAAGTGTTATTTACACAGTACTTATATTTTAATAAAAATACCAAAACTAAAACTCTGTAAAGCATCTGCAAGCGACTCACAAAGCCAAATGTGAGTGTGTGTTTGTTTTATAAAGTCCTCTGTTTTGTCCATCAGATCAGCAGCGTTTTCAAACAAACATCTTCTGATTCACCGTTTTAATCTGGACGGGAGGCGGAAACGTAGCAAAAGGTCTCCGTTTTTGTAACGAAAACAGAGAGAGGCAGTCAGCTGATTGAGTGGCACCGCTCTTTGCATCAGGAAACTCACACTGAAGGATCAGTCTCTCTCTGCCTGATGCGCTGAGTCTGTAAAACTCCGGTTGCAGGTGGCGTGTGAGTGAGATGAGCACAGCTGCGACAGTTTAACATGATCGCTCCTGCGTGTTGCTCCACTTGTCTGATTGCTGCTCAACTCTAATTGTAAATGATTATGTGGACGCATTAATCTCTTCTTGTCTGAGATGGACTTTGGTGCTAGCTAGCTTTGAAAACCGCTCACACAGCGTAGTGAAACATTTTAGCTGCTGTTGAAAATTTGTCTGGCGAGTACTGCATCATCTGATCGGCTTTTCTTATCAGCCTTTTTAGTGACCACCGATCAAACTAGTTAAATCCATTATCGGTCGATTATGATCGGTGACCGATCGAACGGAGCACACTTACTCTAAGCTTTTTAAATAGTGTTAAAATCTAAAAATACAGAAAAAGAAAAAAGGACAGTTAAAGATACAGTACAGTGTAAGTTATCAATCTACTAGTCAAAGGCAGGGGTAAAAAGAAAAGTCTTCAGTCTTAATTTAAAAGAACTGACAGTTTCAGCAGACCTGCAGTTATCTGGGAGTTTGTTCCAAATATACGGAGCATATTGGTGGGAGACTGGATGGTTCATAACGAAGCAGAAGTTCAGAAATGTATTTTGGCCCTAAACCATTTAGTGCTTTATAAACTAACAGCAGGATTTTGAAATCAATTTTTTGACATACAGGAAGCCAATGTAAAGACCTCAGAACTGGAGTGATGTGATCCACCTTTTTGGTCTTAGTGAGGACTCGAGCAGCTGCGTTCTGAATTAGCTGCAGCTGTCTGATGGATTTCTTAGGGAGCCCTGTAAAGACACTGTTACAGTAGTCAAGTCGACTGAAGATATATGCATGGATATGTTTTTCCAGGTCTTGCTGAGACATAAGTCCTTTAATCCGTGAGATATTCTTCAGGTGATAGTAGGCTGACTTTGTAATTGTTATTAATGTGCCTCCTCAAATTCAGGTCTGAGTCCATGACCACACCAAGATTTCTGGCTTGATTTGTGGTTCTTAACATTAGAGATTGAAGTCGAGCACTGACTTTCTATCGTTCCTCCGTAACTCCAGTTTTATCCTTGTTTAATTGAAGAAAATTCTGGCACATCCAGTCATTGACCTGCTCAATACAGTTACTCAGCGCCTGTATGGGATCGTAGTCCCCTGGTGAAATGGTTATGTAAATCTGTGTGTCATCTGCATAATTATGGTAACATATTTTGTTGATTTTCATAATCTGAGCCAGTAGAAGCATGTAAATGTTAAACAAAAGAGGTCCCAGAATGGAGCCTTGGGGAACTCCACATGTCATTTTTGTCAGCTCAGATGTGTGATTACCTATAGACACAAAGTAGTCCCTGTCCTTTAAGTAGGATTCAAACCAGTTTAGTACTGTGCCAGAAAGTCCAACCCAGTTTTCAAGTCTGTCTAGTAATATGTTGTGGTCAACCGTGTCGAATGCAGCACTGAGATCCAATAATAGTAAGACTGAAATTCTGCCACTGTCACAATGTTTAAATGGATGTCATTGAAGACCTTAACAAGAGCCATCTCAGTGCTGTAAATCACAAATCGATCCATCTAGCTCTAACATGGATGCATTTCTGAACAATATAGATTTGCCAAGGTTAGATGATGAACAGGAAGCTCTCTTACATATGCCGAATAATAAAGGTCACACCTGGTATAATACACTCCGACCAAACAGGATTTGCTAAGGGCAGGCACTCCACCAACAATACACACAGGCTACTTGATGTAATAGACTATGCCACTATTCATAACCTGGAAACTACAGTTGTTTATTTAGATGCAGAGAAAGCAGTAAATTGGAAATTTCTATTCGCTACTTTATATAAATTTGGATTTGGAAGCTCTTTCATAGATTGGATTAAAATCTTATACAGTTCCCCAAGAGCTTCTGTCAGGATAAACGATCATACTTCTCCATGCTTTAGTCTTCTGACTGGTATCAGGCAGGGTTGCCTACTCTCTCCCTCGCTATTTGCCATTTTTATAGAACGGGGAATTAAAGGAATTCAAACAGAAAATGTACACCATAAAATAAGCCTTTATGCAGATGATGTATTGCTTTTCCTCCTAAACTCACAAACTTCTATTTCTGAGACAATCACACTTATAGATAAATTCTCATCCATTTCAGACTACTCCATTAACTGGAGTAAATCCATAGTTTTACTTGTAATGTGTGATTCCCAGAGTAAATTTACCACACTGCTATAGTCTGGGAATATTAAATATCTGGGTGTCAATATTTCCTCCAGGCTGTCAGAACTGACATGGCTAAACTACACGCCTTTACTTAAATCAATAGAGGATGACCTTGTACAATGGATATCATTGCCTGTCTCCACCATAAAAATGATGGTCCTACCTAAAATCAATTACCTGTTTTCAGTGTTACCCACCAAACCCTCTGCTGTCAGGTTTAAATCACTGGACTCAAACATCTCAAAATTTTTGTGGAAAAATAAACCCCCACGAATCAGTTTAAAAACTCTGCAAAAAGCAAAAGATTGTGGTGGTTTAGAACTGCCATATTTTTCTCATTACTTTCCTGTCCAATAGACTACAGTATCTCAAAATGGATCAGTCAAAGCCCCCTGGACCACTCATGGATGGACATGGAACAAACAAGGAAATTATTATTATTATTATTATTATTATTTTTATTAAATTAAAATTTCCGATATGCCATTCATCAGTTCCAGCATCAAACATCATACCTGCTTTAACATAAGTGTCGTGGAAATTGTATTCTTGGTGAGAGGTTGAGCAAATAATTGATTTACAACAAACCGTTGTCTTTGAAGAATTTATTTAACTAAAGAGAATAAACAGAGACGTACTACAACAGAATCAGCTGGACCAGAGGTTCTGTGTCCTACGACAGTTACTAATGTCTGGCCCAGAGAAAAGGGCTGCATGATCATTTACACAGTCTGAGCATCTATGTTTTGGGGAACAAAAGATGGAGAAGAACAGCTACTGAGGAAAACAATCAACAACCCCACATCCCTGACCTAAACCCCACACATGTGGACAGACTGGAATAACAAGAACAATAATAAAGATTGAACCACCTTCGATAGCCTGATGATGCTCGGGGTGCTCCTGATTGTGTGGTAGCAGAGAGGTGGGGGGCTGCGTCGGGGGTTTGGTAACTCTGGGTCGGGGGTGGGTCTGCGCGATGGCCCCCCCTGGACCCGTCCTTGGGCTGGGCAGTGTTGTCGCTGACTCTGGGGTGCAGCCGGTGCTAGAGGGGCTCTTGCTATAAGCCCTGGGGTTTGGGTGTTTTGGTTGTTCAGTCCGCGGCGGTTGGGTGCTGGGTGGGGGGGAAGCACTGGTCTATGTTGTGTACGCGCGTTGTTTGGGCGTCTGTTGGTTGGGCCAGGGTCTTCCGTGTTTGCGTCAGAACAACAGAGTGAATTAGATTTTTGTGACATTAATTTCAAGGAATTTCTGATTTTTGTTCCTGAAAGTTGAGACTTTCTAGGATTTTTTTTTCTCGGTTTATTAACCCTCACCCTGGCTCTGTATTTTTTAGACACGTAAAATAGTCAAACTAAATACGTGAAAACAGTTAGGGTAATTTAAATATAGCCTACAGATGGGCTACATCTAAGAAATTGGCCTGTTATTTAATTAAGATTTCCTCCCTAAAATCACAGAGGCTGCAGGGCTCGCTGTAGGCTTAATGCTGATGTGTTTCCTAATTTAATTTCATCTGTAACCACAAGATAAAATCTAAACATATTTTATGAAATGGTGTATTAATATCCTACTTCTCATCATTAACACTGAGTACAGATGTGCTGTGTAGTCCGCATACAGGGTAACCTCGAGTAAACCACGAACAAAACCTGCTCGGAGCAGTTTAGAGATGCTATGTAAATTGCCATCACCTATCAACCTTTCGTAGTACAGACTGTTCAAATACGTTTTACAAAATATTTATTATTTCTCCACACATTTAAGACAGTAGTGGTATCAGTGGTCTGAATGTATGTAATGTATGTATTTCATTATTCTCCACAGACGTCCAGCTGCTGTTGGTGGGTAAAGAAGAGGCTCCCCCTGAGCAGCAGGAGTGGAGCCCCGGTCTGGACCAGGAGGACCCACCAGAGCCCCCACACATTAAAGAGGAGTGGAGGTCCAGTCTGGACCAGGATTACCCACCAGAGCCCCCACACATTAAAGAGGAGTGGAGGCCCAGTCTGGACCAGGAGGACCCACCAGAGCCCCCACACATTAAAGAAGAACAGGAGGAGCTCTGGACCAGTCAGGAGGTAGAGCAGCTTCAAGGACTGGAGGAGGCTGATATCACCAAGTTTACATTCACTCCTGTCCCTGTGAAGAGTGAAGAAAATGAAGAAGAGAAACCTCAGTCCTCACAGCTTCATCAAAGACTAACTGAACAGATGAAAACAGAAGCTGATGGAGAGGACTGTGGAGGACCAGAACCAGCCAGGAACTCAGATCCAGATAGACATTTAAAACCAGCTGCTCCTGACAGGATTTCAAACTCCTCTGAACCTGAGTCTGATGATAGTTTTGATTGGGAGGAGATCAGGAAACAAGCTGAATGTGCTACAAGCTTTGACCACAAGGTACATTTGCAGGAAAATAATGGAATCCAAACAGGAGAGAAACTATTTAGTTGCTCAATCTGTGGCAGAAGATTCCTCTGGAAGAAGTCCTTAATGACTCATATGGTACTTCATTCAGAAGGAAAATGTTTCAGCTGCTCTGTTTGTAAAAAAACATTTAAATGCAGGGTAAAGTTTGTGAAGCATGTGAGATTTCACACAGTGGAGAAACGCTACGTTTGTTCCTTCTGTGGTAAAAGATTCCCACACAACTCAAATTTGACCCGACACTTAACAGTTCATACTGGAGAAAAACCTTTCAGCTGCTCAGTCTGTATAAAAAGTTTTGGTAACAGAGACACTTTGTCCCAACACATGAGAGTCCACACAGGAGAGAAACCCTTCAGTTGTTCTCTCTGTGGTAGAAGATACGCAAATAAGTCACTTCTGAAAGAACACATGAGAATCCACACAGGAGAGAAACCATTCACATGTTCAGTTTGTAAAAGAAGTTTTCGTGTCAGAGACCAGTTGTCCAAACACATGAGAATCCACACAGGGGAGAAACCCTGCAGTTGTTCTGTCTGTGGTAAAATAGTTGCAAAAAAGTCACGTCTGAAACAACATATGAGAATCCACACAGGAGAAAAACCTTTCACATGCTCAGTTTGTAAAAGAAGTTTTCGTGTCAGAGACCATTTGTCCAGACACATGAGAATCCAGACTGGGAAGAATCTATTTAGTTGCTCTGTCTGTGGTAAAACATGTGTTGGAAATATGAGTAGACATATGAAAACCCACAGAAAGGAGAAACCATTTTGTTGCACTGTATGTAATAAAAGATACACTCGGCTTGAGCATCTTAAAAAGCACAAGTGTGCTGGTGAGAGCAGTGGAAGTAAATGAAGCTGCAACTAAGGGCAATACCAGTAGGTATGGGCTACATTACTGCAGGAATCACTGTTTAAACTAATCTGTATAAAACTGATCAATGAACAGTATATGATGTGAATATTTCTGAGTGAGGATGAATGTTGTGCAGCTGAAACAAATGTAGTTTAAAAGTGAGTTTTGCATTATCTGCTGATAGTCTGAATGTGTTTTGACATAATTTAATTAAATACGAAATCGGCAAGATTTTATTAACGTGAAATAGACGTCTAAAACTTAACAGTCAGTGTGAGCTTACAGACATATTTTCCACTTCCAAATAAATCATTAATAGGCTGACCTGCTGGGTCAGACTGTGACTTTACAATCACAGGTCCACAAGTAAACTGTGCCTTATTTTGTTTGTTAGGCCTACATAGCTTCATCTTCAGGAAGCCGACTGCTACCAGCATCTTGTCCCTTCAGATTAAATACCGCATTTAAAAATCGAATGTAGCCTTTTAGCCCTACCTTATCATTCATTAAGGAAATTCCAGTCCGGCAAACAATGAACGAGCAACGCTGTATAAAATGCAATTGTTAATGTATTGAGTCTGTCACCCACTTCTGTGTTTTTAACTTAAATAGCCTATCATGGTCCGCGTTGGCAGCATTCATATTTCTAACTCTACCCGATTAAAATGGAGCCTCTGCCTTTATTTACCTGTTGCCATGGTGAATCGTAGTATTGGACCTCCATTGATGAGCTTCCAGCAGGTTCAACATACTTGACTGAACTAATTCTGATCGGCTGTTCTGAAACCGAAAAGTTGGGACTTTCTGAAACAGAACCCAGGTGAGATCATCTCTGTTTTTTGTCTTGTAAAATAATACTCTTTTTGTACCAATTATTGACTGACTCCAGTATGTTTTTCTGACTACAAGTCAAGCTTTTGGGTTTTCAGTTGGCCTTGCCATTAATGTTTTGGCAGCGTTTATTCTGGCGGTGTCAGGTGACTCCCCTGCGTCTTCAGTGCACATTAAAAATAGAATGTTTGAAATGTTGAAAACTGTTGTCATGGTTTTGAGTTAACCAATCATAATTTGGGCCGCACCTTTATGACATCATTTCAATCTTCATTGCTGCGGGATCCTGGTTCCCCTCCACTCGGGAGATGGCGAAATTGTCCTCCCCAAGTATGCCCTGCACCACCTTACAAAAGGCGCTCAGTGTTTTGCCTGTGAGGCCTCCACCTGAGTTTGAATATCAGTAATAATAAAGATTATAAGTAAATAAGGCAGAGCTAATTGCAAAGGGCCTATAGGTATGCGAAAGGGAAATAAATGAATTATACCTGTGCACAAAATGTTGGATTTTTGGCGGCTGTGATCTGTGAAGCGTTTAAAAGCCTGGAGATGTCCTCCCATGCCAATTACTTATCAGCGCTGGTTAATCTTGGGCTGAATTTGCTTCCTCTGTTCAGCAAATTCAGCAAGCAGTAGTGCTGCTTATTCCCTCCAGTTCAGTTTTCTTTTGGAATCCACGGTGGCTATGATTGGATCATAAAATCCAGGCTATAAATAGGCAAGTCAGTAAACAGCTCTCCGGTTTATAAATTTCTAAATAAGAAGTGGTGGATAACGTGCAGGAAACTTTTTTCTTTAATTTCCAATGTGCATATCATAATGTATTCTCTGGAAAATTCTTTATTGTCAAACGTGTTCATGTAAACCCCTCTTCACCATTTAAGGTGAATGTATTTGAGAATATTCTTAAAGAAGGAAATCTAGTGATTCTCTGTGATTGGTCCTTGCCTATGTTGTCATCCAAAATCCTGTTTGTGAACCAGCTCTGCAACTGACACTTAAGATTTACTCCTACACTTAACTTAAATTAGGACTGAGATGTTCCATGAGTAAAGTTCCAGAAACTTTAAGACTTTAAAACAGACACTACTAACCTTTTTAAATGCAGAAATTACTAATCTTTTATTTTCTGATATTACTATAATTTAACTAACACGTCCTGCTGTTGTCATAAGATGGAAGTATTTTTCTTTTTTAGAAATGTATCATACATTTATTCAGCAGTATGGAAGTGGCTGTTGAAGTTGACTCTTTTCACCTGATATCAGATCAAAGAGACACAAAGTGAGATTAGGAACCGTAGTTTATTTTGGAAATCAGCACAGAAGTGCTACCGGAAGCAAGTGTACTTACGGTGGCTAACATGCTAACTTTTCCTTCACGTTACCGTAAGATGCAGCAGCAGAGCCTGCATGTGAGGATAAACGTGTTTAAGTGGACTCTGTTTAAACTTTCGGGATGTTTCACCTCAGACTCATCTCCTGTTAGCCAAGAATGCTAAAGGAAGTTAGCTTGTTAGCAGGAAGTAGCCGGAGCCGGAGCTCGGCCTCACAGTCGGAGCAGCTTCCATAGAGACCAAACTGTATTTTTCACGGAGCCCAAATGTCCAAATGTCCAGATAGAGCTGTCTGAATAGACTCTGTGCTGTTCCCTTTATCTGAACATGTTTAACATCTGAATTATCTCCCGGTGTCCTACGAAGCTAATGCAGTTAGCTTAGCTTGCTAGCTGGAAACAGTCTGGAGGAAAAGCTGCTGTGAATTAGTAAAAATGTCTAAAGTGGAGAACGAGGAGGAACTTTGTGGACAACGCAAACTACTGGACGCTGTTTTCAAGCCTGAAGCAG
>NC_060150.1:939944-960392 GCF_021292245.1 Micropterus dolomieu
GTGAGGATAAACGTGTTTAAGTGGACTCTGTTTAAACTTTCGGGATGTTTCACCTCAGACTCATCTCCTGTTAGCCAAGAATGCTAAAGGAAGTTAGCTTGTTAGCAGGAAGTAGCCGGAGCCGGAGCTCGGCCTCACAGTCGGAGCAGCTTCCATAGAGACCAAACTGTATTTTTCACGGAGCCCAAATGTCCAAATGTCCAGATAGAGCTGTCTGAATAGACTCTGTGCTGTTCCCTTTATCTGAACATGTTTAACATCTGAATTATCTCCCGGTGTCCTACGAAGCTAATGCAGTTAGCTTAGCTTGCTAGCTGGAAACAGTCTGGAGGAAAAGCTGCTGTGAATTAGTAAAAATGTCTAAAGTGGAGAACGAGGAGGAACTTTGTGGACAACGCAAACTACTGGACGCTGTTTTCAAGCCTGAAGCAGGTTTGTGCACTTTACTTCAGACCCACGTGTCTAAACAGTCAGAAAAACAGCCTGTTTTCCGTTCGTGTCGATTCGTTTTCCAGCTGATCGAAGAGGGTTTAAATTTTAAAGTCTTTATTCAGCTGAAGAAGAAGGAGGAACACTAAAAGTAATCTGAAAAGGAACTACTAACTTAAGCTATCAGACAAAATGTAGTAGATGAAAAGCATGAAGTAGCATCGAAATACTCAAGTAAAGTACAAGTACCTCATTAAAGAACCTGGAGATATTGGAGATGTATTAAACAAGATGGCCCTGTAAAGTGTTGTTGTCCTGTTGTTTGCCCACCACACAATTATTATTATTTAAACCAAGCTAATATCCATCAAACCATACTTTTTAAAAAAATATTATCCAGTGCGACCATTTCACTCACACATCCCCTAAAAATAGATAAGTGAATAAAAGCAACCCACAAAAATGAAACTGTTGAATTGTTATTATACTAGTGGCATACTATCCAGTATACTATTCGAGGTCTACAAAATTTCCTTTGGATGATGTCATTGGGTGCATGTGTTCTCGCACAGTTAAATCGTTAAAAAATTGGTAGACTATTAACTTACGTTACAAGTCGCAGTGGATATTTTAAGCAAAGACCTGGTAAAGAAACAGTGAACACACAGGGTGCAGATGTTGGTTTCAGTTGTTTGATTGGCTGCGTCATTAAAAAACACATAGAGAGGCGAGTCAAGCCGGGGTGTTTACCTGAGGTGTAGGTGTGTGTGTTTCAGTGTGGGGAGCAAAGCATACTTAAAAACAATAATAAGAATGTTCATGGTCATTAAAACCTCCTTTCACAGGGTGATAGCCTATAATGTGAAAATTTAAAAAACATTTGCTGGGGGGGCGGCGGTTTTACAATCATGATTCCGGCTCAACGTCGGGATGTCTGTCAGCCATCGCTGATGGACGATGGCATCGTCTATCAGCCCAACCCTACCACCTAACTCTAATTAAACCATATATCTAATTAAATATCTTTCAAGTGAATTACTGATATACTCCAACACACAGACTTTCTACCTTTAAGTTGAAGAGGTTCACCATTCAGAATGAACACTAGTATCATCGAAAGGGGGAAAAAATAGCGACGAAGACAAGGCAGGGTAGGGTTAGGGTTAAGACAAGACAGGGTACTCTTATAATTCACTGATTTACTTTTGCACTTAACACGTTAGCTAACACAACTTAAATAGCGTTCTCTTAGCCAGCACCATCCATAAGACCTCAAACCCAAGAAAGTTGATTGAAGAGGCAGCAGTTCTCCAAGGTAACAGCCATATTGGTGCATAAATATTAAGAATTATTATTTAAATAAAACCAAATACAAAAGTACGGTAACCACAACTGCACACCCAACAATGTAATGTCTCTTTAGAATAATAAAGCAACTCTCTCCTTTACGACTACTTCTGTTTTTCACAAGCAAATAATTTTCTGTACATCATGAGCTACATGTCTCTTGATTTACGTTTAAATGTTACATTACCCAGAATGTAAAGTCAGAATACCAGCGGTACGACTATCTTACAGTGGCCTTTCCTCTGCTGTTGCTCTGTTGTCATCTGCTACAGTGGTCTGTGTGGCTGTGGGACCAGAGAGCTTCCTCAGCAAGACTGGCCGGCTGGCTTGCTAGCTCCCATTTAATGTTAGCTGTACTGGTGCATTTTGTTGTTCAACATGTTCAACTTTTCATAAAGCCCGTGTGCTCATCAGTGTCACTTTTCGCCAACTGATCAGTCAGAGCCTGTGGGGCAGGACATTAAACAAAGTCTGACGTACTACATCAAACTTTGAAATGTTACACAAAATTATTATTGAGAAGTTAGGACTTAGTATTAAAAAGTTAACAAGACCAATGTAGAGCTTTTTTCTTGCACAAGGATTTAATGGATAAAAACAACCCCCAGAAATGAAACGGCTGTAACTGGATTTTATATGAAACTAGTGGTAAGATAGCCTTATACTAACAGTATGCTACTAACTAAACTTTATGTTTTATTTAATGTTATAATGTTAAAGTAATAAACTAAAATATACTAGTTCCTCATGCAGGTTGTGGACTGCGTCTGCAGAGGAACGATGTAGATTTAGCCAGAGCCAGGATGCCAGTGTGCCAATATGTGCTGTATTTCTTGTTTGTGCGAGTTAAATGCCAGTATTTTGTGCATTTCCTTTTTAATCAAGCAAGTAGACTCATAGTACCATTTGTACCATTATATCGCAATCGAAAATCGCAATATTGTCTGCAGTAACCGCATTATGACCTAAATCGTGCAGCCCTACTGGCCTCCTGTGACTAACTGGCCAATGAAATCTTG
Source organism: Micropterus dolomieu (assembly GCF_021292245.1). Taxonomy (NCBI): domain Eukaryota; kingdom Metazoa; phylum Chordata; class Actinopteri; order Centrarchiformes; family Centrarchidae; genus Micropterus; species Micropterus dolomieu. The sequence continues at coordinate 942,740 of NC_060150.1, forward strand.
GTCTGACTGATGGTTTAGTTGACTATTAGAAGGCAGCTTGAAGTCTCAGAAATTAGTGGTGTCAGTGGTTTTAAATGTTAACAGGACATTAGTTTTCTAAAACGTGTATGTATTTCATTATTCTCAACAGACATCCAGCTTCTGTTGGTGAGTAAAGAAGAGGTTCCCCCTGAGCAGCAGGAGAGGAGCCCCAGTCTGGACCAGGAGGACCCACCAGAGCCCCCACACATTAAAGAGGAACAGGAGGAGTTCTGGACCAGTCAGGAGGGAGAGCTGCTTCGAGGGCTGGAGGAGGCTGATATCACCAAGTTCACATTCACTTCTGTCCCTGTGAAGAGTGAAGAAGACGATGAAGAGAAACCTCAGTCCTCACAGCTTCATCAAAGACTAACTGAACAGATGGAAGCAGAAGCTGATGGAGAGGACTGTGGAGGACCAGAACCAGCCAGGAACTCAGATCCAAAGAGACATTTACAACCAGATAGTTCAGACTCCTCTGAACATGAGACTGATGATAGTTGTGACTGGGAGGAGATCGAGAAATGTCAGTCAGATTCAAACCCTCTGCTAAACAATGAAGTACCTGCAAGTGATGTGGAATGTAATACAGGAAAAACATCACTTTGCTCCTCTGAATGTGCTACAAGCTTTGGCCACAAAGAACATCTGCAGGAACACAATGAACTCGAAACAGCAGAGAATGCATTTAGTTGCTCAGATTGTGGTAAAAGATTCCTCTGCAAGAGCTCCTTAATGGATCATATGAGGCTTCATTCAGAACAAAAACATTTCAGCTGCTCAGTTTGTGAAAAAACTTTTGAGTTTAAAGAATATGTTGCGAGGCACATGAAAGTTCACTCACAGAAGAGACCATTTAGTTGTTCAGTTTGTAAAAAATCATTTAAATGGAGATGTAAGTGTTTGAATCATATGAGAATCCACACAGGGGAGAAACCCTTCAGTTGTTCTGTCTGTGGTAGAAGATTCACACTAAGCTCAGGTTTGAGCTCACATTTAAAGGTTCATACAGGAGAAAAACCCTTCAGCTGCTCAGTTTGTAAAAAATGTTTCTGTCAAAGAAGCTATTTTTCTAGACACATGAGAATCCACACAGGGAAGAAAGACTTCAGCTGTTCTGTCTGTAGTAAAACATTTGCCCAAAGTTCAGATATGAACAAACACTTGAGAGTTCATACAGGAGAAAAACCTTTTAGCTGCTCAGTTTGTAAAAAATGTTTCCGTCAAAGAAGCAGTTTGTCCTCACACATGAGATTACACACAGGCGAGAAAGACTTCAGCTGTTCTGTCTGTAATAAAACATTTGGCCAAAGTTCAGATATGAACAAACACTTGAGAGTCCATACAGGAGAAAAACCTTTTAGCTGCTCAGTTTGTAAAAAAAGTTTCCGTCAAAGAAGCAATTTGTCCATACACATGAGAGTCCACACAGGGGAGAAAGACTTCAGCTGTTCTGTCTGTAATAAAACATTTGGCCAAAGTTCAGATATGAACAAACACTTGAGAGTCCATACAGGAGAAAAACCTTTTAGCTGCTCAGTTTGTAAAAAAAGTTTCCGTCAAAGAAGCAATTTGTCCATACACATGAGAGTCCACACAGGGGAGAAAGACTTCAGCTGTTCTGTCTGTAATAAAACATTTGGCCAAAGTTCAGATATGAACAAACACTTGAGAGTCCATACAGGAGAAAAACCTTTTAGCTGCTCAGTTTGTAAAAAAAGTTTCCGTCAAAGAAGCAATTTGTCCATACACATGAGAGTCCACACAGGGGAGAAAGACTTCAGCTGTTCTGTCTGTAATAAAACATTTGGCCAAAGTTCAGATATGAACAAACACTTGAGAGTCCATACAGGAGAAAAACCTTTTAGCTGCTCAGTTTGTAAAAAAAGTTTCCGTCAAAGAAGCAATTTGTCCATACACATGAGAGTCCACACAGGGGAGAAAGACTTCAGCTGTTCTGTCTGTAATAAAACATTTGGCCAAAGTTCAGATATGAACAAACACTTGAGAGTCCATACAGGAGAAAAACCTTTTAGCTGCTCAGTTTGTAAAAAAAGTTTCCGTCAAAGAAGCAATTTGTCCATACACATGAGAGTCCACACAGGGGAGAAAGACTTCAGCTGTTCTGTCTGTAATAAAACATTTGGCCAAAGTTCAGATATGAACAAACACTTGAGAGTCCATACAGGAGAAAAACCTTTTAGCTGCTCAGTTTGTAAAAAAAGTTTCCGTCAAAGAAGCAGTTTGTCCAGACACATGAAAATCCACACAGGGTAGAAGCCAAGTAGTTGAAGCGTTTGTGATAAAACATTCACTGGGTTCGAATATCTCAAAATACAGAAGTGTGCTGGTGAGAGCAGTGGAAGTAAATGAAGCTGCAGAGATGCTCGTTGAGCCGATTCCTTCCAGCAGGACTGAAGTACTGAAGGCAAGACTTGGCTCAACACTGATCAGTTCAGAACTGTGATACAGACAAAATAAGTGAAGCTTCATATTTTCAGCTAAGATGAAGCCATCCGGTCATTTTAATTATGGTTTTCTTTTGTTTGTTTTTTACTAGGGGTGTAACAATTCTCCAAATACACGTTTCGATTCATACCTCTATTTTTGTTTCCTGTTTTTTGGAGGGAATTATTATTATTATTATTATTATTATGTTTATTATCATCATCATTATTTTTTTCCATCTCAGGTTAAAGTAGTCTAACTTGCGGCCATGATCACTCAACCATGACTGGACCAAAATAGTCACGTGACGTGCGTTTGGAAGACAATAAAATAACTGTATGGTGTAATATGTACAAAATATAGACCTACAGCTTGTCCTAACTTTAAATACAGTGTCTCACACATTTACTTTAATTGGGCGGGCCGCCCACGTAGGGGTGATTGATATTACCATATTACAATGAACAAAATTAAAAAGGCAACCCTTTTGTTTTTTCCGCCATTCATCATGAGCTGAACTCAAAGATCTAAGACTTTCTCTTTGCACACAAAAGGCCTATTTCTCTCAAATATTCACTCACAAATCTGTCTAAATATGTGTTAGTGAGCACTTCTCCTTTGCCCAGATAATCCATCCACCTCACAGGTGTGGCAGATCAAGATGCTGATCTGAAAGCATGGGGATTGCACAGGTGTGCCTTATGCTGGCCACAATAAAAAGGCCTTAGGCTGGCCACAATAAAAGGCCACTCCAAAATGTGCAGTTTCACTGTATTGGAGGGGTCAGGAGACCAGTCGGTATCTGGTGTGAACACCATTGGCCTCACGCAGTACAACACATCTCCTTCGCATAGAGTTGATCAGGTTGTTGATTGTGGCCTGTGGAGTGTTGGTCCACTCCTCTTCAATGAATGTGCGAAGTTGCAGTCAGGTCGAGACCCCGATGAGGACGACGAGCATGCAGATGAGCTTCACTGAGACGGTTCCTGACAGTTTGTGCAGAAATTCTTTGGTTATGCAAACCAATTGTTGCAGCAGCTGTCCAGGTGGCTGGTCTCAGACGATCTTGGAGGTGAAGATCTTATCTAATTAGCTCAGTTAGCCGTGCAATTGTGGTCATAGCTGTCATAGCTGACTCAGCCCAGATTGAGAGCTCGGAGAACCAAGGACTGGAGGTTTTCAGGCCAGGATAACCGCAGGGAGCAGCGTCAGGCGGGCAACCAAATCTCACTCAGCACCAGTGGCAGCTGGTGAAAATATTTTAGGTGGGCTGTGCGATATCCAGTCAGTTTCAGAAACCGTCGCAATACAATTGAACACAAACTGCAGAATACAAGTGCTTTGTGAAATAGTCAGAAATGATTTAATGCAAATATTATATTAATATACAAAAATATTAACAGAGAAAGTGGCATGAAAAGTACAATTAGGCTTCCTCTAATTTGTACTTCAGTAGAGTAGGCCAACCTAAGTTACTGTTACCACTGGAAATAACCACATCTTAACACTTCAGAGCTGCCTATTAACTTTACAGCTGACCTCTGTGGCCAACAGCTGTTGTTTTCCTTGTCGATGTACCGCAGCACGAGCACTAGCTGACAGTGGGTGGAAATGTCAGATGTCTCATCTGCCTGAACAGCAAGATAATCTGCATTTTTTACTTCTTCCTGTAATCTGTAAGAATTGACAGCATGCAGTCCTAAAGTCTTTGAGGTGCCTTTGGTAGCTGTCTTAAGATGCGCCTCCAAAACACTGTCCAGCGAGGCAACAAGATCTACTGAAAACGCCAAGGTTGTCAGAGGATGCGGTCTCATTGTGGCCGCGCAAGGCCGATGTTACCTCTGCCTAGCATGGCTAGCTTCACTGTGTTTTCCATCCATTCCAATATTCTCAGATAAATCTATCATGTCATTTACTCCTGTAACATACCGTGATGTATCCGTGAGTGAGTGAGCAGGAAGTTAATTTCCCCCCCAAACATAATTATTTAGCCTGTATTTTATATATTACACATTATTGTGCATTTTAAATACACATATATTTAAAAAGTAATTTCCCCCCCAAACATAATTATTTAGCCTGTATTTTATATATTACACATTATTGTGCATTTTAAATACACATATATTTAAAAAGGTAATTACTGTTTATTTCAAAAAAGTTTATTTTAAAAAGAAAAATCTAAATACTTTCTACCCATAGACTGTCTATAAAAAGTTTCCACCACAGGGGAGGGCGGCGCCCTAGTGCCCTCTGTTGGCCAGCCGCCACTGCTCAGCACCTTCCGAGTGAACGGGACTGAACACAAAGACCAACAGGGAAAACTACCGAGGTGATTTTCAGTTTCACAAATAAATTAACTTAACTAGATTAATTAACTAAACCGCAGACAGCTGCTAACTTCATCAGGAGCTAATTAGCTCTGTTAGCTGTGCAGCTAGCTGTCCTATTAGCTGACTCAGCCCCGGGTGCCAAGAACCAAACCGGACGAAAACAGGTTTTTGTGAAAAGTGAAATAAAGTCACATAATTTGCCATTTCATACAGAAGACCATTGGAGCAAAGTGCAGATGAATCCAGAAATTAAAAGGATGAAAGAACTTTGACTCTAAACGGTTATGTTTTCAAGATAACCTGCCAATTTTGGTGAGTTTTTGTCCAGCAGATTTTGCTGCACGGACAGTTTAAGGGGAGAAAAAGAAGAAAGAAAGAATAATAATAATAATGACAACAGCTCCAGCAGCTTTGCTGCCCAGCTCCCTTATCAGTGACGTTAGTGAGCAGAGGATGGTAAGCAAACTTCATTTTACATTCACATAATCTTTATGGATTTATACATTAGCTAGCCTCTGTTCTTGTGTTAGGCTTTTGGAGTCAACCAGCAAGCAACGATTTTCAGTTTGACACAAGATTCAAGAGTCTGCGATCTGATTTTCATACAGCACTGAATGGATAAATGCATGGAATAGGCTGAAAATACATCAAATAAGAAAAACACACTAGCATGGTTCCCTCAGTGCTTTGCTGTGAAGTCAAGGTAAATCTATAATCTGTAGGGATTGGGATAAGTGTCCCTCTGATATGAAAGGTGCTCATCAAATGACCCAGCAGACTTAATGAGGACTGAGTTAGTGCGTAGAGGTCCATTTCCTAGAAGAGGTTTCTATTAAAGATTGTCACAGAGACAGGCTTTTTACAGGAGGGAGGGATTGTAGTGAGAACACTGTGGTGTCAGGTGTTGAGTGGGCAGCAATGATAAAATTGTTTACATGGTGGAAAACCAGAAAACATGGGAATGCAGTGACATATTGGCTTCCTGCCATCCAACCAGTGTGCAGCTCAAGAATTGAAATGGCCGCTTAGTGTTAGTAAAATTTAAACAATGGTCACTGTGTAGTTGTGACATGACGACCTCACAAGTCCTGAAGGCTTTTTTAAAGGCCCAGTTTCTGAATAAGGGAAGTTTGCATTTCTCCCTTGATATGTTCACAGTATTTATACGACAACTAGACCTGCTTTATAATCAAAAACCCACATGTAAATTTTTAGAGGACAAGTCCTTAGTTTGATGCAGTCATTGTAATTTTCACCAGTGCTGTCTCTGTGCTATGATGACGGAGAAAGTCACACAACTGATTTTTTACTGCTTTCTCTTAAACGTCTTTTACACCAACCCTGTTTTCAAGCGTTAGAAAAAGAACAGACAAACTCACCCAGTGGAAATGTAAAAGATGTCAAACCTTTATTTGAAGCACCTTTACCCATGTGGGGGACAGCTCGTCCCCGAGGTCCTGGTCTGAGCCGCTGTAAATCACCTTGGTGCTGTATTCCCTGTCGTCAAACTGGCCTCCTTCGAAATCTGACACCGTTTTTATTTTCTGTGACTAACTGGCAAATGAACCCAAAGCAAATAACAACAGAATGGCTCCAGCAGAAGAAAATACGCCTTCAGAGTCCTGACTTCAACCCAACACTCCTTTATGACTCATACAATGAAGAAACTTCAGGACTTAAAAACTGACACTATTAACCCCTTTAAATGTGACTTATCGAGACTGATAGTCAAATGCAGACTTTAATTTAAAACTGTAATGTTTCTCGATGATTCATCATCAGGGGTTGATTCATAGTCTGAGTGTTCAACAAACACGTCCTGCTGTTGTTTCTTTTATAGAAATGTTTCAGACATTTGTTCAGCAGGATAGAAGAGGCTGTTAGAGTTGACTGTATTTACCTGATATCAGAATCAGATTTATTGGCCAAGTATGTGAACACATTTCAGTGACATCTTTTAAACACGTCCCAATACTTATCTGTATGAAGCCTTTTATTAATGCCACCACCACTCTGTTTAATTTCAACATGTCTCATCTGTTTTATCATTATTATTGTTGGCTATTTTATTACTTACTTACCTGAATCCTGTTTCAACCATGTAAAGAACTTTGTAACTTTGTTTATAAAGTAATGTATAAATAAAGTTTATTTGTTATTACAGGACCCACAACTAGTGTGGTACTGCAACATTATCTCAAGCAAAGATGTGGTTGTACTTCCTGTAGCTAACATGCTAATTTACTTTAATGTGTCTGAAAGCTGCGCATATGTAGAGGCATGAAAGACAAATCGGCTCCTTAAATTCTTGGGTTTGTGGTTTGATGTATTGCTAATGTGGAGAAATCATTTTGATAAGGTGGAAGATAAATGTAAGAGAGTATTGAATATTATGAGGTGTTTAACAGGCAGTGTTTGGGGAGCTGATTGCGTTAAGAAATATTTATATAGCATTAGATCAGTTCTTGAATATGGATGTATAGTTTTTGGATCGGCTGCTAGAACATCTTTAAAAAGGTTGGATATAATTCAAGCCCAAGCGTTGAGGTTATGCTGTGGAGCCGTAAAGTCAACACCAATATCAGCGCTTCAGGTTGGAGAAATGCCACTGAATCTAAGAAGGAAACAGCTAATTAGTGGGTAAATTTACAAAGTCAAAAGGACACACGTCCTACAGAAAGGATAATGAATGAAAGTTGGGAAAACAGCAAAATTAAAAAGGAGGTATTCAGTAATGTAATGTTTTGGATATAACAAAGGAGTCAGGAATCAACGATTGGGTCGCTAGTCCAGCTGCTTTAATGCCAGCTGTTCCACCATGGTTATTACCTCAGCCTAGAGTTGATCTTTCTCTACTGAAACAGGTTCGTTCAAGTAAAAACATTTTAGATATGCAAGCTTATGTTAACACGGTGCTGCATGAGAAATATGGGTCCTACATACATTTATTTACAGATGGCTCTAAAAACCCAGAGAACGTAAAATCCAGCTGTGATTTTTACCTCCCAGAATTAAAAATTAAGGTGTTTGAAAGATGAACCTGCCATTTATCGGTGTCTGCAGCAGAAATGATGGAGGTCTTGTTTGCACTACAGTGGATAGAGGAAGTCAAACCAATGAGAATGATCATTTGTTCAGATTCAAGCGCAGCTCTGGGTCGTCTCAAAAGTACAATGTCAAAATGTAGGGAGGATATATTGTTTGAAATATTGATATCTTTATACAGAGTGAGTAGTCTGGGGACCGATGTTCAGTTTCTATGGGTCCCGGCACACATTAGCTAAAAACAGGTAGAAAGTAAATCAGGCAGAGGCGGCAGGACCAGTTAGCAAAGAGGAGATCAAAGCATATATACAAAGCAAAGTTAAGATGCAGTGGCAGTTGGGGTTTGGTTTGATGAGAAGCTCACCTGGAATACTCATTTAGACAAAGTTAAGTGTAAAAAGGTCATCAATATACTTCATTGTCTGTCAGGACAAGAGTGGGGAGCAAGCAGAGCAGCTCTACAAAATATATACTGGGCACTCATGAGATCCGTTTTTGACTATGGATGTGTAGCGTACATGTCAGCAGCGGAATCAAACCTTAAGAAGTTGGATGTATTACAAGCTCAGGCCTTGAGAATTTGCAGTGGATCAGTCAGAACATCTCCGGTGTCAGCAATGCAGGTAGAAATGGGAGAAATGCCGTTAAGAATCAGGCGAGTAAAGTTAATGTTGGCATACTGGGTTAATCTCCAGGGGCAATGTGATTCTCATCCTGCCAAGAGTCTCTTAATAGATTGCTGGGAACACAATGAGACAAATTTCACAAGTTTTGGGTGGATTGGTGATGCAAAGGCAGAAGTTAGGGTTATTACGACAATTAGATTACAGCCCTACAGTGTCACAGTCTTCCATTCCTCCCTGGTTATTCCCAACACCAAGTGTAGACCTAAACATACAGCAGGAATTGAAGGATATGTCAAAGAAACTTCCAGCATGCAGCATATTACAGAATGACTTTGATTTACATTTTTCAGACTCCATGTTTATATTTACAGATGGCTCCAAAGATCCTGATACAGGGCGTGCAGGTGCAGCAGTCTTTATCCCAGCAAGTGAGACATATATCAAGAAAAGAATATCAGATCATGTCTCAGCGTATACCACAGAGTTGACTGCAATATTACTGGCCCTGCAGTGGACAGAAGAGAGGGAAACAAATAATACTGTTATTGCATCTGATAGCTTGTCTGCTCTAATGAGTATTAAATCTGGCTAATCATCATTTAGATCCAATATTCTCAATGACATATTCCTTATATTGTACAGGATGGAGCTAAAAGGTTTATCCACATGCTTCCTTTGGGTTCCTGCTCATGTTGGTGTGGAGGGAAATGAGCAGGTGGATATTCTGGCCAAAGGAACACTCAGAATCAAACATGTAGACCTAAAAACCCCATTAACTAAAGATGAAGCTAAGACATTTATCAGGACCTATGCACAGTCAGTTTGGCAGGAGCATTGGGACAATAGTGAAACTGGAAGGCACCTATATAATGTACAGAGACAGGTTGGTGCCGGAAGGACGGTGGGCTGGAAACGTAGGGAAGAAAATATAATCACTCGTCTGAGAATAGGACATACAGGTCTCAACCTTTCATTATATAAAATAGGTAAGCATCCAACTGGGAAATGTATATACTGTAACCAACTAGAAACAGTTGAACATGTTCTCCTTCAGTGAAGGAGATACACTATCAAGAGGGAACGCCTCTTTCAGTCATTACGGAAGGCAAAACATCATGATATCTCATTGACAGGTCTTTTGGGGAAAACAGCAGGGAAGATATATTGTCATATAATTAAGTTTCTTAAAGAAACTGAGTTAGAAAAAAGTATTTAATTTATGTTTGTTTTTGTTTTTTTTGTTTTTTTTTGTTTAATTTCATTTATTTCCTGCTTAATCTCTCGTTCCATACTGCAGTCCAGCATGTGGTGGTAATGCACCGTTAAAGTGGTTTGCCAACCGCCATTAAACCCTAAAGAAGAAGAAGATGCAGCGCAGAGTTTATGGGATAATAGAAATAAAGGAAGATATTTAGATTCAGCAGAAAGTGAGGAGGAACAGTCACTGGGGCAGAGAGAACAGTGTCAATTCAGCAGAACTGGGTCACACAAAGTTAAATGCATCTCTGCACCTTGTTGGAAAACATCCATCCATAAACACATCTCATCTTTTTTTACAACAAACTAGACTGAACACAAGGATTTAAGTAACTAGGAGACAGTAGGTGGCGATAATGCTGCTCCATCTGGGTACAAGTCGCCAGAAAAAGAAGAAGAAGAAATCGGCTCGTTTCGAACAAACAGCCGGAGTTCAGCAGCAGAGCCTGCATGTGAGGATAAACGTGTTTAAGTGGACTCTGTTTAAACTTTCGGGATGTTTCACCTCAGACTCATCTCCTGTTAGCCAAGAATGCTAAAGGAAGTTAGCTTGTCAGCAGGAAGTAGCCGGAGCCGGAGCTCGGCCTCACAGTGTGTATTTTATCAGAGTGAGCTGCGTGTCTGTAACGGAGTGTGTCTGGAGGAAAAGCTGCTGTAAACATGTCTAAAGTCCAAACGCTGAGAGCTTTTGTCCAGCAGCGACTAAGTGCGGCTGCTGAAGAGATATTTGAGCTGTTTGAAAGAACGATAGCAGAGTACGAGGAGGAACTTTGTGGACAACGCAAACTACTGGACGCTGTTTTCAAGCCTGAAGTCCGGTTACACAGAGCAGGTTTGTACTTCAGAACCACGGGTCTGTAAACAGCCTGTTGTCAGTTCGTGACGATTCATTTTCCAGCTGATCCAAGAGGGTTTAAATACAAGAGGTTAAAGGAGGAACGCTAAAAGTAAATCTGGAAAGGAAGTAAAAAGACAATACTTTATCAATCCACCTGTCTGTAAAGTAACGTTAAACATGTATAAAGGGTTAATTTAATCATCTCTGTCCTCAGTATCTCATCCTGTATGTTTCAAGTACAGCTAACGCTAGCTTGGCATTAGCCAAATGTTAAAAACAAGCTAAATAGAAAGCTGTCTGTCTGGAGCACAGACTGGTCTGTAGTCTTAAAAACAAACCAGCCGCTCCTCCTTCTACCTGGTAACGTTACCTGCATCCAGGAGAGAGGAGGAGGGACTGAAGCAGACTGATGTTGTACTTTCTAAACATCACTCGCTACTTGTGATGTCAGATAAAGTTATTGAGTTACTTTGCTGTTGTAAATATTAATGTTGCTGCTCTAGAAACAACATTTAGCTGTATTTAAAATATTAAATTAAAAACAACCAGCCAGTTAATAAGTACACTTCAATATATGTTTATTTATCGCACGTGATACGTCATCTCAATATATAACGTTATCACACATATTTTGCTCATACCGTGCAGGCCTACCTCAGGCCTGTTGGGTCTGCTCTTACCAAATAACCATCACTAAATAATAGTAAAGTATCGATAAAGAATCGGATCGTTAAGCCGTCTCAATAAGGGTATCATTATCAATACAAATTAACGGTGAGAATAGAAACAAAAATTGACCGGTAGATCGAGAGCTTTGCCTTACGGCTCAGCTCTCTTTTCATCACAATGGTGCGGTAAAGCATGTGCAATACCGCTCCCGCTGCTCCGATTCTCCTGCTCCAGTCTCCCCTCACTCGTGAACAAGACCCCGAGGTACTTGAACTCCTTCACTTGGGGTAAGGACTCATTCCCTACCTGGAGTTGGCACTCCACCGGTTTCCTGCTGAGAACCATGGCCACAGATTTAGAGGTGCTAATCCTCATCCCAACCGCTTCACACTCTGCTGCAAACCGATCCAGTAAGAGCTGAAGGTCACGGACCGATGATACCATCAGGACCACATCATCCACAAAAAGCAGTGACGAGATCCCAAGCCCCCCGAACCACAGCCCCTCCTCACCACGAATATGCCTCGATATCCTGTCCATGAATATCACAAACAGGATTGGTGACAAAGCGCAGCCCTGGCGGAGGCCAACCCTCACCGGGAAAGAGTCCGACTTACTGCCGAGTACCCGGACACAGCTCTCGATTTGGATGTAGAGGGATTGGATAGCCTTGAGAAGGGCCCCCCTCACCCCATACTCCCACAGCACCTCCCACAGTATCTCCCCGGGGACCCGGTCATACGCCTTCTCCAGATTTACAAAGCACATGTAGACTGGATAGGCATACTCCCAGGCCCACTCCAGGATCTTTTTGAGAGTAAAGAGCTGGTCAGTTGTTCCACGACTGGGACGAAAACCGCATTGTTCCTCTTCAATCTGAGGTTCGACAATCGGCCGAACCCTCCGTTCCAGCACCCTGGAATAGACTTTACCGGGGAGGCTGAGAAGTGTGATACCCCTGTAATTGGCACACAATCTCTGGTCCCCATTTTTGAACAGGGAAACCACAACCCCAATCTGCCACTCCTTGGGCACTGTACCCGACTGCCACTCAATGTTAGAGAGAGAGACGTGTAAGAGACGAGTCATCCAAGACAGCCCCTCCACACCCAAAGCTTTTAGCATTTCTGGGCGGATCTCATCAATCCCTGGGGCTTTGCCACTGTGGAGTTGTGGAGCCTCCCGCTGCGGCTTTAGCAATAGAAGCTTTGAACATTGCCCACTCATGTTAAATGTCTCCAACCTCCACAAGGATGCCAGAAAAGCTCCGCCAGAGGTTTGAAGATCTCGCAGACAGGGTCCTCTCCAGACGTTCACAGTTCACCCGCACTACCCGTTTGGGCTTACCAGGTCTGTCCAGAGTCTTCCCCCGTGTCCTGACCCAACTCACCACCAGATGGTGATCAGTTGACAGCTCCGCCCCTCTCTTCAACCGAGTGGCCGAAACATGCGGCAAATCAGATTAAACGATTACAAAATCAATCATCGATCTTCGGCCTAGGGTGCTCTGGTACCACGTACACTTATGAGCAACCGCATGTTTGAACATGGTGTTCGTTATAGACAATCCATGACTAGCACAGAAGTCTAACAACAAACACCCACTCGGGTTCAGATCAGGGGGGCTGTTTCTCCCAATCACGCCTTTCCAGGTATCTCCATCATTGCCCACATGCACGTTGAAGTCTCCCAGTAGAACTATGGAGTCCCTTACTGGAGCCACATGCAGAACTCCATTCAGGGTCTCCAAGAAGGCCGAGTACTCTAAACTGCTGTTTGGTGCATATGCACAGACAACAGTCAGTTTAGCCCCACCAGATCTAACCGGTAGCGCTCCACCTCCCGCACAAGTTTCGGCTCCTTCCCCCACAAAGAGGTGACGTTCCACTTCCCCAGAGCCAGCCTCTGCTGCCCGTGTCTGGTCCGTCGAGGCCCCTGACCTTCACCGCCACCCATGTAGCAGCACACCCGACCCATGTGGATCTTCATGTGGATGGTGGGTCCAAAAGACGGAGAGAGGGGGATGCCACGTTGCTTTTTCGGGCTGTGCCCGGCCGGGCTCTGTGGCAAACCAGGCACTCGCCGGCGAGCCCTCCCTCTGGGCCTGGTTCCTGACAGGGCCCTGGGCTTCCTCCAGGCAGAGTCTCACCTCCCTTTCCTCGTAATTTCACAAGAACATAAAATAAGATATATTATAATGTTGTGAAAATGTATGCACACAAAATGGGTTTTGTAGAATAAAGTGATGTATGTCGTGAATTGATTAAAATTACTTTAATAGAAAAGAATTCACAACTAAAATTCAAAAACTAAAAGTCCCACATGCCACAAGCTGCAATGCACAAGTCCAAGTAGAGTTTCCTGGGATTCCTGGGAGTGTTTTGAAAAGCTGTTTACAAAGTGGCAAAATCACTTTTTTTGGACTGGTGGCAAAAAAAAAAAGTTTAACTTTGTTCGAGTTTAGAAACACACATTTCAAAATGTCAGTATTTTGTGCATTTTCCTTATTAATCAAGCAAGTAGACTCATAGGACCATTTGTTCTATTATATCGCAATCGCATTCATTACTAAAATGCTCCAACAAATTGCAATATTGTCCACAATAACCGCAACATGACTTTTTCTCCAAATTGTGCAGCCCTTCTGGCCTCCATCAATATCTGAGACTCTGTGACTAACTGGCCAATGAAAACTTTGACTGATGGTTTAGTCGACTATTAGAGGGCAGACTGAAATCTAAGAAGGTAGTGGTGTCAGTGGTTTAAATGTTAACTGGACTTTAGGTTTCTAAAACATGTATGTATTTCATTATTCTCCGCAGACGTCCAGGTGCTGTTGGTGAGTAAAAAAGAGGTTCCCCCTGAGGAGCAGGAGAGGAGCCCCAGGCTGGACCAGGAGGACCCACCAGAGCCCCCACATATTAAAGAGGAACTGGAGGAACTCTGGACGAGTCAGGAGGGAGAGCAGCTTCGAGGGCTGGAGGAGGCTGATATAACCAAGTTCACATTCATTCGTGTCCCTGTGAAGAGTGAAGAAGATGAAGAGAAACCTCAGCTTCATCAAAGACCCACTGAACAGGTGAAAACAGACGCTGATGGAGAGGACTGTGCTGGCCCAGAACCAGGGAGGCACTCGGATCCAGATAGACATTTACAACCACATACTGATGACAAGATGTCAGACTCCTCTGAACCTGAGACTGATGACAGTTGTGATTGGGAGGAGACCAGGGAACCCCAGTCAGGTTTAAACTCTCTGCAAAACAATGAAGGACCTGTAAGTGATCAGGAATGTAATAATGGGAAGAAATCATGTAGCTCCTCTGAATGTGCTACAAGCTTTGGCTGCAAGGGACATCTGCAGAAAGACAATGAACTCAAAACAGGAAAGAAACCCTCCTTAATATACCATAAGAAACTTCATTCAGAACAAAAACATTTCAGTTGCTCAGTTTGTAAAGAAACATTTCAGTTAAAAAAATATGTTGTGAGGCATATGAAAGTCCACACAGAGGAGAAACCCCTTAGTTGTTCCATTTGTAAAAAAAAATTTAAATGGAGATTTACATTTGTGAATCATATGAGAGTCCACACAGAAGAGAACTTCTTTCGTTGTTCTGTCTGTGGTAGAAGATTCACCCGAAGCTCAGGTTTGACCAAACATTTAAGAGTTCATACAGGAAAAAAACCTTTCAGCTGCTCAGTTTGTAAAAAAAGTTTCAGTTTCAGTTACACTTTGTCCAGACACATGAGATTGCACACAGGGGAGAGACTCTTAAGTTGTTCTGTGTGTAATAAAACATTTGCCCAAAGCTCAGATTTGAACAAACACTCGAGAGTTCATACAGGAGAAAAACCTTTCAGCTGCTCAGTTTGTAAAACTAGTTTCAGTTTCAGATACGCTTTGTCCAGACACATGAAAATCCACACAGGAGAGAGACCATTTAGTTGCAGCGTTTGTGATAAAACATTCACTCGGTTCGAATATCTCAAAAATCACAAGTGTGCTGGTGAGAGCAGAGGAAGTAAATGAAGCTGCAGAGATTCCTTCCAGCAGGACTGAAGTACTGAGGGCAAGACTTGGCTCAACACTGATCAGTTCAGAATTGTGATACAGACAAAATAAGTGAAGCTTCATATTTTCAGCTAAGATGAAGCCATCCGATCATTGTAATTCTGTTTATTTATTTATTTATTTTTTCTTTTTCAGGGGTGTAACGATTCTCCAAATACACGTTTTGATTCATACCTCTATTTTTGTTTCCTGTTTTTTGGGGGAGGGTCGCAGTGCATTATTATTATTATGTTATCAACAGGCATGATCACTCAACCATGACTGGACCAAAATGGACCTGCATTTGGAAGACAATAAAATAAATGTATGGTGTTATATTTACAAAATACAGTCTTACAGCTTGTCCTAACTTTAAATACAGTGTCTCACACATTTACTTTGATTGGGCCCAATTCTCCCAGGTAGGGGTGTTCGATATTACCATATTAGATCTTGAACTATTAAAATGTTTACCACAATCTGCCTTTTTAGAAAGACCGTTATCGTTCTACAGTGCACATTCTGTCAGTTGTAGTTCTATGGCTCATTTATGGAGTTTGCTGATAGTATTACTTGTTGCTAAAGTAAACACTTAACTAGCTGCCATTATCTAATTAGCTCAGTTTGCCATGCAATTGTAGTTACAGCTGACTCAGCCTGGATTGAGAGCTCGGAGCAGGAGGACTGGAGGTTTTCAGGCCAGGATAATGGCAGGGAGCAGCGCTGGGCGGTCAACCAAACCTCATTCAGCAGCCTCCAAGTGAACGGGACTGAACACACAGACCAACAGGGAAAACAGTACCGAGGTGATTTACAGTTTCTTGATGGACAGGTAAATTAACTTTATGCTAAACTGCAGACAGCTGCTAACTTTATCAGTGGCTAATTAGCTCTGTTAGCTGTGCTGCTAGCTGTCCTATTAGCTGACTCAGGTCAGCCCCAGGTGCCAAGGCCGCAGTGTTCACTCACTGGGCAGCTCCCAGTGATCCAATCTGCACATGACGGGGAGGGTGGGGCGTAACGCACATTCAGCGCCATTGGCTACTGTAAACATCAATCAATATGTCCAACAAGTTCCTCCCTGAGAGAGACAGTAAGAGGCGAGGTGGAGTCTGGGGAAAAGAGAAGTGAAGAGAAAGGGAGCGGATTCAAGCAGGTTAGTGAGTAAACACTGAAATAAGGTGGAGAATTAAGTAGAGTTAAATGATGAAATAATAAAATAACATACAAGAAATACAAATACATTCTACACTGTTACCCTGGTGGTTGTGTCACGATTCTGTCCTTCGGACGTTAGTCTCGCGACTTCGGTCTCTAATTACAGAATGTGGTTGTTTTCCGTTTTTGATATTTGTATTCATTGATTTAAAATTGGCATTTTTTCCTTGTGGCCTCTGTGTAATGAAACAAGCTGTGTCTCTCCCAAACATCCTTTCCTCACATTCCACACCAAGACAAGTGGCCAAATTTATGACAGAATAAACTAAAGGACAGAGAGCTAGAGGAAGTTGAAATGTACATTAATGTCATTTACCATACAGGTGAAACTTGAAAAATTAGCATATCGTGCAAAAGTTCATTTATTTCAGTATTTCAACTTAAAAGGTGAAACTAATATATTATATAGACTCATTACATGCAAAGTGAGATATTTCAAGCCTTTATTTTATATAATTTCGATGATTATTGCGTGCAGCTTATGAAAACCCCAAATTCAAAATCTCAGAAAATTAGAACATCACAGGAAATCAATTTAAAAAAAAAAAAAAAAAGGATTTTAAATACAGAAATGTCAGCCCTCTGAAAAGTATAATCATGCATATGTACTCAGTACTTGGTTTGGGCCCCTTTTGCATGAATTACTGCCTCAATGCGGCGTGGCATGGATGCTATCAGCCTGTGGCCCTGCTGAGGTGTTATGGAAGACCAGGATGCTTCAATAGCGGCCTTCAGCTCTTCTGCATTGTTCGGTCTCATGTCTTTCATCTTTCTCTTGGAAATGCCCCATAGATTCTCTCTGGGGTTCAGGTCAGGCCAGTTTGCTGGCCAATCAAGCACAGTAATCTCATGGTCATTGAACCAGGTTTTGGTACTTTTGGCAGTGTGTGCAGGTGCCAAGTCCTGCTGGAAAATGAAGTCAGCATCTCCATAAAGCTCGTCTGCTGAAGGAAGCATAAAGTGCTCTAAAATGTCCTGGTAGACGGCTGCGCTGACTCTGGACTTAATAAAGCACAGTGGACCAACACCAGCAGATGACATGGCTCCCCAAACCAACACAGACTGTGGAAACTTCACACTGGACTTCAAGCATCTTGGATTGTGTGCCTCTCCATTCTTCCTCCAGACTCTGGGACCTTGGTTTCCA
>NC_060150.1:960412-968765 GCF_021292245.1 Micropterus dolomieu
ATAGTTAATGAGATTATTCAATCTGCTGAGGAAACAATCCCTAAGAGTACAGGAACTAAACGGACCAAGAGTGTACCCTGGTGGAATGACAACTGTAGTAAAGCCATAAAGGCCAGGAATAAAGCATTTAGAGAACTCAAGAAACGTCATTCTCAGGATGCATTGATCCTGTATAAAAGGGCCCAAGCAATAGTAAGGAGGACAATTAGAACACAAAAACGAACATTTTGGAGGCAGTACTGTAGCACTATTGGAAGGGAAGTACAGCTGTCAGATGTGTGGGGCATGATTAGAAGAATGGGGGGGATTAGAAGAAATTATGAGATACCAGTGTTGAACACTGGGAACAAAATGGCTGTCAATAACTTAGAAAAGGCGGAACTTTTTGCACAAACATTTGAAAGGGTTCATAGTTCGTGTAATCTCACAGATGAGGCTAGGCAGTGTAGAGAGAAAATCTTAATGAAGAATCCCAAAATAACAGAGAAAAGGGAGGTGTCAGGAGATCCGTTAGATCTACCGTTTAATATGTTTGAGCTAAGAAGAGCAATTACGAGTGCTCATCAGACCACTCCAGGGAAAGACGGTGTATGTTATGCAATGTTGGCACACATGAAAGATCGTGCACTGGACACGGTGTTGGGTTTGTTTAATAAAGTTTGAGATGTTGGCCAACTTCCTTTAGCTTGGAAACAAGCAATAATAGTGCCCATTCCAAAACCAGGAAAAGATCAGTCAGACCCTTCCAGTTACAGACCTATTGCATTAACCTCACACTTATGCAAAATTATGGAACGAATGGTCACCGAGCATTTAACATATTTCCTAGAGAATAAAGCTCTTCTGTACCCGTACCAGAGTGGGTTCCGTAGGGGTCGGAATACAATGGATTCAGTATTGTGCTTAGAATCAGACATCAGGAAAGCACAGACCAACAAAGAAATACTGATAGCTGTATTTTTTGACGTTGAAAAAGCATATGATATGCTCTGGAAAGAAGGGTTACTTATTAAGTTGAAGTCATTGGGTATTGGTGGTAGAACATATAATTGGGTTATGAACTTTCTATTTGACAGGGAAATACAAGTAAGAGTAGGCGCAGAATACTCCAGTGTATATAAGGTGGAAAATGGAACTCCGCAAGGTAGCGTGTGTAGCCTGCTGTTATTCAATATAATGATAAATGACATCTTCTCTCAGGTTGAACAAAGCGTAGGGAAATCTTTGTACGCAGATGACGGGGTTCTGTGGGTAAGAGGCCGCAATGTGTTTCACGTCAGTAAGAAAATGCAAGCTGCAATAGCTGCTGTGGAAAAATGGGCAAATAAATGGGGATTCAAGTTATCTGTTGCAAAAACACAGGTGATCTGTTTCTCAAGGCGGCATAAAGTCACGCCTTTTTCCATGAAGTTATATGAACAACCACTTGAGCAAGTCAAAACAATTAAATTTCTTGGGGTTTGGTTTGATGAGAAGCTCACCTGGAATACTCATTTAGACAAAGTTAAGAACAAGTGTAAAAAGGTCATCAATATACTTCGTTGTCTGTCAGGACAAGAGTGGGGAGCAAGCAGAGCAGCTCTACAAAATATATACTGGGCACTCATGAGATCCGTTTTTGACTATGGATGTGTAGCGTACATGTCAGCAGCAGAATCAAACCTTAAGAAGTTGAATGTATTACAAGCTCAGGCCTTGAGAATTTGCAGTGGATCAGTCAGAACATCTCCGGTGTCAGCAATGCAGGTGGAAATGGGAGAAATGCCGTTAAGAATCAGGCGAGTAAAGTTAATGTTGGCATACTGGGTTAATCTCCAGGGGCAATGTGATTCTCATCCTGCCAAGAGTCTTTTAACAGACTTCTGGGAACACAATGAGACAAATTTCACAAGTTTTGGGTGGATTGGTGATGCAAAGGCAGAAGTCATAGGATTACGACAATTAGATCACAGCCCTACAGTGTCACAGTCTTCCATTCCTCCCTGGTTATTCCCAACACCAAGTGTAGATCTAAACATACAGCAGGAATTGAAGGATATGTCAAAGAAACTAGTACAGAATTACTTTGATTTACATTTTTCAGACTCCATGTTTATATTCACAGATGGCTCCAAAGATCCTGATACAGGGCGTGCAGGTGCAGCAGTCTATATCCCAGCAAGTGAGTCATATATCAAGAAAAGAATATCAGATCATGTCTCAGTGTATACCACAGAGTTGACTGCAATATTACTGGCCCTGCAGTGGATAGAAGAGAGGGAAACAAATAATACTTTTATTGCATCTGATAGCTTGTCTGCTCTAATGAGTATTAAATCTGGCAAATCATCATTTAGATCCAATATTCTCAATGACATATTCCTTATATTGTACAGGATGGAGCTAAAAGGTTTATCCACATGCTTCCTTTGGGTTCCTGCTCATGTTGGTGTGAAGAGAAATGAGCAGGTGGATATTCTGGCCAAAGGAACACTCAAAATCAAACATGTAGACCTAAAAACCCCATTAACTAAAGATGAAGCTAAGACATTTATCAGGACCTATGCACAGTCAGTTTGGCAGGAGCATTGGGACAATAGTGAAACTGGAAGGCACCTATATAATGTACAGAGACAGGTTGGTGCCGGAAGGACGGTGGGCTGGAAACGTAGGGAAGAAAATATAATCACTCGTCTGAGAATAGGACATACAGGTCTCAACCTTTCGTTTTATAAAATAGGTAAGCACCCAACTGGGAAATGTATATATTGTAACCAACTAGAAACGGTTGAACATGTTCTCCTTCAGTGTAGGAGATACACTATCAAGAGGGAACGCCTGTTTCAGTCATTACGGAAGGCAAAACATCATGATATCTCAATGACAGGTCTCTTGGGGAAAACAGCAGGCCAGATATATTGTCATATAATTAAGTTTCTTAAAGAAACTGAGTTAGAAAAAAGAATTTAATTTATGTTTGTTTTTGTTTTGTTTTTTGTTTGTTTTTTTGTTTTGTTTATTTCATTTATTTCCTGCTTAATCTCTCATTCCACACTCCAGTCCAGCTTGTGGCGGTAATGCACCGTTAAACTGGTTTGCCAACCGCCATTAAACCCTAAAGAAGAAGAAGAAGCCTCGTTAAGTCAGAGCATCAAACCGATAAACATCATTGTGAGCTAACTAACCAATTTATCATGTCATTTACTTAGAACTTACAGTAGGTATGTCTCTCTGTGTCTGGTGGTCGGTTTGTCTTTCTAGTTTAGTTAGCTAAGTTAACTAAGTTGTAGTTAGCTAGCATAGTTATTGCAGAAAGTTGGCTAACAGAGGGTCTTCATTTTATTTTCGTCCTCTTGGTTTAGTGTGCTGTTCATTCTCATTACGGCATCTGTGCGTGCAGTGTTGGAGGACAGATGGCAGAAAACGCGGTATGATTGATAACAGCTGATCCGCGCACATTAGTTTCTATCATGGTAAGTAATAGTTACTCCTGCCAGACAGTGAAGTGGACTAAACTTTACAGTGTAGTGATGTTAACACAGCATGTCGTTAGTGAACACTCCAGCCCATCAGTTTTTGATTATCATGGTAATTGCTTACGTCTGACTATTAACCACACCCCCATTCTCTGTTTGAGAAAGAACGTTAACCAAAAACGGCAGTTAAAACTGGCTGGAGGGGCTTTTTAACCATTAGTCAGCTAGAGTGAGACGGGCGGCTAAAGATGTGGTAAACGTTCCTTTAGGAGTCTGCAGGGCTTTCTAGATAACTGGCAGGTTTCTGGAGAAGACCCGATTGGCCTCTTCACTCCTCGCTGGAAGAGTGAGAGACCACTGTAAATTCACTTTTACTTTTAATAGAATATTTGTAGGAAATGGTATTTCTACTTTTACTAGTACCAGAATACTTATTCCACCGCTGTGTGGTAACTGGTGTATTATTATATATTCATACATTAACATAAGAAATGCAGCTTTCAGCTCAGAGTTCAGACAAACGGACAGAAAGAAACTGAAAGAGGAAAAGTTGAAATATTTCACACATCAGGGCCTTTAAAGGAAGAACATGTCGTCAGTAACTTTTATGATCATTATTATCAGAAACTAGATACGTTTAGCTTTAATCTTGCAATCAGTCTGCTTGTTGAACAGTAAAGATCGGATCTTTGGACCTGAGCTGCAGTTCAACTCCAGTTTTTACAGTTTCTTCAGTGAAAATCGGCTGTCGGCTCACTTTTCTTTATGTCTGCTCTGAAGATCAAAGCTGTTTGTTAATCATCTCTGAAGTGTCACTTAGAGCATGATTATCAGTACTTCAAAGCTTTATTTTCCTAAAACGATGATTCAACATAGCGACAGCTAAATAAGAGAAACTTATTTTAATCCAGTGGAGTTAGAAATATGAAGGCATGCCAAAGGGGACTTAAAAACCAGGAGTGAATCCATGAACACTATTACATGCAGCCTAGCTTGTTCAGCATCGACCACACTACAGTTTCCTTACACTTGATTCTTAAATATCTTTATTCAGCTGTAACCTGACGGAGACTAAATGCTGGGGGCAGCAACTGAAGATGAAAATCAAACGGACGTCATTTACTCATAAACCTGTGTTTTAAAGTCACAGACACAGTTATAATGATTTTGATGATATACAGTTAGAAAGGCGTCTTGGTTCAAACAGACATCTATTCCATATTAAAGAATCTTACTATAGTTATATTTCACTGTGTGGAAATAGGGTTTGGGTTAGACTACTGCAGCCGATTTTCTAAATCTCACATTTAAACTATGTCCAGATCTGCAAACAACATACCTCATACCTAAACAACAAAATGAGTCAGTTTTCAAGTGTCCGGAATCGACATATGTGGACAATGGAAATCAAATGACACATATGAGCGTTTTCCGAATCTGTCCAGCGGCTTACCGGATGTAATGTAAGTCATGTGACGTGAGTTTGGTTAGGTTTAGGAAGATCATCGTTTGGATCAAAAGTAAGTAAAGTTACAGAAGTCATGTGATGGAAGTCAGAATCTAACTTAGCTTAAAACTCAAAATAACTGTACTTGGTTTCACACGGGACTCGAATGCCGTTCTCCTGTGTGAAAGTCCGGGTTTGACCCGTCCACCACCCCATCCTCCCTCTTTACACGGACTATGGTTACTATTTATAATACGTCCCTGAGTTCCTCCGTTGCTACCGTCGTGCGGCCACTAGAGGTCCCTAAAAACGCTTTAATCATGGGTCGCAATAAGCTGTACAATAATCAACCTGTCCGGACGTTAGCTGGTGAGGACAGGCTGCTGCAGATGAATTCGTTCCAGTTGTGTTTTGGTATCGACACACATGTACCTGTCACACGTGTTACAGTATACAGTTTCCTCTCCTCCCCCCCAGCTGCTGCTCCTTTGAGGACTACAAACTGACCACCGAGTGGCTGCTGAACCACACGAGTCACCGTCCGAAGGTTGCAGTGATCTGTGGTTCGGGACTCGGTCTGCTGGCCGACGGAGCAGCCAACAAACAGACCTTCAGGTATCAGGACATCCCCAACTTCCCCGTCAGCACAGGTGAGTCTGCCCCGCCCACAATTTCTGAAATGATCTTTCTCTCTCTGATGTAACGTCTGTCTCTCAGTCGCGGGTCATGAAGGCTGTCTGGTGTTTGGGACAATCGAGGACACTGCCTGTGTCTTCATGCAGGGTCACTTCCACCTGTACGAAGGTTACTCCCTCTGTCAGGTGAGTCCAACCCAAAAACACTAACAAGGACCACAAGTGTTCATGTCCATTTTAGCCAGTATGCTGTGGGAGCTGACTTCGACCATCTAAAGGTTGGGCGTGCTGCTCCGTGAGCTCTGTGAACTGGAAACAGCTTCATGTAGCACAGCTGCTTTCCACGAATACGTGAAGCCAAAGTATCCCTCAGCGCTGACGGCAGCACCGCAGATCCTGTTTCCTTTCTGTCTCCATGAGCGTGGCACGTTATCATCAAGTGTTTCTTTATCGCCTTCATGTTAAAAGTCCCGCTGCTGTCATGGTAACGTAACGTTACACCGCGTGTCATCTAACGTTCGGCCGGTTCATATTTCCAGTTTATTTAACGGCCACGTCTGAGCGAGAAAACGGCTGAACCTAACAGTACAGACGGTCTGTGACTGTCTGTGAAATGTTTCAGTGTTTTCTTTGTCCCACACTGAGGCAGAAATACATCTGATTATCAGACATCATTACACAATACTGAAATAAATCCATGTCAAAAACATTTAAAGTTTGCAGTAAAGAAGCCTAATTAATGTCTGTTATTAGGGGTCCAAGCCCGAGTGGGCTGGGAACCGCGACTTCAAGGCATCGCGGGTTCCCAGTACCAGCGGCGCGGCTGGGAACCCTATTGTAATCGTAATTGTAATTGTAATAAAATCCGCACACTTCTACCTCTAGGGGGCGCTATAAGCAAGGTCAATGCGTTTGGGCTTGGAACTCCCGCCTACGAAGTTGTATATCAAAAACCTTATATCCACACGTACGGGGGATCGAGCTGAATCTCCTGGCATAGGCCACGCCCATTTCCGCCTGGACTTTTTTTCCGCTACATTGCAAAAACTGAAAAACATTGAAAATTGAAAAACCTATTTTAATTTAACTCCTCTGAAGCCGCAAGTCCGATCACCACGAAACTTGGCACAGACGATCTCTGGACCAAGCCGCTAAAAGTTTGTAGAGGGAATTTTGATCCGCTAAAAAACATCCTCATTATAAGCTAACAAATTTTTGCCCAAATGCAAAAACTGGATTTTATGTGATATCTTAGGTTTGCAATGGCCGATATACACCAAACTCGGGGACCTTATCTGACACACACAGGTTGGAGTGACGCAGCTCTGAGCCGAGGTCGAGTCCGTCAGGGTCTCGTTGACCAGTGAGGGTCAGATGGAGGTCTGTCTCTCTACTGGTCTGTAGTGGTGAGAAGGGAGCAGCTGTCAATTTACCAGTGGATCTCTTCCAGGTCTCAGGTGTGCTCCTGGTCTCTGGGTAGTAACAGAGGGTTGAGGTTAGGAACAACTGCTCCTTCCTGTTGAGGAGGCAGCTGAGTTGGTTCAGCATCTGGTCAGGGTCTTCCTGGACTCCTCCCTGTGGAAGAGGAGATCCAAGGGCAGACCAGAACCAGCATATCCACCATAACGCTGACTGCTGACTTCTCTCAGGTGACCTTCCCCGTCAGGATCTTTAAGCTGATGGGGGTGGAGTCTATTCTGGTGACGAACGCTTCCGGAGGAATCTGTCCGGACTTCAAAGTCGGTGACATCATGATCATCAAAGACCACATCAACCTGCCGGGATTCGCTGGACAACATCCACTGTTTGGACCCAATGACGAGCGGTGAGACTGTCTGACTCTGTAGGTTTGAGATCGGGTTTCCTTGTCTGTCTCTCAGCCCGCCTGTCTGACGGCCTGTCTGTCTCTCTGTAGGTTTGGGATCAGGTTTCCCTGTATGTCCGATGCTTACAGTAAGGATCTGCGGCGGCTGGCGGTCGATGTGGGCTCTGAGCTTGGCTGCAGTGACTTCATCAGAGAGGGAGTTTACTGCATGGTGAGCGGACCGAACTTTGAAACCATCGCTGAGGCCAGAATGCTTCTGATCCTGGGCTGTGACTCTGTGGGTAAGACAACAAGAGAGGCAGACGGGCAGATGGACAGCCTGTCTTCATCGAGAAGGGGTCTTCCTGGTGAGCTCGTTGATAACTGACGAGTCTTACTGAGTCTCATTAGTCTCATTCTCTTAACCAGAGAACTGTGTCTCAGTTTGTGTCCTTCCATACTCACACCTTTGATGACCTGTTACAGCAGCAGGGGCTTCTGGGAGTTGTAGTGGGAAAACCTGATGGTTGTCTGGGTCCTTGAGAACATTTCAGGGTTCCTTGTTATCTGGTTGAGTTTCCTTAAATAACAACAATCAATTACTCAAATCAGTTTGGAAAAATGCAAACTTAATAAGAGAACTTAATAAGGTGAATAAATGTATTCTCATTCAAATTCTCTTTTCACATTGTGTCCTCCTCCTCAGGTATGAGTACAGTTCCTGAAGTGACGGTGGCGAAGCACTGTGGACTCAGAGTTCTTGGTCTGTCCCTCATCACCAACATGGTCAGATTTATAGACACCTATTACATCTTTGTGACACCTGTGTGACATCTGTTACATCTGTTACACCTGTGTGAAACCTGTGTGAAATCTGTTACATCTGTTACACCTGTATGACACCTGTGTTACATCTGTGTGACACCTGTGTGACACCTGTGTGACATCTGTTACATCTGTTACACCTGTGTGACACCTGTGTGACATCTGTTACACCTGTGTGACACCTGTG
>NC_060150.1:968785-972628 GCF_021292245.1 Micropterus dolomieu
GTGGACCAACACCAGCAGATGACATGGCTCCCCAAACCAACACAGACTGTGGAAACTTCACACTGGACTTCAAGCATCTTGGATTGTGTGCCTCTCCATTCTTCCTCCAGACTCTGGGACCTTGGTTTCCAAATGAGATGCAAAAGTAAAGTATTAATGTGCCTTGATACAGCATTTTGAGAACATCCAACTTCTTTTGCAATTACCTTTGGAGGCTTTCCCTCTTTGTGTCAATGGTGGTTTTCTGCACAACTGTCAGGTCCGCAGTCTTCTTCCACTGAACCAGACTGAGAGACCAATTAAAGGCTCAGGAACCCTTTGCAGGTGTTTTGGATTAATTAGCTGATTAGAGTGGGATACTTTGAGCCTACAATACTGAACCTTTTCACAATATTCAAATTTTCTGAGATTTTGAATTTGGGGTTTCATAAACTGCACACAATAATCATCAAAATTATATAAAATAAAGGCTTGGAATATCTCACTTTGCATGTAATGAGTCTATATAATATTAGTTTCACCTTTTAAGTTGAATTACTGAAATAAATGAACTTTTGCACGATATGCAAATTTTTTGAGTTTCACCTGTAAGTTGACATGCTTATTTGGATGCAAAGGAAATAAACCCTGAACTAACAAAAACTGCTTCTTTATAGAAAGAAAGTGTGTATCAAGATTATCGTTATCGAAAACGAACGAAATAAAGAAAACTAGTGTGAATGTTGTGAAGAAACATTGTCATTCACTGAAACAGAAATAAAAAAGAGGCTTTAGAAATACTCGATAAACTGAAACTGGATTGGATTTTTGCTAAACTGACGTTAAATGTTCTGTATTTGTATTTGCTGTTGTCCTTCGTATGAAGAGCTGGCACGCTGCATGTCCAGTGGCTTTCCTGCCACAATGTGAATGAGTCTGATTTGGTGGAGAGCTCATGTAACGTTGGGGGTAACTTAGTCAGGGAGACCCAAGTAGGGATCAGCTGCATAGCTGTTGGGGTTTGAACATGTTTTCTAATACTACTAAACAGAATAATATAAATGCAACAACTTTATTGAGTTTTGTTTTGTACTATAATTTAAAACTGTAATGTTTCTCAATGATTTTTCTTTTATAGAAATGTATCAGACATTTGTTCAGCAGGATAGAAGAGGCTGTTAGAGTTGACTGTATTTACCTGATATCAGAATCAGATTTATTGGCCAAGTATGTGAACACTTTTCAGTGACATCTTTTAAACACGCCCCAATACTTATCTGTATGAAGCCTTTTATTAATGCCACCACCACTCTGTTTAATTTCAACATGTCTCATCTGTTTTATCAATATTGTTGATGTCTTTATTGTTGGCTATTTATTACTTTTAATTTTATTTACCTCAATCCTGTTTCAACCATGTAAAAACTTAGTTTATATATAAATACATTTTAGTATTATTATTATTATTTAATTATTATTACAGTCTTCCATAACAATTAGTGTTGTACTTCAATAGTATCTCAAGCAAAGGTACTGGTTAGTAAAAGTAGTTTATTTTGAAATTCTGCAAAAGGTGGTACCGGAAATGGTTGTACTTCCTGTGGCACATGCTAACTTACGTGTCAGGAAGCTGCACATATGCAGAATCATGAAAGATAAATCTGCTCATTTCGAACAAACAGCGGTCGTTAAGATGCAGCCGGAGTTCAGCAGCAGAGCCTGCATGTGAGGATAAACGTGTTTAAGTGGACTCTGTTTAAACTTTCGGGATGTTTCACCTCAGACTCATCTCCTGTTAGCCAAGAATGCTAAAGGAAGTTAGCTTGTTAGCAGGAAGTAGCCGGAGCCGGAGCTCGGCCTCACAGTCGGAGCAGCTTCCATAGAGACCAAACTGTATTTTTCACGGAGCCCAAATGTCCAAATGTCCAGATAGAGCTGTCTGAATAGACTCTGTGCTGTTCCCTTTATCTGAACATGTTTAACATCTGAATTATCTCCCGGTGTCCTACGAAGCTAATGCAGTTAGCTTAGCTTGCTAGCTGGAAATAGACAGAGCCCGAACGTAACGTCAGTTTAACGTGGAGGAAAAGCTGCTGTAAACATGTCTAAAGTCCAAACGCTGAGAGCTTTTGTCCAGCAGCGACTAAGTGCGGCTGCTGAAGAGATATTTGAGCTGTTTGAAAGAACGATAGCAGAGTACGAGGAGGAACTTTGTGGACAACGCAAACTACTGGACGCTGTTTTCAAGCCTGAAGTCCGGTTACACAGAGCAGGTTTGTGCACTTTACTGCTTATTCTCGCTGTAAACTGCCTTTACTGCAGTAAAAGTACTAATACCACTCTGTGAAAATACTCCACTGCGAGTAAAAGTCCTGCATTCAAACCTTCCTTCAGTAAAAGTATGCGAGTATTATCAGCAACATGTACTTACAGTACGACAGAATTGTTCTTTGTGGCGATTTTAATATTCATGTTGATGACCCCAACAATGTTAATGCAACTGACTTTTTAAATATGGCCCTTTCTTTTAACTTCAAACAACATGTCAAAGGGCAAACACATAACCGTGGTCAAACACTGGACATGGTTTTTACCCTGGGTGTCAGCATTTCCTCTGTGGAATTAGTGGACATGACCATATCTGACCACAGATGTATTGTTTTTAGCTGCGATTCGCCTGTTACTCATGCCGCCTCACCAAGCTCCGTGTGTTGTCGCATCTTTAATGAACAAAGTGTTTCAAAGTTTTGCGCATTCTTTCAGAGCCAAAGCCAACACCTGTCTGATTCCAACACCAACAATCTGGTCGATCACTTCAATCATATCTGCTTGTTGTCACTAAATATTACTGCTCCTCTAAAGGTTAGGCCTACGTCTAAAGCTAGTAAGCAACAATGGATAAATGACAGCATTCGCAGCCTCAAAAGGGAATGCAGGAAAGCAGAGCGCAGATGGAAAAAATCCAGTCTCCAAGTCCATTACCTATGTCTGAAGGATTTATTAATTAACTACAATAAAATGGTTAAGGATGCGAGAACACACTATTTTTCTGAACTCATTACTACACATAAACACAATCCCAGGTTTCTGTTTAAGACTGTGGATCAGCTGGTAAACCCAACCCCTCCTTGTGCCTCAGCTGGAAGTAATGATGACTGTGAATTGTTTTTATCTTATTTTACCAATAAGGTGGTGTCAAACAGAGCCTCTATTACCCCCGTGGACTCTTACTCAGAGGTCCCTCACCAGCAACAAGAGATTTTTAACCAGTTTTATCCCATCGACTTGTCTGAGCTTTTAAAAACAGTATCACAAATGAGAGTGTCTTCCGGCCCACTTGATATAATACCTACAAAATTTTTACTGAAAGTAATAGATTCTGTTGGGCCCCATTTGATCTCTGTTTTCAACAGCTCCCTATCTACTGGTTGTGTCCCTGATTATTTTAAAACGGCTTGCGTGAACCCACTTTTAAAGAAACCTGGTTTAGATCCCTCCCTCCCACATAATTTTAGACCAATTTCAAAACTGCCTTTTATTGCAAAGATTCTAGAAAGAATTGTGTCCAAACAGCTGCTCACTGTACTGGAAAATAACAAATTATTTGAAAAGTTTCAGTCTGGTTTTAGGAAGTACCATAGCACTGAGACTGCCCTGCTTAAAGTCACCAATGACCTTTTAATGTCTGCTGATGAAGGTATGTGCTCAGTCCTTGTACTCCTGGACCTTAGCGCTGCTTTTGACACCATTGATCACAACATCATGTTAGACAGACTGAGGCACTGGGTGGGGATCTCTGGTACTGCCCTAGAATGGTTTTCATCCTACCTGTCAAATAGGAAGTTTTGCGTGTCTGTAAACAAC
>NC_060150.1:972728-978827 GCF_021292245.1 Micropterus dolomieu
GCCAAGAATGCTAAAGGAAGTTAGCTTGTTAGCAGGAAGTAGCCGGAGCCGGAGCTCGGCCTCACAGTCGGAGCAGCTTCCATAGAGACCAAACTGTATTTTTCACGGAGCCCAAATGTCCAAATGTCCAGATAGAGCTGTCTGAATAGACTCTGTGCTGTTCCCTTTATCTGAACATGTTTAACATCTGAATTATCTCCCGGTGTCCTACGAAGCTAATGCAGTTAGCTTAGCTTGCTAGCTGGAAACAGTCTGGAGGAAAAGCTGCTGTGAATTAGTAAAAATGTCTAAAGTGGAGAACGAGGAGGAACTTTGTGGACAACGCAAACTACTGGACGCTGTTTTCAAGCCTGAAGCAGGTTTGTACACTTTACTGCTTATTCTCACTGTAAACTGCCTTTACTGCAGTAAAAGTACTAATACCACTCTGTGAAAATACTCCACTGCGAGTAAAAGTCCTGCATTCAAACCTTCCTTCAGTAAAAGTATGTGAGTATTATCAGCAACGTGTACTTACAGTATGACAGTAAAAGTACTCACAGTGCAGTAAAATGTTCCTGTCAGAGTTCATTTGTAAAAACTGATACCTGAAACAAATTACTTCTTTTCATCATTGCCAAACAATCTATACCTAACTGGTCATTCAAAACCATATGTTTGTTCTCGAATTATGGATTTTTATATCACCAGGGAAGCACCGAAATGAAAATTCTTGGCCGAAGCCGAAATCGAATATAATGAAGAAATTAGCGCATTCACATTTTTGCCTCTTTTTTTTTTTTTACCATTGCATAAATTAAACAGTCAAAAAGTGCTTTTTACTCAGTGTAAAGTAAAAAAAACATATTACATGTGTCCATTAAAAGTAAATGGACACATGCAATATGTTTTATACTTTCTGTGAATATAATCCAATTAATCTTATTTCCATCCTGTACAGACGCCTTATTTTGAAAACCGGACGTTGTCACATCTGTATCCCCCTCGCGCTAAATTCATCCACTCCGACCCAGTTTCACAGCCTCGCTTCAGGCAGGACTCTCATACTGCAACACTTGTCTTTGTAAAGAGACAAACTGACAGGATAAAGTCTCTAACCTGCCTGTCAGCTCGCACAGGGCCGCTTCACTTACCGTAAAGGCTTGAGTACATGTGCACTCCAAATGTAGGTGCGGCTAGCTTCATCTCCTTCTCACAGACGAGTGGACAGAAACACTCAGAGCGGTTCTTTTCACCGATGGACTGGATGTGCTGGGAGACAGTTCAGCAGAACAGCGTCTGCAAAGAGCGACACTTTAAAATGCTTCCACACTGCCGACATGTCAATGTAATTGTAAAATATTGTTTTTTTGGACTTATTAGGCCTTATTTTTGCTATTTTCAGTTGATTAATTTCAGTGGCCGAACATTTGGTGCATCCCTACATTTTACTTGTTATTGATACAACCGTTGTTTTAGTTCTTTAACTTGTAAACACCGTAGTCACTTATCACTAGGGATGGGAAACAATATCTGGTTCTTAATTAACAGGCTGGGGCTAAAGATCGTAGCGTTTATTATCAGGCTGCAGCCTGAACTGCTGGCTACTTCACACCCTCGTTCGCTTCACTCCTCATTTGGTCAGTTAGTTGCATGTTAGGATGGCTGGAGACCTCAAAGTGGTCAAAGCCATGGCTACATTTCACTAAAGCCAAAGATGAGGAGGAAGCGAAATGCCATTCATGTTCCAAGTTCATTTCTTGTACAACAATGGTGCTAAAGCAGCTCAACTTTGCGCATCAGTTAAAGAAAAAACCTTTGACTGTCTTTGAGTCGGAACACTGCCAACTCCAGCTGCAGTTGGGTCTTGTTGTTACAGAAAAGTAGATGGATAAGGACTCGTCTTAACAGTGAGAGAAGTTACTCAGATTATTAGACTGATCAAAAGTTATCGAGTATAATTTCTTCATGGTACAGTTCCCTCTTTACACAAACAGCGGTGATGCCCCTTTGACTAGTGTTTTACTAAGTTTGTTAAGTTCACTACATACACTATGTCTTAGATTCTCATTTTTACTTGCGTGATTTTCTTTTCACACGTATTGTTTGTAGTCATAGGAATTACAGTTCTTTGAAAGGAAGCTGGATCTTAGGTTCCTCTCCAAGAACAGTTCTTTTGGCTACCAAACGATTTTTCATTTGGAATATGTTCCAAAAGGACTTGAAACTAATTGAACGAATCTCTCTAAATGCTTTTAAATCAAAAAATGACAGAATTAGAGGGCGCCTCCTTTAAAATGTAAATGTCTTTAAATCGTAAAAATTACTGAAAATTACTTTCTGAACTGTGAGTTCACTATTCTTCTGTGTTATTTGTTTGTACCTATGTGGTTTTCATTTTCATATAAATCCTGCTGCATGTCGCCAGTACAACCTTGCAAAAGAGATTCTTAATCTCAATGGGACTCTCCTGCATAAATAAAGGTTATATTAATAATATTAATAATTATAGTACCACCTCTGCTGGTCATTGTGTAAGTTACATTATCCTGGTCTTTCAGATTAGCACAAAAACCATGAATATTGCGCACCATTTGTGTGACATCAGTCTAAAGAAAATGTCAGCACCATCAACTGTGTGCCTTCCAGTGCCCCTGAAGTCTAAGAAAGTCGTGGTGTCAGTGGTTTAAATGTTTACAGTTTTCTAAAATGTATTTCATTATTCTTCACAGGCGTTGAGCTGCTGTTGGTGAATAAAAAAGGGGTTCCCCCTGAGCAGCAGGAGTGGAGGCCCAGTCTGGACCAGGAGGACCCCCCAGAGCCCCCGCACATTAAAGAGGAGTGGAGCCCCAGTCTGGACCAGGAGGACCCACCAGAGCCCCCGCACATTAAAGAGGAGTGGAGCCCCAGTCTGGACCAGGAGGACCCACCAGAGCCACCGCACATTAAAGAGGAGTGGAGCCCCAGTCTGGACCAGGAGGACCCACCAGAGCCACCGCACATTAAAGAAGAAAAGGAGGAGCTCTGGACGAGTCAGGAGGGAGAGCACCTTCAAGGGCTGGAGGAGGATGACATCATTAAGTTCACATTCACTCCTGTCCCTGTGAAGAGTGAAGAAGATGATGATGAGAAACCTCAGTCCTTAAAGCTTCATCAAAGACTCACTGAACAGATGAAAACAGAGGCTGATGGAGAGGACTGTGGAGGACAAGAACGAGCCGAGAACTCAGATCCAGATAGAAATTTACAACCAGCTACTCATGAAAAGATGTCACACTCTGAACCGGAGTCTGATGACAGTTTTGATTGGGAGGAGATAAGGAAACATGCTCGATGTGCTACAAGCTCTGACCACAAGGGATATCTCCAGGGAAATTATGGAATCCAAATAAGAGGGAAACGACTCAATTGCTCAATTTGTGGTAAAAGATTCTTCTGGAAAAACTCTTTAATGACTCATATGAGACTTCATTCAGAAGGAAAATGTTTCAGCTGCTCTGTTTGTAAAAAAACTTTTCAATGCTGGGTAAAGTTTGATAAGCACGTAAAATTCCACTCACTGGAGAAACACTTAAGTTGTTCTGTCTGTGGTAAAAGATTCCCATTCAGGTCAAATTTGACCCGACACTTAAGAGTTCATACAGGCGAAAAACCTTTTACATGCTCCGTTTGTAAAAAACATTTTGCTACCAAAAGCTGTTTGACCAAACACATGAGAATCCACACAGGGGAGAAACCCTTCAGTTGTTCTGTCTGCAGTAGAGGATTCAAGCAAAGCTCAGCTTTGACCAAACACATGAGAATCCACACAGGGGAGAAACCCTTAATCTGTTCTGTCTGTGGTAAAAGATTCACAAACAGGTCAAATTTGACCCGACACTTAAGAGTTCATACAGGAGAAAAACCTTTCACATGCTCCGTTTGTCAAAAAAGTTTCAGTTTAAGAGCCCAGTTATACAGACACATGAGAATCCACACAAGGGATTAAACATTTAGTTGCAGTGTTCGTGATAATAGATTTACTCGATTACCTCAAAAACCACAAGTATACTGGTCAGAGCAGAGGAAGTAAATGAAGCTGTGGAGATGTTTGTTGAGCTGATTTCTTCCAGCAGGGTTGAAGTACTTGTGGGTTATTTCTTATTTCACAGTTTTAATTCTACTTCATTCTCCATCTTATTTTAGTGTTTACTCCTTGAATCTGCTTACCTTGGTTTTTCCTACACGCACAGATTACACCTTTGTTCTCTCACTGCAAACACACCGAGTTGCCTCGCCTCTTCCTGTTTCTCTCTCCCTGTATGTGTCTGCTCTGTTGGCTTTCTCCATCAGCAGTACATTTTTCCACCTGTGATTTCACAGCTGCAGGTGCACTGCATCTGGAGGAGGCTTGTTTATGACCTAGCCTATCGAAATGTTTGAACTTATACTGAATGACATCTCCACCTGTGTGTTCACTTTTCACTGTTGCTTCAACTGGTCCATGCTTGTGTCAGTGTCTTGTAAAGTACTACCAGGTAACATCTCTCTCTGTGTTTCTTTGCAAAGTGTCAAACAGTTCATTAGTATACTGTGCCAAAGTAAAGTCTCTAAGTGGGAAACACTCCTAAGGGTGGGACTTCAACACTGATCAGTTCAAAATGTTGACACTGTCATGAGTTGCCACGTGTGCTCTAAAATCTCGTGGTAGACGTTGCATTGACTCTGGACTTGTTAAAAGTGTAACAAAGTGTCTTCCGGACAGCTGTCAAGTCAGAAGTCTTCCCCATGATTGTGGTTTTGTGTACTGAACCAGACTGAGAGATTAAAGGCTCTTCTCAGCTTGACAATTATTTTTTGATTCTTGTATTATAATATTTTGAGAGTTTCTGTAAGCTGTAATCAAGATTAAAACAACAAAAGTCTTTTCATGCTCTTTACATGAATGGTAACAATGACCTATAATGAAAAACAAAATTAGCTAACTTCAGTGCTGGTGCATCAACAAAGTCTTTCATCACTGCCTAAAAGAGACATCCAGATATTCACAGTTTATGTTAGGAAGGACTGACTGCTGAAGATTTATTCTGATGGATAAAGGGGTTAGTGTCTTCATGGCTTTTAATTAAGTCAGCCATACAGTCTCTTCTTGTGTTGATGATGCCAGAAAGTCAGCAATACATAAATACATCTTAAGCCATATTGTAGCTACACAACAGTAGTAGATTTTTCTGCAGTGGAATTCTGTCTCAGTGCAGGAGAACTTTAAGCCCTGATGCCAACAGATAAAACAGACAAATGAGTCAAACAGTGCACACTAGAATATTATACAGCTTCATATGTACACTTAGAGTTATAATGCAATGTAAATTAATATAGTGTAGATTATGTTTTAGTATGTACTTCAGTAAAGGATCCGGGTATTTACTACCACTGTTAATTAAAAGAGATATGGGCTTGTAAATTCAAGGTTGGTCACTTTAACTTGAAAACCAGCAAAAACGTGGTACCTGAAGCAGGTGAACTTCCGGTTGCTAACACGCTAACTTTATTCGGTACGTTGCACGTTCGTTCCAGCCGGAGTTCAGCAGCAGAGCCTGCATGTGAGGATAAACGTGTTTAAGTGGACTCTGTTTAAACTTTCGGGATGTTTCACCTCAGACTCATCTCCTGTTAGCCAAGAATGCTAAAGGAAGTTAGCTTGTTAGCAGGAAGTAGCCGGAGCCGGAGCTCGGCCTCACAGTGTGTATTTTATCAGAGTGAGCTGCGTGAGCTGTAACGGAGTGTGTCTGGAGGAAAAGCTGCTGTAAACATGTCTAAAGTCCAAACGCTGAGAGCTTTTGTCCAGCAGCGACTAAGTGCGGCTGCTGAAGAGATATTTGAGCTGTTTGAAAGAACGATAGCAGAGTACGAGGAGGAACTTTGTGGACAACGCAAACTACTGGACGCTGTTTTCAAGCCTGAAGTCCGGTTACACAGAGCAGGTTTGTGCACTTTACTGCTTATTCTCACTGTAAACTGCCTTTACTGCAGTAAAAGTACTAATACCACTCTGTGAAAATACTCCACTGCGAGTAAAAGTCCTGCATTCAAACCTTCCTTCAGTAAAAGTATGTGAGTATTATCAGCAACATGTACTTA
>NC_060150.1:978927-980294 GCF_021292245.1 Micropterus dolomieu
GTAACGGAGTGTGTCTGGAGGAAAAGCTGCTGTAAACATGTCTAAAGTCCAAACGCTGAGAGCTTTTGTCCAGCAGCGACTAAGTGCGGCTGCTGAAGAGATATTTGAGCTGTTTGAAAGAACGATAGCAGAGTACGAGGAGGAACTTTGTGGACAACGCAAACTACTGGACGCTGTTTTCAAGCCTGAAGTCCGGTTACACAGAGCAGGTTTGTGCACTTTACTGCTTATTCTCACTGTAAACTGCCTTTACTGCAGTAAAAGTACTAATACCACTCTGTGAAAATACTCCACTGCGAGTAAAAGTCCTGCATTCAAACCTTCCTTCAGTAAAAGTATGTGAGTATTATCAGCAACATGTACTTACAATATGACAGTAAAAGTACTCACAGTGCAGTAAAATGTTCCTGTCAGAGTTTCTCTGTTATATCTGATGTATCTGGCTTAATATTCCTGCTGCATATTCCTGGTTATTGTAACTAAGCGCCCTCTGCTTTATTCCTGCATGTTAAACACCAAAACAACACATGTTGCAAACAAAAGTCATAAAGTTCGAGTGTTTTCTCCAAGTCTCCAAACCTTAGGTGCATGTATTTGATGGTGGCGGGGGTCCAATGAAAGAATATTTAATTTCACATTTTTGGGCCATTATTATCATATCTGTAAAGAAGTTGGGAAAGCTGGATCAGATAGATGATCTACACAGTGATTTTATAAATGCCACAGCAGCAATTGGTCTAAAGAAATGTGGGGTAGCCTAAACTAAATTATTTCATGATATTTATTACATTTGCTATATTCTGACCAGCTGAACTTTCTGCATTCATTGGCTGTAATAAGTTAAATAAATATGTAGATGTTGATAGGTTATACTGTATGTTACAAGCCCCAGGCACAGGGCATGTGGACAGATAATGGTGAGTCCTCCATGCATGCCAAAGTTAGTCATGGAGTTCCTCAAGGATCTGTCCTCGGACCAATCCTCTTCACTTTATATATGCTTCCTTTAGGCAATATTATCAGGAAATATTCCATAAGCTTTCAATGTTATGCAGATGATACTCAGTTATATCTATCGATCAAGCCAGATGAAACTCATCAGTTAGCTAAACTTCAAATGTGCCTTCAGGATGTTAAAACCTGGATGACCTGTAATTTTCTAATGTTAAACTCAGATAAAACTGAAGTTATTGCTCTGGGGCCTAAGCACCTCCGTGACGCATTATCTAAAGATATAGTTTCCCTGGATGGCATCGCCCTGGCCTCCAGCACCACTGTGAGGAATCTTGGAGTTATCTTTGATCAGGACATGTCGTTTAAGTCCCACATTAAGCAAATTTCAAGGACCGCCTTTTTTCACCTACGTA
>NC_060150.1:980394-1000833 GCF_021292245.1 Micropterus dolomieu
TCTATCGATCAAGCCAGATGAAACTCATCAGTTAGCTAAACTTCAAATGTGCCTTCAGGATGTTAAAACCTGGATGACCTGTAATTTTCTAATGTTAAACTCAGATAAAACTGAAGTTATTGCTCTGGGGCCTAAGCACCTCCGTGACGCATTATCTAAAGATATAGTTTCCCTGGATGGCATCGCCCTGGCCTCCAGCACCACTGTGAGGAATCTTGGAGTTATCTTTGATCAGGACATGTCGTTTAAGTCCCACATTAAGCAAATTTCAAGGACCGCCTTTTTTCACCTACGTAATATTGCGAAAATCAGGAACATCCTGTCTAAAAATGATGCAGAAAAACTAGTCCATGCATTTGTTACTTCTAGGCTGGATTACTGCAATTCCTTATTATCAGGCTGCTCGAAAAAGTCCGTTAAGACTCTTCAGCTGATCCAGAATGCTGCAGCACGTGTTCTGACAGGAACCAGAAAAAGAGATCACATTTCTCCTGTCTTAGCTTCTCTGCATTGGCTTCCAGTAAAATCCAGAATAGAATTTAAAATCATTCTTCTTACCTACAAAGCTCTGCAGGGTTACTTGTGGTTCCTAGAGTCTCCAAAAGTAGACTAGGAACCAGAGCGTTCAGCTATCAAGCTCCTCTCCTGTGGAACCAGGTTCCAGTTTGGGTTCAGGAGGCAGACACCATCTCCACATTTAAGAGTAGGCTTAAGACTTTCCTCTTTGATAAAGCTTATAGTTAGGGCTGGCCCAGGTGAGTCCTGAACCATCCCTTAGTTATGCTGCTATAGGCCTAGACTGCCGGGGGATTTCCCATGAGCTCCTCTCTCCTCTACTTTCTCTCCCTCTGTATGCAACCTCATCCCATTATTGCATGTTACTAACACAACTTCTCCCCTTTCCGGTAGTCTTGTGCTTTCTCATCCCTCTCCTCTCTCCTCCTATCACTTCCTGCAGGTTTTCTGGCTCTGGAGCTGTGGAGTCTGGATCTGTGGTTGCGGGTCACCTGCTGCCCCCGTGTTCCTGCTCGACACCCTGTGCTGCAACGACTATTGTTACTAGTCCTATTGTTATTATTGTTATTATAATCATTAACATTACGATTGTTATCATTAACACTATTATAAATATCTGTGCCATTTTTCATTTAGTCTATAGCAACATCACCTTTACTGTCTGTACCTCTGTGTGTATTTTTGTGTAGGCTGCTGCCTCTCTCTCTCCCTCTCTCTCTCTCTCTCTCCCCTTCTCTCCTTCACCCCAACCGGTGGAGGCAGATGGCCGCCCACCCTGAGCCATGGTTCTGCTCGAGGTTTCTGCCTCTTAAAGGAAGTTTTTCCTTGCCTCTGTCTCCTAGTGCTTGCTCTTGGTGGGAACTGTTGGGCTTCTGTAAATAGCATCATAGAGTTCGGTCTAGACCTGCTCTTTTATGAAAAGCGCTGTGAGATAACTGTTGCTGTGATTTGGCGCTATATATAAATTGAATTGAATTGAATTGAATAGATAATAAAACCTGTAAAACAGGAGAATTTATAAACACGGGAAACTTGCTGCCGTTGGTCTTGACTGTCTTGCCAGAAGATGATTAATAAATACAGTAATTTAAGTCCATCACTAAAGTCTTTATGTTCACATCACTCATTTTCAACTAAATTACATAAAGTAAACAACATCCATCTATCATAAAACACATAGTTTCAAACACAAATATGACAATTAATCCACCTAGTCATTAAACCTCATTCAACCCATTAGAAGGGACTGAAAACCTTTCATATATTAGCAGGGAAAATAAACCTTATATTTAATGTTCCAGGCAAGATTGTGACCTTTTTTAGCATTTAACTGATATATCTAACCAACACAAAACATATATTTTTATAAACAAAATACAAACACTTTAAATTTAAAAGGAAGAAAATGCTCAGGAGCTGTAAAGAGTTATGGTGGACATTTACCAGGGAGCAGGAGTGCTAGCTAACGTTAATGTTTATGTTTTACTGTTAATGTCATTCTTAATGGGCGTCCTTTAACATAACAGAGTGTAAGTAACCTATAATTAAGCTACACAGTAAATACATAAAAACAACCCAAACATAACGATTCACCGTGCCCATTTATCGGTATTGTGCTTTTGTGCAACTTACTGACCTGTAAAACAGGAGAAATGATTAACACAGGAAACTTGCTGCCGTTGGTCTTATGACAGCTACATCATCAAAACAGTCTCCCAATCGCAGCAGGCAAGCTCTCTGCTGCCCCCTACTGTCTGTAGTGGTATACATATTTGAAATTCAAAAGCATTGGAGGACCATGTCGATTCTCCATTAAATTTACACACACAGTGCCACAAAAACAGATGATGTTAAACCAAAAAATTGTTTTCCAAATGTTATATCCATATCAGATTTATTGTTTTGTTTTTTCTTTTTACCGTGGTATTGAATTGGGTATCGAGAAAAGTGGAATTTCACTGGTATTGGTATGGACTACTAAATTTCTGGTAACATGATATCTCCACTTCCAAATGTGTTGTACAAAATGTGCATCATTTTCTTTTCCACGTTAAGAAAGTAGTGGAGTCAGTGGTCTAAATGTTTACAAAAAGTTAGTTTTCTAAAACGTGTGTATGCATTTCATTATTCTCTGCAGAAGTCCAGCTGCTGTTGGTGAGTAAAGAGGAGGTTCCTCTTGAGCAGCAGGAGTGGAGCCCCAGTCTGGACCAGGAGGACCCACCAGAGCCCCCATACATTAAAGAGGAACAGGAGGAACTCTGGACCAGTCAGAAGGGAGAGCAACTTCGAGGGCTGGAGGAGACTGATACCACCAAGTTCACATTCACCCCTGTCCCTGTGAAGAGTAAAGAAGACAATGAAGAGAAACCTCAGTCCTCACAGCTTCATCAAAGACTCACTGAACAGGAGAAAACAGATGCTGATGGAGAGGACTGTGGAGGACCAGAACTAGCTAGGAACTCTGATCCAGATAGACCTTTACAACCAGATACTGAGGATGTGACATCAGAGACCAGGGAACCTCAGTCATGTTTAAATCTTTTGCAAAACAACAGTGGATGTATCACTGGTGAGAAACCTTTCGGCTGCTCAGAGTGTGATAAACGATTCTACACTAAATCAAGTCTGAGACAACACATGAAAGTCCACACAGGACAGAAACCCTTCAGTTGTTCTGTCTGTGGTAAAAGATTTTTCGAAAGCTCAGATTTGATCAAACACTTCAGAGTTCACACAGGAGAAAAACCTTTCAGCTGCCCAGTTTGTAAAAACCGTTTCAGTGACAGAAGCAATTTGTACTCTCACATGAAAATCCACACAGGAGAAAAACCCTTCAGTTGTTCTGTCTGTGGTAAAAGATTCGCACAAAGATCAAGTTTGACCAAACACTTCAGAGTTCATACAGGAGAAAAACCTTTCAGCTGCTCTGTTTGTACAAAATGTTTCAGTGCCAGAAGCAATTTGTCCAAACACATGAGAGTCCACACAGGAGAAAAACCCTTCAGTTGTTCTCTCTGTGGTAGAAGATTCGCAAAATGCTCAAGTTTGACCTCCCACTTAAATGTTCATACAGGAAAAAAAACTTTCAGTTGCTCTGTTTGTAAAACAAGTTTTGATGAGAAAAGCGATTTGTCCAAACACATAAGAATGCACGCCAGGAAGAAACTCTGTAGTTCCAGCCTTTCTGGTAAAAAAAAAATCAACTCGCTGGTGAGAGCAGAGGAAGGAAATGAAGCTGCAGAGATGCTTTTTGGGCCAATTCCTTCCAGCAGGACTGAAGTACTGAGGGCAAGACTTTGCTCAACGCTGATGAGTTCAGACTCCAGAATAAGTCGAGCTTCATCTTTTCAGCGAAGACGAAGCCATGTGATCATTTTAATTCTGTTCTTATTTGTGTCACATTATTCGGTCATTTTCCAGGTGCTTCTTGGTATTGCTTGTATTTGTTGATTTAAAATGGATTAAAACTGTCTGAACGTATTTTAAGTCACCTGTACATCACAGTGGTCAACACGTGTTGTTTCAAAATGTGATTTATAAATGAAATGACTTATTTCCTAAACAACACAGGGTATTTCTAAGTGAATGGACTGTCCTGGTCTTGAATCGATTTCTTTGTGTTAAACATGAAGAGCTGATTCTTGAACAGCTCTTACTGTATTTGTGTTATTTCTATCAGGTCACAAGTGTTTAGAAAATTCTGATTTCACACAATTGGACAGCTGATCTGTTTGATTCCCCCAGTTGCCTTTAAATGTGAACGTTTACTGCAGTTGTTTTGTTTTGTTGGTGAGACATATGTCTCCAACCGGAGTTTTGTAGAACAGAGACAGTAATGATACAGTTGATGTTGATTTATCATTTGGGAACCCAAATAGTTACGGATCAGTAAGTAATTTATAGATTATCTGATAGTAAGTAAAATAAAATACTTCCATATTTACTGGAACCTTTAAACCGGTTTGTGGATGTTTCATGTGTTTCTCATGATGTTATAAAAGGTATAAACCATGATGCCACTGGTGTGTTTCTGTTACAGGCGTCTTAGAAGTCTGCGATGATGATTGTAATATTTGACCCCACAGACACTCAACATTTGAGCCAGAACAGCCTGATATTGCTGTTTGACAGAACGTCTGACTGCACCAAATAGTTTTAAAAAAAGCTCTGTCCTGAGGCATTTATTAGTTTCTGACTCTGATGGGGGGGAACTGTTCCCAAAAACTGTGTCTCTGAACTCTCACACATGTCGGCTCTTCTATGTGAGACCTTTTGAATCTAATGCAAATAGTAATGCAGTATTGTTTCACACTTTGAAAACCCCTGATGTGACTGAACCCCTCATCTCTTCTGAAGCAATGCACTCTAGGCTACTTCTGCCTGCATGCTGGACTCTACTCCATATAAAAGTGTATATAGTTTACTTTTGAATACTTTATCGCTTTATTTGTTTTACATTTAAATGTTTTTAATGAGCCTATGTCTGAAAATTGTGTTTGCAGGAGCTGTAACACAGCAGTGGTATTTTACCTTTTTTGTGGGGGGGGGAAAGGAAGATCTCAAATTTATTGTATAAAGAATGCATTTCATGTGTATGTTATAGATTAAATGAAATGCAGTATTCCTGAGTTTATAGAATACAGAACTTTTCATGTAATGTTACAAAGCTTTCTTTAACATAGGAAGGTGTAACGTAAACAAAAATAAATGTATACTGCACAACTTCACAACAACAACAATTCATGATCACTTATATTTCATACAAGACTCAAATGTAGGCTCTTATTTATTTAAACACACATGTAAAACAAACGCAGCAATAAAGTATTCAAAAGCAAACAGAAAGGTTTCAATGGGTCGGCAGAAGTAATGTAGTTTAGGGAGGCTTAGAGTTCAGCAACAACTCTGACGGGAGGAGAGATGAGGAGGAGGTGCTGCTGAGAATGACACCCTCTTATAAGATTTAACGTATTGACCTGCATTAAAAAGTAGAACAGCTATCAGGGAGGTGATGATGGTACGACGATGTTTCCCCTGATGTCCACTGGATGGCAGCTACGTCTCGCTGATCTACATTCAGAAACTGAGAAATCCAACTTTTCCACTTTTCCCTAAACATTCCTGCTGACGTTTGTTTCTGTGTGAGGACCAGTTCCAGAAAATTCAGGAATAACAGACATATAAACAAACAAACTGATCTTTCAATAAAATGTTAAAATGACTAGATTTTAAGACTGTAAAGTTTCTAAAGGATTAATTCAGAGGTTGATTCATAGTTCAACTAACACACCCTGCTGTTCTAAAGTGTCGTGCACAACCAACAATACACACACTTTAAAATTAAATGTTATTATTTTGGCAATAGTATAAAATGAAAATGTGTATGTGGCTGATGATAATGTCTGTGCCAAGTACGTTAAGTTTTTTAATATCAGTACAGTTTTTCAGATAGCAAACATAGTAAAAATGTAAAATGTTATGTGTAATATATTTACAGGTTACAGAAAGTCTGCCTGCCTTTCATTCATTTAATTATTGTACAAGAAATATCAGATTTGTTAATGCTAAGTGCTGACTTGTCATAATCAGAAACATTCATGCAGAACGAGTTCAACCTTTCAAAAGTTTGCTGACTGGGGCGTCGCTTTGTGTTGTAAAGTGGTGAAGACATAAGGGCGAGTTTCTAAGAGTTTCTTTCTATAAGTTTCACAATGCTGTGCTTCAATAAATTAGATGGAGAATTGTCGCGGTTGAAAGGTTTTTGCTTTCTAAGCTCTATCTATCCAACAATGTCTGTAAAACTCACCTGTGAGACTGTCGGGCTTTGTCAAGAGAGAGGCGACCGATTACTGCATCGACTTCTGTAATTGTTCTTTTATTATTACATGTTTGTTTGAGGCTATCCTAAAATCTAAAGCTGGCTGTAGAATTTCAGGATATCTGAGATAATATTATAATAATATATTAATATTTTCACAACTATCAAGGATCTAATTTTTTTGTTGTTGTCTTCACAGAAATATGCTGAATTTTCTGGGTATTTCCACCATTGTTCATTTTAAACAGAGATATGGGCCAGTACATAAAAGGTTGGTCACTTTTATTTTGGAAATCAGCACAGATGCGTGGTACCGGAAGTAATTGTACTTCCTGTGCTACCTCTTTCTGTTACGTACGTAGCGGTTCTGTGGATTACCGTAAGATGCAGCTGGAGTTCAGCAGCAGAGCCTGCATGTGAGGATAAACGTGTTTAAGTGGACTCTGTTTAAACTTTCGGGATGTTTCACCTCAGACTCATCTCCTGTTAGCCAAGAATGCTAAAGGAAGTTAGCTTGTTAGCAGGAAGTAGCCGGAGCCGGAGCTCGGCCTCACAGTGTGTATTTTATCAGAGTGAGCTGCGTGTCTGTAACGGAGTGTGTCTGGAGGAAAAGCTGCTGTAAACATGTCTAAAGTCCAAACGCTGAGAGCTTTTGTCCAGCAGCGACTAAGTGCGGCTGCTGAAGAGATATTTGAGCTGTTTGAAAGAACGATAGCAGAGTACGAGGAGGAACTTTGTGGACAACGCAAACTACTGGACGCTGTTTTCAAGCCTGAAGTCCGGTTACACAGAGCAGGTTTGTGCACTTTACTGCTTATTCTCGCTTAAAGGGGCATCATGTGGTTTCCAGCGGCCACTAGCGGTGCGGTTTTAAGATTCCAACCAGGTGTGTGCTCGCTTGAACTCATGCGCGAGCACAACCGGAAACACAACCGCTTTCACGCAGAAATGCCACAATAAAGGCTGAAACGCCGGCATTGCAGGCTGTGGCTTTTCTCACAGA
The DNA here is from genome assembly GCF_021292245.1 of Micropterus dolomieu. NCBI lineage: Eukaryota > Metazoa > Chordata > Actinopteri > Centrarchiformes > Centrarchidae > Micropterus > Micropterus dolomieu. The sequence continues at coordinate 987,732 of NC_060150.1, forward strand.
CATGTTCAGTGTTCCCGGTGTTCTGACAATATATGCTTCCCTGTAGAAAAATGCTACCTTATGTCTTCCCATTTCCATAAAGTTATAACTCACGGTATTATGACATCTTCTGTGTTTTTTTTTTTGTTGTTTTTTTTAAATTTACAATATAATCAAATATATTATACTAACATTTCAACGGCAGCGTATTCTGATATTTTAGACAAATTATTCTGACCTGACTAATATCCCTTATGAAATAATGCTCCGACTACAGAATCATTTTATATCGCACCACTACTCACCCCATGTGTGCTGTACGGAGATGGGGAGCATGTTGAAAAACTATATTATGCCATCTTTATTTAAGATAACAGGAGTAGCTTACTCTGTTAGACTAATAATGATTTTATTTTATTTTTTGATATTGCTGACGATCAGCCGATGTCTCGACGGCATGCCCAGCAGCAAGGTTGCACAGATTTATGGGCATGGAAACAAACCAAGCTTGTGGGTCATACACATGTGCAGAACCGCTAAGTAGCACATCTCTATAGGTAGCATAAATCGACAGAACACCGGCGGGACAACAACTGTTTGACATGCTGCAGCAGATCATTAAATGTTAAACAATATGATTATTGACAAGTTAGTACTTACCATTAACAAATTAGGGACCAATGTAACTGTTAAATTTATGCTCTTTATTTAATAGGTTATGTTAGGTTAACTTTATTGTCCCCAGGGGGAAATTCTGCTTGGGCACAGGGCAGTGTAGAAGAACACAAGACAGAACACCTCGACACCACCATCACAAGAGGAAAATATAAACACAGAAGAAAAAGCACATTGTTGACAACATAGTTCCATGGATTAAAGTGCTAGTGTCGTTGTTGCACATTGCTCCATTGAACTTAAGTTTGTATAAAGTACATATGCTAAGGTGCTAGTATGTTTGTTGCATGTTGCCCTATCGCATCGAGATCGTGCAGCCCTACTCCGTACCTTTCATTCAGCGCAGCGAGCCGCATGTTGGCTCAATACTCCTGGGGAAAAAAAGGCAGGGTGTCCTGGTTCTTGTTGCGATAGAAGAGTAGGGCGAAGGGGGACGGACACATTTCCCCCGAAACACGAGTCAAACTCCAAACAGAGGGCTACGAGAGTTTCCAGATTACAGATGTTTTTTTAGTATAATTTATTATAACCATGGTTATTCTTAGTTTAATGTAATTTCAACGTAATATGGTGATAATGGTGAAAAAAATCACTAATCACCGCTAGCATGTTGTCTCGTTATCTAGCTTTGCTAGTAGTGTTTGCTACCTGGTAATGAAGCTGTGTTTTTAATTTTTTTTGGTGACTTGTTAGATCGCTTGATGTGCGATATGACGTTACCATACGAGAGAGATTACCACAGCGGAGGACGGCATATTGGAGTGTTTTCAATCGTTGTCATGGATAAATCCTGTAAAAACTTGCCACTTCTGTTAACGTCAGAGCCACCGTCGACTACTGATAACGTATCTGGTTCATGAAGGGAATATTTAAACCCCTTGGCCCTTCTAACTCTGTTTCAAGGGCCAAGAGATGCACTCAAAAACAAGGGCTAGGGACATAGGTGAGCCTCAGCCATTAGCTCGCCTGCTGCTTTCAGTAACTATCTTTACTATCTGTGTATCTTTCACCAGAGGCTCAGCAATGTCAGCACAGCTACATGTACTGGATGATAACGAATCCGTTAGTGAGCTGGACTGAATATTGAAGATTGTTTTGAGACTTTATAAAAGTTAGACCGCAGGAAGTAACTTTACTGTAGTGGATGGCTCTTCCTCTGGATTGCAGTTGCTGTTTTTTGAGAGGGGTCCAACTACAGACCTCCACTGTCAGGCCGGTCAGGTTTTTACGTCCCCACCGGACGTAACGTGATGCATTCTCTGTTGTTTCGCTACACATCGCGACTGGTTAGCATTATCCAAAACATTGAGTAAAGTCTGAATGCATTGCACTTGGTGTATGTTTGCCATCGCTACCACTGTCAATATTGTACATCTAAATCACACAAATTATAGAATGTTACACGTGTGTAAATTAGGTTATTTTTAGTTCTACATAGGTAATGTTAGGCTACACCAACGCTGGCTAGCATTAGCTCCTGAAGTAGCAGGATTAGCTTTTTTCTCCTTTGGAAAACATGAGCTACTCAGACTGTATGAAGCTACTGTGTATTTGTCTTTTGCAAAGCATTTTGCAAGGGTATAGGTTTGCATTTGTCTTAACATGTTGACATCGCTCAGGTTAGTTATTTGTCCAAAAGAAGATAAAATAAAGAACTATATCGTTTAGACCGTTCGGTGTAGCTTTTCACACTTAACATTAGACTTTGCTGGCTGGATGTATTGATCTTAGTTGAATTGAAGTTTATGTACTACGATAGTGTTTCGTACCCTTTCCTTAAGAAAGTTTCCCCCTGTCCTGCATGATTTAATCTCTCCCTGCTTCAACACAGCTGATTGAAGCAGCTTCAGGATTCATAACGAGTTGATAGTTTGAATCAGCTGTTTTGGAGCAGTGAGATATTTAACACACAGGGTTATTTTAACAGTTATATACATAAAGACACTCCTCACCACAGCCACTGTTGGCATATCCTAATTTGCGTGATTTAGATGTACAAATATTGATAGTGGTAGATATTTTGATTATATTTTTAAAAATATTTTGGATAATCAGTCACTGCTGCCAACTCCTTTTCTAACTGCATAATATGTGTGTGTACAGTGAATAAAGTAAAAGTATTATTACAGTAGGCTATTGTCTCCACTCATCTTTAAAAAGTGGATATTTACAAAATTATCGATACAGCTATACATGTTGTATTGCATGTGTGTTCATTTTTACGGATTGTGCAGTTTGGTAGTCCACATAGTCCAGCAGGGTTCTAGTTACTGTCTGAGCTCTTAATCCTGCATCTGTGGGGGTCAGTAATTCATTTACCAACCATAACAACCATTATTTTTAATCACATCACATCATCTGAATCTCTTTTGGTCTGACTGGCTTCATCACATAAACCTTTATTGTTGTTTTTATTTATTTACATGGAGTTTATGTCGGAGTCTGTGTTTTATGGTGTTAGTGGACTGCATGTTGTTAGCTGCGGTGTTGTTGCTGTAGTACGAGAGAAAACAGGTGTGTGCTTCATTTCTAAGTGAGTTTTGAGCCCATTGACAAGAAGGCAATGAAAATTCAATTATTAATAAGTGATTTTCTTTTAAAAACTACATATAGCATCTTTAAGCCTACTTTACTGCAGTAAAAGTACTAATACTAGTACTAATACATTCTGTGAAAATACTCCACTTAAAGTTCTGGATTAATATTCCTGCTGCTTTAATTTGGATGTTTAAGGTAATTTTAACTATGCGCCCTCTGCTTTATATCTGCATCTTCAAAAGCCTTCGAATTTACATACACAGTGCTACAAAAAGATGATGTTAAATGAAACCAAAAAATGTTATCAATCAATCAAAATTTATTTATAGAGCATGTGAGCAAGTTTTATATTTATAGGCATGTATCAGCTCAGAGATTTAGGGTGGGGCAAGGCCATTAAGACACTTTAAAAGCAAATAAAATAATCTTAAAATGGATCCTATGCTGTACAGCCAGTGGAGTAAGGCTAAAATGGGGGAAATGTGCTCATATTTACGCGTTCCAGTTAAAAGACGAACTGCAGCATTCTGTGCCATCTGGAGGCGAGCAATAGAGGACCCACTGACACCCACGTACAGTGCATAACAGTAATCCAACAGAGTGGTAACAAAAGGCGTGGATTACTGTTTCAAAGTGCGGCCTAGAGAGAAATGGCTTTATTTTGGCCTATTGCCTCAATTGAAAAAAGCTTGTTTTTACGACCTTGTCCTTATCTGTCTGTCGAGCTTACGGTCAGAGTCGATTTTAACCCCAAGGTTAGTGATCGTTGATTTGATGTAGTGACTCAAGGAACCTAGATTGACACAGTAGTGCCACCAAAAAAAAAAATCACTTCTGTCTAGCTTTCATTCAGACTTTAAAAGTTTAGAGCCATCCAAGCCTTTATGTCTTCAAGACACTTAAGTAACGGTCCAACGGTTTCATTCTTTTTAAGAGGCATATAGATCTGAGTATCGTCTGCGTAACAGTGGAATGACATACCATGCTTCCTAAGTATGGAACCAAGCGGGAGCAAATAATGAAAGAAAAGAAGAGGGCCTAATATTGAGCCCTGTGGGACCCCACACGAGAGAGGAGCAGAGGAGGACACAGACTCTACACAGCTGATACAGAAAGTTCTACCTTCAAAGTAGGACCTGAACCATTTCAGTGCAATGCCCTTGAAGCCCACCCACCGCTCCAAACTGAGAGATCAGGATTTCATGGTCCACTGTGTCAAAGGCAGCAGTCACATTAAGAAGCACAAGAATAACACAATCCCCTGAGTCAGTAGCTAAAAGGATATCATTAAAAAAAATATAATACATATATGGTTTGTTCTTTGATTATTTTCTTTCAAAACCAAATCAGATAAACCAAAAAAATAAGCCATATTGAGTTTTTTCTGTTTTAAAACCAAAATGGAAAAATATTGATTTTGATATTTAATGTGTCCAACTAGTGTAGCAGTAAAAATTTAGAAAGTTCTACGGTGCAGAGAGCCTCCAGCTGCAAGAACACATGGACTATGTGTTAAATCAGGAGCTCAGACTTCATCCAGCCAGAGGGCACGACCACTGACCGTCCAGTATGCCGGTTCCCCTGGCAACACAACCCATAGTAGGGCTAACGGAGGGGGAGTGGGGGGCTGGAGTGTACAGAGCGAGGGAGAGGAGGCCTGGCCGTAGCCTCGAGAAAAAACTTGATGAACATATTCGGGTATTTTTTTTATATCTCTCAGGTAACCAGCTGCTTCAGATCATCCCAAAACAAAATGCTTCCTGGATGCTGACGTACTTAAGCTAGAAACTGGAGAATGTTGAGTGTTTGAGTGGCTCCTAGGCAAAGCAATGCGCCACAACAAAGAGTTGTTTTTGCTCTAGTGAGTTTGAACCCAGCTTGACACGATCTTATAAAACAAGTAGCCTACATGTCCTTTAATTTCTTTTTTCATATGTGGCTGTAACTGAAGCTAAAGGGCTTCCCCCACTGCGTAGTATTACGCTATAGGGATCCCCAGTGTGTTACAAACTGACGAAGATAGGCCTTGACCATGCGTCCATATGTGACGAGTCAGGGGAGTGAGAACGGGTTGTAGGGATATAACACCGGTCAAAGATGGAACAAAGCTCTTGAAAACTCATCTCTTCTGAGAACACTTCCTCTTATAACACCTCTAACTCCTAACCTCTAACATGCACTTCCTGTGCTCTTCTTCTTCTATCCCCTACAATGATCTTGTATTGATTGCACTTTTTGTTAACTCTTACTTCCTTCCCTAGGTATCTACCCCATTGATGTGATATGTACTGTGAGCTCTTACTAGTATTTAGTGTCAGTTGGAGATCTGTAGTTGATGCTCTGTTGATGCTTGTATGTTGTTCCTCAAATGTAAGTCGCTTTGGATAAAAGCGTCTGCCAAATGAGTAAATGTAAAATGCAGCTCCTTTGTTTTTTCCGATTCGGTTTTCAAATGAAATAATCAAAGAACAAACCATATACGGATTCCATATCCATATCACATTTATTGTTTTGTTTTTCTTTTTTACCGTGTTATTGAATTGGGTATTGAGAAAAGTGGAATTTCGCTGGTATTGATATTGACTACTATATTTCTGGCAACATGACATCATTCCTTTTTACATGTTTAGGAAAGTAGTGGGGTCAGTGGTTTGAATGTTAACAGAAAGTTGCAGTTTCCCAAAACTTATATGTATTTCATTATTCTCCGCAGATGTCCAGCTGCTGTTGGTGAGTAAAGAAAAGGTTCCCCCTGAGCAGCAGGAGTGGAGACCCAGTCTGGACCAGGAGGACCCACCAGAGCCCCCAAATACTAAAGAGGAGTGGAGTCCCAGTCTGGACCAGGAGGACCCACCAGAGCCCCCACACATTAAAGAGGAACAGGAGGAGCTCTGGACCAGTCAGGAGGGAGAGCAGCCTCAAGGGCTGGAGAATGCTGATATCACCAAGTTCACATTCACTTCTGTCCCTGTGAAGAGTGAAGAAGACAATGAAGAGAAACCTCAGTCCTCACAGCTTCATCAAAGACTCACTGGAAATATGGAAACAGAAGCTGATGGAGAGGACTGTGGAGGGCCAGAACCATCCAGGAACTTGGATCCAGAGAGACATTTACAACCAGATACTGAGGATGTGACATCAGAGACCAGGGAACCTCAGTCAGGTTTAAATCCTTTGCAAAACAACAGTGGATGTATCACTGGTGAGAAACCTTTCAGCTGCTCAGAGTGTGATAAACGATTCCAGTATAACTCAAGTCTGAGACAACACATGAAAATCCACACAGGAAAGAAACCCTTCAGTTGTTCTTTCTGTGGTAAAAGATTTGCACAAAGGTCAACGTTGACCGAACACTTCAGAGTTCATACTGGAGAAAAACCTTTCACATGCTCAGTTTGTAAAAGAAGTTTCAGTCTCAGAAGCAATTTGTCTGTACATATGAGAATTCACACAGGAGAGAAACCATTTAGTTGTTCAGTTTGTGGTAAAGTATTTGCACGAGGCTCACAGTTGACCTCCCACTTTAGAGTTCATACAGGAGAAAAAACTTTCAGCTGCTCTGTTTGTAAAAGAAGCTTCGGTACCAGCAGCAATTTGTCCAGACACATGAGAATTCACACAGGAGAGAAACCATTTAGTTGTTCAGTTTGTGGTAAAGTGTTTGCGCGAGGCTCACAGTTGACCTCCCACTTGAGAGTTCATACAGGAGAAAAGAGCAAGACCTGGCTCAACACTGATCAGTTCAGAACTGTGACACAGAGTCCAAAATAAGTCGAGCTTCATCTTTTCAGCGAAGATGAAGCTGCGACATAATTGAATTCTGTTTGTCACATTATTTGGTCACTTTCCTTGTGCATTTTGGTATTGCTTATATTTGTTGATTTAAAACTGTCCGAAAGTATTTTAAGTCACCTGTACATCACAGTGGTCAATGTGTTTGTTGTTACTGGACTCCAAGACTGAAGCAATACACTAGGCTACTTCTGCCTGCATACTTGATTCTACTCCATATAAAAGCGTATGTAGTTTAAAGAGGTGGTATTCTGCTCCTTTTCAGGTTCAAAATCTTATTTAGGGGTTGTACTAGAACAGGTTTACATGGTTATGTTTTTGTCATACTGCACATTGCTGCAGCTCCTCTTTCACCCAGTTTAATACCTGATATTCAACTATTTCACAAATAGAACCATTTTATGATATTAGCCTTCACCGCTGTGTTGAGGTTTGTGTATTCATTGTAATTTCCGATCATAGTACAGGCTACTAAAGCTTACCATTAGTAGCCTATAATATTAATACCTGTTGGACAAAACAGCCATTTCATTTTTGTGGGTTGTTTTCAGTTATTAAATTATTGTGTAAGAAAAATGCTCTACGTGGTGATTAGTCTCTCATTTGTTTATGCAAATGCTAACTTCACAATAATAATAATAATAATAAACTGTGCATACAGAACAACAAGTACAACATTTCTAAAGTTTGCTGTAGCGCCTCAACCTTTTTTTGTCCCGCCTACTTCAGGCTGTGATTGGTCGGTTCACGAAAAGTGACTTTGACGAGCAATTAACGCACACGGCCGCATGAAAGGCTCCAGGTCTCCATGCGGAGATTAGCAGGCAGGAGGAAATTGCTTCATTGATCAATAATTGGCAATAATACCGCATACCTCGCTGTAAGCCCCAACAAATTACCACAGGGGAAATTACTGTGACAGCCCTAAGAGTAGTGAGTTATTCATTTATAAGAAATGTATCGTTCATATGTAACGTTTTAACTGTGCGCTGTAGAATAACGACATGAGATTAAGATCCAAATACATATTTTTTTCTACCAGGGCAGTAAACACTGGACCTTTAAGTTAGTACTTGCTACATTCACATATTGCTATATTTTACACATGCAGCTGGCGATGGTTTTATTAGCCAGCTGCTGCGTTGGTTTGACTGCGCCTGAAGGGTTCGCTACGAAGCAGGCGCTAATGGGAGAGATGACTTCTTGTGAAGTAGTATCGAAATTTCTCAAGTAGAACGAGTACTGCATTCAATCCTTTATACTTGTAAGCTTCAGCATCGACTGCGGTCTCAGATGTTCGTCATTGTTAAAAGTTTCTTGCCACAAGCTTGGCTTTCTGTTTGTTTTGCCTTCTGATATCCTTCAACACTACTCTGTCACTTGGCACTGATTGATCACTGCCCACCATCCTATCAATTCAACGCTTTTGTGGCGCAGCAGCATATCAGCTGATTTTCTTCACAGAGCCTCCGGCTGCCTATAATCAGATGTAATCGGTGTGATCGGCTGGAACTGCAGTCTTTCTTTTCCTTTGCTTGCCTGAGTGTGTTGTGTAGTTTAGTGATTTGTTTAAGCTGACTCCTTACTTGTTTCTACTTTATTGGAAGAAGTTTGCGACTCACCCCTAAAGGAAAAAGCTTTTGCAGAGCTCTTTCAATTCAGTTTTTCAAGATTTATTGATCCAAAGTTAACACAATTGTTCTCTGTGGTTGACTTTCAACAAATGTATCAAAACCTTATACTCCTGGTGTGGATGATGTGATTAGAATGAGGAGCGATCTGATACAAGTTTGCAGTTACAGTTATTTCAAACAATAAATAGAAAAGACAGTAGATCACCTTGATTGTCCATTATGATGATGATGATAATAATAAAAAAACAATCAACTATTATGGCTTCAGTAGGTGGCATTTTATGCGAAGTTGAAGTACTCTGTTGGTATCGGTATCACTGTAAGGGTATTTGTTTCGGTAGGCCAACTGGTATCGTAAATCTTTAAATGACATCCAGCCCTATTGTGAGTTAAGTTTCCAATGAGGTCCCCAATCCCCCAAAGTCACTCCCCTCCAACTTGCAATGTTTTTATCCAGGTTTGTTAAAGACGTTTTGGTTTAACAAATGGTCAGAAATAACAAGAAAATGCATAGGTTTTGGTCATAGGGTAACTTGTTGCCTTTACTGTAACATGTTGAGTCAGAGGATGTGAACTACGATCTAACGAGACAAGTACAGAGATTCCTTAGATTGATGCATTTAGGTCATTAGTAATTTTCACCAGTGCTGTCTCTGTGCTATGATGCACTAAATCCTGACTAAAATCATCTAATAAACTATTGTTATGTAGAAAGTCACACAACTGATTGGTAACTGCTTTTTTAAGGATCTAAACCTCTTTTGCACCAGCCCTGTTTTCAAGCGGTCGTGATGTCCAAGATAACCAAAAAACTGAAAAGGCAAACTCATCAATTGGCAATGTTAAAGGAGTAAAACGCTTATTGGTAATGGACACATACATTGGTCGTCCCGGAAGTTTGTGTCCTGGTTGGAGCTGTTGTAAATCACCTTGGTACTGTATTCCCTATTGTCAAACTGCCGTCCATCGATCTGTGAGACTGTTTTTCCCAGTGACTAACTGGCCAACGAATTGTCTTTGCCTGACTGATGTCTTAGTTCAGTGTTAGAAGGCAGTCTGAAGTCTACGCAAGTAGTGGTGTCAGTGGTTTATATGTTACCAGGATGTTACAGTTTTTTAAATATGAGTATGCATTTCATTATTCTCCACAGATGTCCAGCTGCTGTTGGCAAGTAAAGCAGCAGTTCCTCCTGAGCAGCAGGCGTGGAGCCCCAGTCTGGACCAGGAGGACCCACCAGAGCCCCCACACATTAAAGAGGAACAGGAGGAACTCTGGACCAGTCAGGAGGGAGAGCAGCCTCAAGGGCTGGAGAATGCTGATATCACCAAGTTCACATTCACTTCTGTCCCTGTGAAGAGTGAAGAAGACGATGAAGAGAAACCTCAGTCCTCACAGCTTCATCAAAGACTCACTGAACAGGAGAAAACAGATGCTGATGGAGAGGACTGTGGAGGACCAGAACCATCCAGGAACTCAGATCCAGATAGACATTTACGACCAGATAGTTCAGACTCCTCTGAACATGAGACTGATGATAGTTTTGATTGGGAGGAGATCAGGAAATCTCAATCGGGTTCAAACCCTCTGCAAAACAATGAAGTACCTGTAAGTGATGTGGAATGTAATACTGGAAAAACATCACGCAGATCCTCTAAATGTTCTACAAGCTTTGGCAACAAGGGACATCTGCAGGAACACAATGAACTCGAAACAGCAGAGAATCCATTTAGTTGCTCAGATTGTGGTAAAAGATTCCTCTGGGAGAGCTCCTTAATGGATCATATGAGACTTCATACAGAACGAAAACGTTTCAGCTGCTCAGTGTGTAAAAAAAAGTTTCAGTTTAAAGAATATCTTGTGAGGCACATGAAAATCCACACAGAGGAGAAACCATTTAGTTGTTCAGTTTGTAAAAAAACTTTTAAATATAAATCTACAGCTGTGGATCATATGAGACTCCATACAGGAGAGAAACCTTACAGTTGTTCTGTCTGTGGTAGGAGATTCGCACAAAGCTCAGGTTTGAGCTCACATTTAAAACGACATACAGGAAAAAAACCTTTCAGCTGCTCAGTTTGTCAAAAAAGTTTCTATCAAAAAACCTGTTTTTCCCGACACATGAGAAATCACACAGGTCATACACAAGAAAAACCTTTCAGCTGCTCCATTTGTAAAAAAGGTTTCCGTGTAAGAAGCACTTTGTCCACGCACGTGAGATACCACACAGGGGAGAAACGCTTCAGTTGTTCTGTCTGTGGCAAAACATTTGTCCAAAGGGCAGATTTGGGCAAACACTTGAGAGTTCATACAGGAGAAAAACCTTTCAGCTGCTCAGTTTGTAAAAAAAGTTTCAGTCAAAGAAGCAGTTTGAAAACACACATGAGAGTCCACACGGGGCAGAAACAATTCAGGTGTTCGTTTTGTGTTAAAACATTTACAGCGAAGGAATCTCTGAAACAACACAAGTGTGCTGGTGAGAGCAGTGGAAGGAAATGAAGCTGCAGAGATGCTCGTTGAGCAGATTCCTTCCAGCAGGACTGAAGTACTGAGGGCAAGACTTGGCTCAACACTGATCAGGATCATTATTTGGTGGTTTTCCGGGTGTCACCTGTACATCACTATGACTTGAGACAAACTTTGATTTCACACAGCTGGACAGCTGATGTCTTTGATTTAGCCATGTTGTGTGACAAACACAGATTCTGAACATTTAATTTCTTTTCTTGTATGAAGAATTAATATTTTCTCTTTGTGTCATGAAATAAGCTGTGATGGAGTCTCTCCCAAACATCCTTTCGTCCAAATTCTCAACAGACCAGATACTCTCATATCCCAGGAGATGGAAGTCACAGCACATGACTCTGAACTCAGGAACAAAGGACAGAACAAATTTTTAAATGTACATTAAAATATGTTATGTGTTTCTGACCTTATAAAATGTTTTGAGTTGAAATGCTGATTTGGATGCAGAGGAAATAAACCCTGAACTAACAACATTCTTGCTTCTTTATCCTTGTTTATATGAAGAAATGAAGTGTGGATGTCTTCAAAGTATGACTCCAAACTGCTTTTCAGCAGCATGTTAAATAATTTGGGACATGTAGGTCCTGGTGTTCAACTCCAAAGACATGTTTCAAGGATTTTTCTAAACAGATTTTTTAGTGTGCTTAGGCTCTTTGGATAGCTAAGAACGTGAAACTATCTACACAATGAATGAATGAATCATTGCTTGTAATCAGAAGAAATATAAATAAAATTCTAAATCTCATATCCCTTCAGAATGGTTGTGGATCTGCTGGTAGATTTACGTAGGTCTAAATTAGGATCTCCCATTAACATAGGTACAGGGCTCCAGGCTAACCTTTCCACTGGTAGCCCTGGTACGACCAACTGAGAAAATGGGTTGTGCCCTTTTTTTTTTTTTGGTACACTTATTGATAAATGACCGCTGGTAAGAAGTGAGGGGGGCTCAGTGTTTTGGGTGATTCATCAGTCCCTGCATGTTTTGTGTTTCTTACGCCAGGAATCCACTGACTCCGGCTACGGCACGTTACAGCTGCCTCACTGGAAGCGTTTCAGCAGCGGAGCGTGCAGCCTGCTTCACGATTTTGATTTGTTATTAATTTGTCCTTTTGTGCTTTACTACCTTCTTCACAGCTCTCTGTGACCCCGTTTCGTTCCATCAACTTCAGGCTGCATTTCCCACATGGAGCATTTCAAAATCTGAGCATTTTGCTGACGTGTTTAAATTTTCTCCACATGGTGTTTTATTTTGAAAATTGACCAGATTCTCTATGCTGTTCTGTGTCTGACTTCCTGCCTGGTTTGGTCTGTTCTGTGTTGCTTGACGTGGCTTGCATAAAAAATAGACCTGCTACCTGAGGCCGTGAACTGCATTGGCCACATTGCCTACAATAAAAACACAGCAGAGCATTCCCCTCGTACTGTAAGCACCTGATCCCCATCCCGGCGCTGGCTGAATCTACATCTGTCCACTGCGGAGGCTCTATCCACAACCTTGAGGAGTAAATGGTATAAATGCGGAAGCAAGTGTACTTCCGGTGGCTAACATGCTAACTTTTCCTTCACGTTACCGTGAGATTCAGCCGGAGTGCAGCAGCAGAGCCTGCATGTGAGGATAAACGTGTTTAAGTGGACTCTGTTTAAACTTTCGGGATGTTTCACCTCAGACTCATCTCCTGTTAGCCAAGAATGCTAAAGGAAGTTAGCTTGTTAGCAGGAAGTAGCCGGAGCCGGAGCTCGGCCTCACAGTCGGAGCAGCTTCCATAGAGACCAAACTGTATTTTTCACGGAGCCCAAATGTCCAAATGTCCAGATAGAGCTGTCTGAATAGACTCTGTGCTGTTCCCTTTATCTGAACATGTTTAACATCTGAATTATCTCCCGGTGTCCTACGAAGCTAATGCAGTTAGCTTAGCTTGCTAGCTGGAAACAGTCTGGAGGAAAAGCTGCTGTGAATCAG
>NC_060150.1:1000933-1006972 GCF_021292245.1 Micropterus dolomieu
AGCCTGCATGTGAGGATAAACGTGTTTAAGTGGACTCTGTTTAAACTTTCGGGATGTTTCACCTCAGACTCATCTCCTGTTAGCCAAGAATGCTAAAGGAAGTTAGCTTGTTAGCAGGAAGTAGCCGGAGCCGGAGCTCGGCCTCACAGTCGGAGCAGCTTCCATAGAGACCAAACTGTATTTTTCACGGAGCCCAAATGTCCAAATGTCCAGATAGAGCTGTCTGAATAGACTCTGTGCTGTTCCCTTTATCTGAACATGTTTAACATCTGAATTATCTCCCGGTGTCCTACGAAGCTAATGCAGTTAGCTTAGCTTGCTAGCTGGAAACAGTCTGGAGGAAAAGCTGCTGTGAATCAGTAAAAATGTCTAAAGTGGAGAACGAGGAGGAACTTTGTGGACAACGCAAACTACTGGACGCTGTTTTCAAGCCTGCAGCAGGTTTGTACACTTTACTGCTTATTCTCACTGTAAACTGCTCACATCCTTTACTGCGCATCAAAACATGCTTCCTATATTCTAAGGTCATTTACACGTCAACAATAACAACACAGCTCCCCATTTATAGTGAATAAAGGTTAAACCGTCTCATCACCCACTACCCACTTTTGATTTGGCACATTTTGATTGAGGTTTCAGTGAAACGACGACAAATTCTAGTAGCATCAATCAATACATGACCATCACTTCATAGATCTGAGGCAGATTTAAGTAAAATCTTTTTTCAGTCCTTTTTCCTCTACAAAATAAATCTCTTCAAATTAAAATAAAGTTATTCAAGTGAATTAATCAAACATTTATTGAACATTTATTATACATTTTTTATAAAGTTATTGAGGAAAAATCGAAATCGAAAAATAGATCGCAATAATTATCAATATTGTTTTATTGCCCACCCCTACCTGAAACCCGTGTGAACCCTCAAACGAAGTGAAAGCTTGTCCAGAAAACTGAGGTTCATTGTCCAACATTAGGACCTCCATGGCCGGCAAATATTGGCTTGAAATGGATGATGATGTCTGTGAACCTGCTGTGAGATAACGCTGCAATCTCTACATACCTGGAAAAATGGTAAATAATAAGTAGGTATATTTTGCTTTTGAGGACAAACAGGTCCACCCGCAACGTTTGCCTTGGTCTGTCAGGGCATCCTGATGGCATCAATGGCTCCCTGTGGTTTTGCCGCTCTTGTATGCATGTTATGCAATTGAAAACCATTTCGTTCACTTGCTGGCTGAGCCCAGGACACCAAACTGACTGGCGAGGGCGTTCCTTGCACTTCACCACAAATGAGTGTCCTTCATGTAGTTTGGCTAGCACATTCAGCACGGGTTCTTGTTTTTCTTGTCGGTAACTTATCAGTAGCTCAGCTAATGCATACAGGGTAGTGACAAATGTATCCACACTTTTTTGCTTCTGTTAAATTGTGCACTACATTCTTTTTCTCAACAAGGAAGGAATAAAAGCTGTCTCTCACTTTGGGGTAACTTGTGCTGGTTTGCGTCGCTGAGCTTTAGGCCTCTCCGATCACCATTCGCATCGTCTCCCATACAATAGATTGAGGTAGTCACCTGGTTCTCCTTGGAGCTTGCTGTTAAGTTGCTTACGCTGCAGAGCTTCTTGAATCTCCTCGTGGCTTGGAAAGATCAAAAGGCTCCAGTGGTCGGATTCTAATCGAAACACAGGGTGTGTTACCCATTCTGCTGACTCCTTCCTCGTTTGTCTCCGCTGTTACTCATTTAACCTGTTCCCCGGTACCTATGCTGAGACAAAGTGCGAACTGAACGTGAACTCTTTATTCACTCGCCGCCCAGGAACATTTCTCCTTCCAAACCCCAGCCCTCACACGTCCCATGATGCCTTTTGTATTAAAATCTGCTTCCGATCATCTAAGGTCAGGCATTTATGTCGTCAACAACATTAACACCACATTTTCTATGAAGGGTTGAAGTAACGGGCATGAGGTAGAGTGGGTCGTCCACTAATCGGTGGTCATAATATTTTGGCTATGATTTATATACTGTTGTCGATTAGGCCCACATTGTGTTGTTATTGCACTGTATTTTGAGGTTTGTGTGATAGATTAACTTTAGTGAAAAGTAATTTGTAGATATAAACTGTTACCAACCATAGTATCATTTATAAAAATTTTAATCTCTTCTTTGGAAATTTAGAAATTGTAGATTGTGAAGTACTTTTTAAAATATGGGCTCAGTCAAAACAAAGAAAAGTCATGTATACTTCCATTATTCTATGCAAGGTACAACCTTATATACAGGGTTATTTTTGCCAGTTTGTCTTAATTAAAGAGATTTTAAGTGCAGGAACATTGTTGATATTTGAACTTAACTGCCAAAAAATACACCCCTCCCTTCAGTGTTCCGTCAGAAGCTCTGTCCCCCAAATCCTTGGATTTAATGCCCCTGTGTGAGTGAGAAAATGATAATGTGCAAATGGAGACTACTTAAAAATTAATAAAATTGCACCTAATGTTTTAGTATTGTGATTATTTCTCTAGATATAGAGGTGGTTGCTGTTAACTACTTCAAGGACTATTGCGTGCAGTTTACTTTTATGTAGGGATGGGGATCGAGACCCAGTTCTATAAGGATGTGGTTAAAAATTTCTTAAAACCTGAAAATCAATAAGGTCTTAGCTTATCGAGACTGCTAGCAAGTCTAGCGGTTCCTATAATGTAATGTTGTGTCTCAAAAGACAAAGTCATGTCGTTTCAATCAAATCTGATTTAACTTGAAATGCGATGAATAAGGAAAATGTTATTGTATGTTATGTAGTGATGGGCACGATATGCAGTATTTATCAGGCTTAGCTTGGCAATTAGCAAATCAAGCAACATTGAAAGCTGTCTGTCTGTAGTCTTAGCTGTTCACCTTAGTTTGGGTTTACATGTGCACGTAGCATTAGCATGAAGTCACAGTTGCCTATATTGGTACTCTGACGAAACGCAAAGTGTAGTTTTGTTTGAGTTTGTGTATATATTGAAGTCATTCAATGTGCATAATTTCTCCACAGGCTTACGAAAAGCAGTGTTAGTGGTTTAAATGTTAACAGGAAGGTACAATGAAACATCTGTATGTATGTCATTATTCTCCACAGACGTCCCGGTGCTGCTGGTGAGTGAGGTTCCCACAGAGCAAAAGGAGTGGTGTCCCACTCTGGACCAAGTGGACCCAACAGAGCCCCCCCACATTAAAGAGGAGAGGAGCCCCAGTCTGGACCAGGAGGACCTACCAGAGCCCCCACATATTAAAGAGGAATGGTGCCCCAGTGTGGACCAGGAGGACCCACCAGAGCCCCCCCACATTAAAGAGGAGTGGTGCCCCAGTCTGGACCAGGAGGACCCACTAGAGCTCCCACACATTAAAGAGAAGGTCTGGACCAGTCAGGAGGGAGAGCAGCTTCGAGGGCTGGAGGAGGCTGATATCACCAAGTTCACATTCACTCTTGTCCCTGTGAAGAGTGAAGAAGATGAGAAACCTCAGTCCTCACAGCTTCATAAAAGACTCACTGAAGCTAATGGAGAAGACTGTGAAAGCCCAGAACCAGTCAGGAACTCAGATCCAGATAGACATTTACAACAAGATACTGACAAGATTTCCTCTGAGACAGATGACAGTTGTGATTGGGAGATGTCTGCTTTAAACTCTCTGCAAAACAATGAAGTACCTGTAAGTGATGTGGAATGTAATACTGGAAAAACATCAAGTAGCTCTTCTGAATGTGCTACAAGCCTTGACCAAGAGGGACATCTGCAGGAAGACAATGGAAACCAACCAGAGAAACTATCTAGTTGCTCAGTTTGTAAAAAAACTTTTCAATGCAGAAAAAATGTTGCGAGGCACATGAAAATCCACACAGGGGAGAAACCTTTCAGTTGCGCTGTCTGTCATAAAGAATTTGGCCAAAAGGAACATCTGAGACAACACATGACAATCCACACAGGAGAGAAACCCTTCAGTTGTTCTGTGTGTGGTAAACAATTTGCGTTTAAGACACATCTGAGACGACACTCAATTGTCCACACGGGGGAGAAACCCTTCAGTTGTTCTGTCTGCAGTAAAGGATTTGCACGAAGCTCAGCTTTGACCTCACACTTAAGAGTTCATACAGGAGAAAAACCTTTCACATGCTCAGTTTGTAAAGTAAGTTTTGGTCTCAGAAGCAATTTGATCACGCACATGAGAATGCATACTGGGAAGAAACCTTTTAGCTGTTCAGTTTGTGGAAAAGGATTCGCACAACATGGAAATTTGAGACGACACTTGACTATCCACACAGAGGAGAAGCCATTTAGATGTTCAGTTTGTGATAAAGAATTTGGAGGAAGGGAAAATCTGAGACAGCACTTGAGTGTTCACACAGGGTCGAAACCATTTGGTTGTTCAGTTTGCGGTAAAAGATTTGGAGATGGGAGAACTCTGAGGCGACACTTGACTGTCCACACAGGGTCGAAACCATTTAGTTGTTCAGTTTGTGGTAAAAGATTCACACAACATGGAAATCTGAGACGACACTTGAATGACCACACAGGAGAGAAATCATATATTTGCTCAGTTTGTGGTAAAGCATTTGCACGAAAGGGACATCTGACAGAGCACTTGACTGTCCACACAGGGGAGAAACCATTTAGTTGTTCAGTTTGTGGTAAAGAATTTGGAGGACGGCTAAATCTGAGACGACACTTGACTGTCCACATGGATGAAAAACCGTTCAGTTGTAAAGTTTGCGGTAAAAGATTTGGAGAGGGCAGAACTCTGAGACGACATTTGACTGTCCACACAACTGAGAAACAATTTAATTGTTCAGTTTGTGGTAAAACATTTGCACATCATGGAAATCTGAGGCGACACTTGACTGTCCACACAGGGGAGAAACGATTTAACTGCAGTGTTTGTGATAAAAGCTTCACTCGGCTTCATATTTTCAAAAATCACAAGTGTGCTGGTGACAGCAGAGGAAGTAAATGCTCTGCCGATTCCTTCCAGCAGAATTGAAGTATCGAGGGCAAGACTTGGCTCATCTCTGATCAGTTCCCTATGATACTGACTCCAAATAAGTCACATGCATACCAGCAGAACAAGTCTCTGAATAACTAAAATGCTAACGCTAGTGAGCTAGCGCTTTAGTATAAAGTTTCACAAAAAGCAACAGAAAAAAGTTATCGCACCTAACCTACTTCTTTCATTGTTTAATTGGCTTCAAAGGGGGCTTAACGTTCACACAGTTTCACTTCACTGTCCCTCAGTACTTCAAAATTAGTCCAACATCGCCCGGAGTAATAGCATATAGCGGTTATTTTGTGGCCGAAACATACTCACTCCTGGTTGTTTTTCTCCATCTGTGTTTTTTATTTTCAGGATTGTGAAGTCCAGCAAATCTCTGTCCAAGTGAGGAGTAAACTATATGTATAACTTAGTAACGCACACACGAGCTAATGTAGCCCCAGCTTCTCTCCGCTGCACTTTTGAAGACCGCAACAACTACCCGGGGATCTCATCTTTCTCGGTCAAAATAGCAGAATGAGGAATTTATTGCTTTAGTCAGCTGCATCTACCTTCAACACTGACTGGACATCCACATTAAATGTGCTGAAGTTTCCCTTTAAAGCAGAGGTTACGATTTCTCCAACTTTTTTCAGTTCAGTACTCAGATGCCATATGTATTTTATATGTATCTATTTCGGCTAAATTGAAGGTTGTGATGACGCTTTGTTTCTTTACCACAGGACAAACGCAGCAATGCTGATGATTTTGGCCCGTCACTACCGTTAACAAGCCGAATTGTCATGGAAACAATTATGGCACTTAACCCTAACCCCACAGCTCCACTCATTGTGGTGCGTTTCATCGACTTCCCATAATCCAACAGAAGCAAACACAGGTCATTCAAATAGCCGGCTTCTTAGGAGGAGTATGTGCAATTGATGGCGCTCATATAAAGATAAACTATTTTATCTTTCATTTCCAATGTGTATATCATAATGTATTCTCTTGAAAATTCTTTGTCAAATGTTTGTTG
>NC_060150.1:1007072-1026505 GCF_021292245.1 Micropterus dolomieu
ATGCTAAAGGAAGTTAGCTTGTTAGCAGGAAGTAGCCGGAGCCGGAGCTCGGCCTCACAGTCGGAGCAGCTTCCATAGAGACCAAACTGTATTTTTCACGGAGCCCAAATGTCCAAATGTCCAGATAGAGCTGTCTGAATAGACTCTGTGCTGTTCCCTTTATCTGAACATGTTTAACATCTGAATTATCTCCCGGTGTCCTACGAAGCTAATGCAGTTAGCTTAGCTTGCTAGCTGGAAACAGTCTGGAGGAAAAGCTGCTGTGAATTAGTAAAAATGTCTAAAGTGGAGAACGAGGAGGAACTTTGTGGACAACGCAAACTACTGGACGCTGTTTTCAAGCCTGCAGCAGGTTTGTACACTTTACTGCTTATTCTCACTGTAAACTGCCTTTACTGCAGTAAAAGTACTAATACCACTCTGTGAAAATACTCCACTGCGAGTAAAAGTCCTGCATTCAAACCTTCCTTCAGTAAAAGTATGTGAGTATTATCAGCAACATGTACTTACAGTATGACAGTAAAAGTACTCACAGTGCAGTAAAATGTTCCTGTCTGCTCTTATAATATTATTACTTTACAATTGCAACACCAATAAATGAAAAACTATAATTATTTTGGCCTGAAAATAATCCTCTCAAGCTATGAAAAGTAATTTAATAGGTTGTTTGGACTAGAGATGCAACGATTACAGATTTTGTTGGTACGATTATTGTCAGAGGAATAATCACGGTTTCACAATTACTATGCATGAACACTAATAATGACTTAAGTTGTTTTTAATATTTAATGACATTAACTACTATACGTCTATAAAATGGCGAGTGTTGAGGTCTGGGGTTCAGGCTGGCAGGCGGGCGAGACTGGCAGAGATGGGCTGGGGTCCCAGTCTTGGGAGTCCCTGGGCTCCTGGCTGGCTGGTGGCGGCTCGGGTCTGAAGGATCGTTTCGGGGGCAGAGAGAAAAGCGAGTTAGCTCAGTAAGCAGAAGTGAGCAATACATACAAATATGACGTAACGATCCGGAGAGGACTGGATCTCTGGCTTCGCCTTAAGGAGTGGCTTGACTACTGATCAGCAGCAGGTGAGCGTTGGTGTCTCATCCAGAGACCGGTCACTTCCCCCCAGGCAATTGCACGGGAGAGTGAACGAGAACAGGGGAAGGAAAAAGACTAAATACAACAATACTTTATCCACGTCAAAGTAACTCCAAAGCACATTCATACTCAAACCAGATGTCACATTAGGTGTCACGGCACGGGGGTCGGTACGGTATCCCATAGTTCAACAAATTTTCTAAGTTGAACCACAGACAAAACCCTGTCACTCACTTCAGCACTGACGGCTCCCCTGAAACTTTACCTGCTACAAGTCTGAAGCCCCTTTTCCACTGCACAGTACCAGCTCAACTCAACTTGCCTTTTTTTGATTTTCCATTGTGGATAAGTTGTACCTGCTACTAGGGGTGCAGCGATTACCGGATTTCATTATTAACCGCGCTTTAAAAGCCACCAAGCAACGTGCACTGCACGGCGAGCTCGCGTGCACCCCGCAATCAAAGCAGTAGAACTTTAGTGTGGAGCAGCAAATTGCTTCTTTTCTTAAAGGGCCTTTATGGAAGAACGTAGTCCTCTCAAGACCTTCAGTCACTGAACATTTAACGTTACATCATGTCTTTTCCTGTCTGTGGTGAGAAAATGTTGCCAGGTGTAAAACACTAACAGAACATCAGGAGCTTATAGACTTTCAGGACTACAGGCTACCAGTTAACTGCATTTCAGTTAACACTGCACTCAATTTCTTTCTCTCATTTTCACTAAAACATGTATGGATGAGAATTGATGACAGTAACAGTTCAGTTTATTCCCCTCCTTTATAACAATTTCCCCATGTGGATAAAAGTTAATGTTCCTCTTATATTAATAATACTTACGTATTATAGAAATATAATTGTTAATGTAATTAAATATTAAAAATCAACATAAGTCATTATTAGTGTTTTGATATTAATTAATGCATAATAATCCTGAAAATAATAATAGTAGTACCAACAAAATCTGTAATCGCTGTATCCCTACCTGCTACCAGGTACTTTTTTTTGTATCCCCTCTGTTGAGGTTCCAAGCGAGCTAGGCGATACTAAAGGGGTGGTGATGGGGCAGTGGATAAGATGCATGCCTTTGACCCGGGTTCAACTCCCCACTGTGACACGTCCACCAATGTGTCCCTGAGCAAGACACTTAACCCTTAGTTACTCCAGAGGCGTGAATATATAGCAGTTATGAGTCGTTTTGGATAAAAGTGTCAGCTAAATAAATACATTTAAATGTAAAATGTGACGTGAAAACACAGCAGACTGCAGATTACAACAATACCACACATTTTAGTCACTATTATCTCGATTTGAAATTCCATACTGTTTCCTCTTCGCCCCACACACAAGCTCTCAGGAAAGAATGTACATGATTGACAGCATCAAAGCTGGAGTATATGCAGCTGGAATAGGGGCGATTTGTTAACATAATCAAAGTTGATTGCGAAAATACGTGGCTTTGCATAACGTGCAGCCAGTCTAATCAGGGATACCCCTGAAGAACAAGCTGCAGCTTAAAAACCATGTGTAGTGTGGAAGTATTTCAGACGGAGACCCCTGGGGCTCTGTGAGCTCTTTGAATTGGAAATGGCTGATCACAGCAGCACAACTGGTGTGCACAAACAACATGAACACATGAAGCAAAATTATCCCTGAGCAGAGTAGAGGAAAACGTGAACGCTACATTCAGTCTGGCAGTAAATGTACAGTATTGGTCACAGCGTGTCTGTTAATTAAAGTCTGTCTATTGTTTTCTAACTGCTGGATAAGTTAAGGCAGCTAGCGTTAACTAACATATCTTCAGACTGCCGTCTGGAAGCTGGGCAGGACGCTTTTTGGCTGCTAGTTCAATTTCATTTGTTGTCATTCATCCACATATCGGGTACACAGTGAACCAAAAACAGTTTCTCAAGGCCCATGGTGCTCAACACAAGATTACAATAATCAACTGACAAGACAAGAAACAAACATATAACTACGCTAGATGAGATAAAAAAAAAAGGATCAGCTATATCAGGGTGGAGTGAACGTGGTTTGGCCTGAGCGTTGTAAAGTGCGTAGTTCAACCCCCATCTGACTCTTTACTAATAACAGCAGCATCAGAAATAAAAATAGTAGCAGCAGAGGTGATAATGCTGTAATATTGTTATAACGCTATGCAATGTTAGCTACATTTAAATGAAGTAACATTAAATATCTGCATTTCATTACTACCTACTTGTTTGGATTGTTTTTAAAAATACCAAATAGTCACACAGTGAGAAAGATACATACTTATCAAATTTGTTTTACAATCGCATCATACCACTCATAACATAAGAAATAAATGGTGTTAACAGGAAGTTAGTTTTCTAAAATTTTGTATGCATTTCATTATTCTCCACAGATGTCCAGCTTCTGTTGGTGAGTCAAGAAGAGGTTCCCCCTGAGCAGCAGGAGAGGAGCCCCAGTCTGGACCAGGAGGACCCACCAGAGCCCCCACACATTAAAGAGGAGTTGAGCCCCAGTCTGGACCAGGAGGACCCATCAGAGACCCCACACTTTAAAGAGGAGTTGAGCCCCAGTCCGGACCACGGGGACCCACCCATTAAAGAGGAACAGGTGGAACTTTGGACCAGTCAGGAGGGAGAGCAGCTTCGAGGCCTGGAGGAGGCTGATATCATCAAGTTCACATTCACTCTTGTCCCTGTGAAGAGTGAAGAAGACGATGAAGAGAAACCTCAGTCCTCACAGCTTCATCAAAAACTCACTGAACAGATGGAAACAGAAACTGATGGAGAGGACTTTGGAGGACCAGAACCAGCCAGGAACTCAGATCCAGCTAGACATTTACAACCAGATACTGATGACAGAACATCACACTCTGAACCTGAGACTGACAACAGTTGTGATTGGGAGGAGACCAGGGAACCTCGGTCAAGTTCAAACCCTCTGCTAGTTAACAAAGTACCTGTAAGTGATCAGGAATGTTATACTAAAAAAATATCAAGCAAGTCCTCAGAATCTGCTACAAGCTTGGACAACAAGGGCCATCGGCAGGAACACAATGGACTCCAAACAAAGGAGAAACAATTGAGTTGTTCAGTTAGTGACAAAACACACTTAGAAAATAAATCCTTAATGTCTAATGTGAGACTTAATTCAGAAGGGAAACATTTCTGTTGCTCAGTGTGTAAAAAGACTTTTCGATTAAGACGAGATGGTGTCAATCACTTGAGAATCCACACAGGGGAGAAGCCTTTCAGTTGTTCAGTCTGTGGTAGAAGGTTTGCACAAAGCTCAGCTTTGACCACTCACTTAAAAGTTCATACAAAAGAAAGATTTCTAACAGGAGAAAAACCTTTTAGCTGCTCAGTTTGTGAAAAAAAATTTAGCCGCAAAGGCGATTTGTTGCAACACATAAGAACCCATACTGGAGAGAAACCATTTAGTTGTTCGTTGTGTGATAAAAGATTTCCACGAAAGGAAAATTTGAGATGTCACATGAGAACCCACACAGGGGAAAAACCATTTTGTTGTTCTGTTTGTGGTAAAACTTTTGCTCAAAGCTCAACTCTGGCCACACACTTCAGAGTTCATACAGGAGAAAAACTTTTCACTTGCTCAGTTTGTAAAACAAGCTTCACAAGCAGAGGCAATCTGTTCAATCATATGAGAATCCACACAGGGATGAAACCATTTAGTTGTTCAGTGTGTGATAAAACATTTGGACGGAAGGATCATCTGAGACGACACATGAGAAGCCACTCAGGGGAGAAACCATTTAGTTGCTCTGTGTGTGATAAAACATTTGCAGACAGCCAATATCTAAAACAACACTTGACTCTGCACACAAGAGAGAAAAATGATACAGAAGAAAAGCCTTTCAAATGCTCAGTTTGTAAAACAACATTCAGTCTCAGAGGCAATTTGTCCAAACACATGAGAATCCATACTGGCGAGAAACCTTTTAGTTGTTCAGTTTGTGGTACAGGATTTGCACAAAAGCAAATTCTGAGAGCCCACATGAGAACCCACACAGGAGAGAAACCTTTTAATTGTTCTGTTTGTGGTAAAACATTTGCACAGAGGTCAACTTGGACCACACATTTGAAAGTTCATACAGGAGAAAAACCTTTCACATGCTCCGTCTGTAAAACCAGTTTCCGTCGCAGAAGCTGTTTGTCCGCACACATGAGAATCCACACAGGGGAAAAACCATTTAGTTGCTCTGTCTGTGGTAAAACCTTTGGACAAAAGGGAAATCTGAGACGACACATGAGCACCCACAGAAGTGAGAAACCATTTAGTTGCAGTGTTTGTGATAAAACATTCACTGAGCTCGCTCACATCAAAAAGCACAAGTGTGCTGGTGAGAGCACCAGAGGTAAATGAAGCTGCAGAGATGCTTGACGTTTTCCAGGTGCTTTTTTGGTATGACATATGTTCTTTGAGTTAATATGGATAAAAGTGGTCTAATAGTAGTTTATGTCATCTGTACAGGACTATGGTCAGCATGTGTTGTTTATGAAATGACTGACCTCCCAACAAGACAATTTAATTTTACAATTTTATTTATTTGAGACTGGCATAAAGCATAAACTCTGCTTTTTTTATGTTTCATTTTCTTTTGATTATGATGTGTAAACTTTTGTAAACCATTAGAAGATACTAATAAAATGTGTAATGCTTTAATAACTGTGTTGTATGGTGTAGTGTATGTATCATTTGCAAAACCAGAATCCGTGTATGGTTCATTCTTTAATTCTTTCATTTCAAAAACAAATTGGAAAAAACAAAAAACCAAGTAGTTTTTTGTTTTTTCTGTCTTAAAACCAAAACGGATAAAAGGAAATCCAAATAACAGACATCTGTTTTGTTTGTCTGTTTTATTTTCCATAACGGAAAACAAAGGAGCTGCGTTTTGTTCTATCTTTGACCAGTGTTGTATCCCTACAACCCGCTGGTCAAGGCCCATTGGTGTTTGTAACAGTGTCACAGGCCAACGCAGTGGGGGAAGCCCTGTAGCGTCAGCTTGTGACGGTAAAGGCAGGTATATGATATTTAACAGAAAAGACTGAGTGAGAACATAGTTGGGGTCAAAGGAGGGCCAGGACCGTTGAATCAGGAGACTTGTGTTTGTGTATCCTGTGAAACAAAAAGTCAACATTAGGCTAAATATTTTTATAATTAAAATTTATATCAGGCTATTTCTTTTCAGGTCGCCTCTCATATCAACTGTGGCGAATATGATTGTAGAAGTGAGCGCTATGTTAGAGAGCCTCAAACCCTCAACATTACGTCAAGTACGTCAGCATCCAGGAAGCATTTTGGTTTGGGCTGATCTGAAGCAGCTGGTTACTTGAGCGATCTAAGAAAATACCTGAATATGTTTATCAAGGGTTTTTCCTCGAGGCTCTGGCCAGGGTGAAGGCCGACGCTTCTAATCCATGTGTTCCTGCAGCTCGAGGCTCTCTGCACAACTTTCTAAATTCTTCCATCTCAAAAAGAAAATAAAGCTCGGATCGAAACAGTGAAGCCAAGAGAGGCTGAACGAAAATAACCCAACATTTTAATCTGTGTATGATTCGTTAATGTCCAGCTCGCCGAATGACCCAATAACAGTTCATATTTGCTGTGTACCATTGGATGTACTGACAACTATCACTGAGTTAATTTGATACTGAAGAAATTTCCTTAGGAAAGCGTTCCTGTTCCAGCTGCTGGTGAGTTTCAAACTGAACGTTGAGCCAATAGCAGCTATATAACATCGTCCTGTTTTTCAAACTAAAAACCAACGTACTTATGTTGATGTTCAAGCTCGTCTTTATTACATTTAATCAGGCACCGCCATCGCCCAAGTGTATCTGCTACAGGTTGTTAAGTGTAACACAAACAACGCTACACTAATCGGACTCATTAAATATGAAAATCAATATTTTTTTAAAATACAAAAACAAAAAAACAATGTCTGTTTTTGTTTTCTGTTTATCTATTTTTCTTGTTTTCTTGTTGACTTGTTTTTTTTTATTTTTTTCGATTTGGTTTTGAAACAAAATAATGAAAGAACCATCCACGGATTAACCAGTTATAGTTATTGACTGATGTCATTTATAGATAATCTGAATAATTAATGGCAAGTGATCCAACTGTAAGTAATCCTTATGCATCAAGTAAAGTAAAATACTTGCAAATGTACTGGAAATTAAAACAAGCAGCTTCTGGCTTTTTCATGTGCTTCTAATGATGAGAAAATAGATCATAGTCCACCATGATGATCATGTTCATAAACTCAGCTAATTTTGTCTAGTGACATAATGAACGGGCAAATAAAAAACCTCATGTTGGATATTTGTAATGGCGGCTGTATTGCGTCCTGAGTTTACAGTGATTGACTTTTTATATCTAATACGATCTGGTGTTTACATGCACCTAATCATCCGTCCCAGCTTTTTTCATTTGTTTTTTTGGAGACATTATTAAAATTGTAAATGTAATAGGTCCGAGGTGCGTTTAGTGTTGATAAAACTCTGCTGCGTGTTATGAGATCTGTGAAGTCCACAGTCTCATTGTTTGTAAGGATTGTTGTAGAGAGTGGTAGTGTTTAGTTTTGTGTTTCTTCGTGAAGAATAGGGACTTTACACTGTAAAAGAAGGAAGTTGTGATGTGGTGTTACAACTTGTGAACTCTTGTGCTAAACAGTGTGTTACGTTGTCCAACAGAAAAGTAAAGAAAAGAAAAAGAAAAGAGGGACAGGTTAACATATATCAATCTGTTTCCCTGTTTTTGTAGGAACATGGATCAGCAGAAACAGTCTGTCTGATTTAAGAACGCTCCTCAGACATCTTCCCCAACACTAACCAGCATGCAGTGTGCAGCTCTCCACTTCACTGTGGCGTTTGATCGCTTGTCTTGCTTTTGTTTATCTACTTCTCCCAGTCTGCTGAATCCAGCGTAGTCTGCTGAAGCCTCCCTCCTTGCTTGCCCCCTCCTCCTCCTGTGACCCAGGGTTTGACTGGATGTGTATTCAGAGCCAGTGAGCAACGGACTTTCAAAATAATAGTGATAAAAATGTATCTTGCGTTTCTTACCTTTTTACTGAATAAGTTTTGTGCAGAGAAGATGCTTTTAGTGTAACAAGTAACATGCAGAACAAGTTTTACTATCTGAGAGTATTTATACTTTTAATTAAATACATGCAAATATACTTTATGTTGCGTTTGAGGTTATTATTAAGCTAATCACGGCCCGCACCACTGATCTACCGGTCCGGACAGACCAACTGCCCCCCAACGTCAGTTCCACCCGGCTTAACCCAAAACACTAGGCTTATGTAGGCCCTATGAAATAAATTGAATCTGTAACTTTAGTTTATTTTAGTTAGTTTTGCAAACAGACAATACTGTTTCAGTTAGTCATTGTGATTTTGTAAAGCCTTGTTTTTGTTTTTATTTCAGTCAGCCACACCTAGTCAAAAACTCCTCTTCAATACGGACAGGGTGCGATTAATACCGTGGTGACAGGTGAAGCACAAAGTGTGCACAAACTGGAGGACCTGGAGATGAGCAGAGTCAGGAACAAACAGATGGTTTGGTGCTCCGTTACCTGGGTCAGGCTGGGTTTGCTGAACCTCTCTCACCACAGACTCGATCTCCCAGGAGACATCAGCCTCAACACAATATGGGAGAGATAGTGGTGGGAAAGGGGCGTCAGGATTGAGATTTCTTGATCTTGTACTTTAGGTGAGAGAGAAGTTAAAGCGACCAAAGAACAGAGTTCAGTCTCTTAGTTGTCTGAATACAACAAAAGGCTGCTCTTCCCCTCCAGGCAGTGCATCCACTCCTCTGGGGCTAGCTTGATGGCTAACACCTCCGTCTCCCACATCATAACTGCGTTCTGCCGGGTTGGGCTACAAGGATGCAGCTTCTGCTTCGGACCAGAGCTCTGAGAGAGGAAAGCCCAACCCCAGTGTCAGAGGCATCTACGTCCACTATAAACTGACAAGAACGATCAGGATAGACCAGAAAAAGCAGAATCTGCTTCCGGAGTCCAGACAAACAGGACCTTAAAATGGCATGTGGGACCATATAGACACACGATTTTGGTTCTTAGATATTTTCACTGTTCCCACACTTTACTTTTTTATGTGTCAGATTCAGGATGGAAGTGGTTGTTACAGTTGACTGTATTCACCTGATATCGGAATCAGCTTTATTGTCTAAGTATGTGAACACATTTTTCTCAATGTACTTAAACAGGAACAGACAAAACAGCGAAGAACAACGACTACAAAGCTGAACAAATTCAGGTGTCACAGCAGCACACAGACAGAAATGAGTGCAGAGAAACAAAAATACACAATAATCACAATAAACTAAATAAACAATCTGTGGCCTGTACTACAAAGTGAGCTAAACTGATCATCCAGGTAAGTTCAGGAGTAACTTTGTGACGTCGGGTGTAACTTCCAGGTTAACCCGCACTACGAAAGGTGGACAGGTGTTACTCGATGTCTGTTGCCATGGCAATTTACGCAGCATCTCTAAACTGCTACGAGCAGGTTTTGTTCGTGGTTAACTCGAGGTCACCCTGCACGTGGACTACACACCACTTCTGTACTCAGTGTTAATGATGAGAAGTAGGATATTAATACACACTGCTTCATAACATATGTTTAGATTTCTTCCTGATTTGTTCCACTGAGGCTGCGATGAAGTTCTGAACACAACAGCATCACATTCAGACAGCGAGCCCTGCAGCCGGGCTGGGATTTTAGAGAGGAATTAATTAACGGGACAGTTTCTTAGATGGAGCCCGTCTGTAGTCTATAATTGAATTCTCCTAATTGTTTTCACATATTTAGATTTAGACTATTTTACGTGTCCAAAAAATAGGGAGCCAGGGTTAATAACAGAGAAAAAAAATCCTAGATGAAAGTGACAAAGATTTGAAGAATGAACAATGAAGAAAAATCGGAAATTCCCTGAAATTCATGCCTTTATATATGAATCATATTACACATAAAAGAAGAGCCCATAAAATACAGAATAGAGATTTGAACTACAATAAGAACTCTGTGAAGATAATTAGGCTACAGATTTACTCCATGCGATGCCAACAAGCCTCCCTGGCTTTGATTTAGCCGTTAACTTGTCTTTACATTCATAATTTGTGTGTTCCTCTGGAGAAATACGGAGCATGCGCCGTTGCGAAAAAACTCTGCCTGGACGGCCGAACACGCCCCTTTTATGGGAACGCGCACCAACTCCAATTAAATTAACAAGATGATGATTAAGTGTCGGCGGTCAGAGTTTGTTACCCTGAGTTTGCCTGATGACCCCGAGTTAACTGTGAGTAGGTTGAACTCCCTTCGTGGTGCAGGCCACAGCTCTGGAAGTCCCTGCCTTTAGAAAGGTTTTATTAATTCTAACACCACTCTGTTTTACTATCATTGTTCTGTCTTTATTGTTGAATATTTTATTCCTTTTTACGGCAATGGCGTCAGCAGAAGATTTGGTGAGATAAATAGACGTTTATTTTGAAATTCATCAAAGATGTGGTACCGGAAGCTGGGGAACTTCCGGTGGCTAACATGCTAACTTTTCCTTTCGTTACCGTGAGATGCAGCCGGAGTTCAGCAGCAGAGCCTGCATGTGAGGATAAACGTGTTTAAGTGGACTCTGTTTAAACTTTCGGGATGTTTCACCTCAGACTCATCTCCTGTTAGCCAAGAATGCTAAAGGAAGTTAGCTTGTTAGCAGGAAGTAGCCGGAGCCGGAGCTCGGCCTCACAGTCGGAGCAGCTTCCATAGAGACCAAACTGTATTTTTCACGGAGCCCAAATGTCCAAATGTCCAGATAGAGCTGTCTGAATAGACTCTGTGCTGTTCCCTTTATCTGAACATGTTTAACATCTGAATTATCTCCCGGTGTCCTACGAAGCAAATGCAGTTAGCTTAGCTTGCTAGCTGGAAACAGTCTGGAGGAAAAGCTGCTGTGAATCAGTAAAAATGTCTAAAGTGGAGAACGAGGAGGAACTTTGTGGACAACGCAAACTACTGGACGCTGTTTTCAAGCCTGGAGCAGGTTTGTGCACTTTACTGCTTATTCTCACTGTAAACTGCCTTTACTGCAGATATTTTTTGTAACCAATATTGCGATTGAATTGTGATTTTTAAGCTCTTTACCTTCTGTATTATTTAAAATGGACAAGCAGTAAATCAGTGTGTAGTATAACCAACACAATATTAGATAGAACTACACTGCTCTTTCTTGTTAAGATGAACTAGGTAGAATTATTATTAAGAGCAATAATGGAGAAGATATATCAAATTATAATAATATGAGAAAGATAATTTGAGTCACCTCATGGCATTAAATAAAGATACAGAGTTCATCTTTCTGTGTCCCAGTAAGCAAACAAAAACTACTCAGTTTGAGGTTCAAATCAAAAGTTGGCCAACGAAAACGAAACCGAGTGACGCCTCCCGTGTTTAATTGACAAGCTTAGTAATTCTTCGACAACACTGGAGCCCCCGCAGCCTCCGATGATGGTCAGCAGCACAGGCTGTAACTCAGGACAGACTGGGCCTCTTTTGGACTTGTGCGTTTGGTTTGAAACGCCATTTCACAGATATTTCCTGAGCTGACTGGTGACACAGGCGCCGATCGCCACAATATGCTTACCTTACTACAGTGTCTTTCTGCGTTTTTCCTGTCCGTCAAAGCGGCGGATGGCCCGACGATTTCACCCGCCACCACGTTACCCGCGGTTGGAGGTGCTACTAAAGTTTCTGTAGTGTCAGCTTCTGTCAAGCTTAAAGAAAGCAAGGTACAGCGTAACGTGCAGACGAAGCGTCAACTTTGTGATTAGAAAATCTTGTTTTATGACATTGCGATAATATCGCAAATGCAATTAATCATTCAGCCGTTCTGGTGTGTGGCGTCTCTCTTCTGACTGGTACCTCTGTGTTTCTGTTGTTTCTGCGTCCATCTCACTCAAGGCTCATGCAGACTACGCGACTTTCACCACTGGCTGATGGCCGTGCCGTTCACACAACTTGCCGTCCTGTGACGGGAGTGTTGAAGTCGTTGTGGCGTTCACACTATGTGACTGATCGGTGACAGGGGGTCACACGCTACAGGAGGTGACAGCGAGTCTGTCACCCGACGCCGGTCTCCAAACCACAATTTGTCAAGAAAACAGATGTGAAATGTGAAACGGGAACTGAGCGATCCTGCACACGAAACAGCTGTTTGTTACTATAAAGATAGAAATTATAAAGACAAAGAATCTGTGCGAAAGGATGGATTAGCACACTCAGGTAGCAGGGATTGTCTGAGCTACAGAGAGAGATGAGGGGAGTAAAAAGGGTTTTACAGTGAAAAAGTAGCTGTCTGCTGTCATTGGCTGGATGTCTGGCAGATGTCGGCGATGTGTCAAAAATGTGTCGGGAAGCCCATGTGAGGCGTCATTGAGTACTTCACACACAACGACTGCCGATCAACCGCTGATTTACTCCTGATCACAGCCTGACGGTCGCCGAACGGCAAATTGGGCTAAAGATCATGTAGTGTGAACTGGGCTTTAGAGACACCTGCTCTGTGTCTCTGCCGCAGGGTGCTTCCCTCTGAAGCAGCTGTGAGCTGCTGTCCACTAGTTTTGTTTTCCAAGCGGTCTTAAGGTGAGGAATGCACAATAAGAGCAAGAACACAATGCACATCAGAGTATGGGGCAGGTAGACTTAAAATTATTATGAATTCCCCTTAGATTAAGACGTTAGTCTTCTAATATTCTTACTTTTTTTTCGACATCTTAGAGAACACAGATGTGGGATAGATTGTAAATGTGGCAGTAGTTTGAATAGAAAACTTGTTGAAACACAGGAGGCAGGAGTTTCTAACTGAATAACTATGAAATAATTTATAATTTATATGAAAAGGTGCCACATACCCATTTTAAAAGTTTACTTCCCCAAACAAAGACACAAAAAGGAGTGACTAAAGCTGCGTTTTTACCAAAACTTATAGTCCCAGGATCCATTTTTGAAACAATATGCTTGACCACTAAAAGTAGCTTTTTTGTTTGTGAGTATAATGAAGAGACAGATTATTGAAGAATAAGAAGTAATCTCATTGTCTGTTTCATACCCGTATTCAGGGTTTTTACTAGAAAATGTTTACAGGCTTTAATGTTGAAGACAAACCATTTAAATCTTTCATACTGTCCACTGCTTCAGCACTTCTTTTCACTCTGAACACTCAGTTTTAGTTCCTGTGCTGTGTTGTTTATTTATTTTGTTTCACTGTTTCGCCTTTTCATTCTCCCTCAGTTGTTTTCTTATGTCAGCGGTTTATTGCTGCTGTTTGGCTGGTTGTCTCTTTGTTTTTGGTTTGTTTGTTTGTTTTTTTTCTCCGCCCCAAGCTCCCCTCCCCGTTCTCTTGCAGGTGTTGTCCTTTCTCTATGGTGTCTGTTTGTGTGGAGTTTGCACCCCCCATCCCCATTTCTGCCCCTGTGTCTGGCCCAGTGACAAATCAATACATAATAAATAATAAAACAGACAAAGGAGTATATTAAAACTCTCTTGTTAAAGTAAAATCTACCTGGCACAACACGGTATCTAGCTCCTCATACTGGAAACCACGCTGTGGGGCAGGACAGGTTTTAGCTGTCCGGTTTTCCCTCTGATGTACTCCAGCTGCTCTGCCTCCACTTTTGCTGATTTATGGAGTTTATATGTTACTGGTTACTTCAGCAGTTACTGAGTTTGCCGTGCAGCTAGCCGTCCTGTTGCTGATTCTGCCTGGTGTGGAAAGTCCACGAGACTGTAGACCTTTGTGTTTCGGTCTCTGTTTCAGAACCGTTACAGCCCTAGTATTTTGGGAGCGTGAGATTTACATTGGGTGTGGTAGCGGTCATCTTAGAGGCATGTATTCACTCGCATAGACAGTCAGCCAGAGCGAGCTGACCGGCAGGTTAGAAGGTTAAAACCTGCTTTCACCTGGTGGTATAATGTAAAATTTTTTGATGTTTTTGGTTTGGTGGTTATTTTGGGGGAGGGGTGTACAGTCACCCCTGGGATCCCAAAAGCCCCTTCTCAGTGCAGTGGAAACACAGTGAGATCCTTGTTCCACGGTGAAGTTTCTGTGGTGGAAATGCAGCTTATATCATGCCTGCATGTGTGCTGACTCGGCAGGGATGATAAGAAATGAGAAAAGTTGATCTACAGTAGAAATATATCTGAAATCAACACAGAATGCCTAGAAGTTACAGTTTTCTAACGTGTGTATGTATTTCATTATTCTCCACAGACGTCCAGCTGCTGTTGGTGAGTAAAGAAGAGGTTCCCCCTGAGCAGCAGGAGTGGAGCCCCAGTCTGGACCAGGAGGACCCACCAGAGCTCCCACATATTAAAGAGGAATGGATCCCCAGTCTGGACCAGGAGGACCCACCAGAGCTCCCACATATTAAAGAGGATTGGAGCCCCAGTCTGGACCAGGAGGACCCACCAGAGCTCCCACATATTAAAGAGGAATGGAGCCCCAGGCTGGACCAGGAGGACCCACCAGAGCTCCCACACATTAAAGAGGATTGGAGCCCCAGGCTGGACCAGGAGGACCCACCAGAGACCCCACACATTAAAGAGGATTGGAGCCCCAGTCTTGACCAGAAGGACCCACCAGAGACCCCACACATTAAAGAGGATTGGAGCCCCAGTCTGGACCAGGAGGACCCACCAGAGCCTCCACACATTAAGGAGGAACAGGAGGAACTCTGGACCAGTCAGGAGGGCGATGAGCTTCCACAGCTGGAGGAGGCTGATATCACCACGGTCACATTCACTTCTGTCCCTGTGAAGAGTGAGGAAGATGATGAAGAGAAACCTCAGTCCTCACAGCTTCATCAAAGACTAACTGAACAGATGAAAACAGAATCTGATGGAGAGGACTGTGGAGGACCAGAACCAGCCAGGAACTCAGATCCAGATAGACATTTACAACCAGATACTGATGACAAGATATCCCACTCTGAACCTGAGACTGATGACAGTTGTGATTGGGAGACCAGGGAACCTCAGCCACGTTTAAATCCTCTGCAAAAAAATGAACTACCTGTAAGTGATCAGGAATGTAATACTGGAAAATCATCAATTTGCTCCTCTGAATGTGCTACAAACTTTGACCACAAGGGACATCTGCAGGTAAACAATGGACTCCAAAGAGAAGACAAGCAATTTAGTTGCTCAGTTAGTGGTAAAACACACTTAGAAAATAAATCCTTAATGTCTAATATGAGACTTCATTCAGAAGGAAAACATTTCCGCTGCTCAGTTTGTAAAAAGACTTTTCGATTGAAACGAGATGGTGTGAATCACATGAGAGTCCACACAGGGGAGAAACCTTTCAGTTGTTCTTTCTGTGATAAAATATATGCTCAAAGCTCAACTTTATCCTCACACTTAAGAGTTCATACAGGAGAAAAACTTTTCACTTGCTCAGTTTGTAAAGCAAGTTTCACAAGCAGAGGCAATTTGTCCAATCACATGAGAACCCATACTGGGGAGAAACCATTTAAATGTTCAGTTTGCTGTAAAACATTTGCACGAAAGGAAAATTTGACACGACACTCGAGAAGCCACACCGGTGAGAAACCATTTAGTTGTTCAGTTTGTTGCAAAACATTTGGACAAAAGGATCATCTGAGACGACACATGGGAATCCACACAGGGGAGAAACCATTTTGTTGTTCTGTCTGTGGTAAAACATTTGGAGACAGGCAATATCTGAAACATCACTTGATTGTCCACACAAGTGAAAATGTTCAGACAGATGAAAAACCTTGTTTGTAAAACCCAGTTAGTTGCAGTGTTTGGGATAAAACAACTGTCACATCAAAAAGCACAAGTGTACTGGTGAGAGCAGAGGAAGTAAATGAAGTAGCAGAGATGCTCGTTGAGCCGATTCCTTCAAGCAGGATTGAAGTACTGAGGTCAAGACTTTGCTCAAAACTGATCCGTTCAGAACTGTGACACAGACTCTAAAATAAGTCATGCTTCACCTTTTCAGCTAAGATGAAGCGACATGACCATTTTAATTCTGTCTTTATTTGTCACACATTATTTAATCTTTTTCTGGGTTTCATTTTTGGTCAACACGTGCAAATTGTTTCTAATTAAATGGACTCTCCTGGTCTTAAATTCATCTTATTCTGTGTTAAACATGAACAGCTGATTCTTAAACTGCTCACACTGTTTTTGTCTTATTTCGGTCATATCACAAGTCTTTAGACAAACTTTGATTTCACACAACTGGACAGCTGATCTGTTGGATTTACCCAGTTTCCCTTTTAAGGTTCAGTGTGCAAGTTTTAGTGGCATATAGTGGTGACTCAGCTCAATCACCCAGAGAAGCTTCGTTGGCCGACACACTCTGTTGACTCTTGTACTGAATAACACGTGTGGTCCTCCATTTGACCAAATTTCGCTTCCCTTCTAACAGACTAGACTACGACTACTACTACTTCTTCTTCTCTGTATTGAACGTAGTGATAAAACGCGCTCTGTAGCACAGTTTGTCCGTTTGGGTTTCTGTAGAAACATGGCGGGCAACATGGTGACGTCCATGTAAGAGGCCCCGCAGTGTCTGTAGATATAAATGTCTCATTCTAAGTTAATAAAAACAGAACGGTTCTTTATGCACCACTGAAAACATAGTTTTTTTTAAAACTTTTTATATAACCTTTATTTAACCAGAGGGGAAGAGAGTTGCTGGTCGCAGTAATTATTCTTTAACTGGTCTTCATCCTGGGGCTCGTGTGCATGGTTATTGCAGTTGATTTGTTGCGGCAACAGACTATCTACACACATCCCTCCGCCCCAGCTGGACAAGGAAACCGTCTGTGGAAACATAAAAACGGGAGTTTTGTAGAAAAGAGACTAAGTGTTGAAGATCCCCACTTGATTTATCTGACTCAGACTTATAAAGCCTCAGATTAACTGCCACTGAACTTCACAATGTGTTTTCTCCAGTTACCATCAGGTCTGTTGGGATGTTGATTTACCTGAGGTCTGTTTTAGACCGGCTCCAAACCTTTAGACCTTCAGACTCTCCAGGCGGCAGCAGCAGTTTCTATATGTGCTTCTCTTTAAAAATCTCACTGAGATCAATGTTAAAATGACGTGTTGCTCACTAACATCGATTCAAACTTGTGGCTGCAGCTTTATTTAGTAGCTTCATGGTTCGTGTGTCTTTATTTCACTCCTGCTCCAACCAGGAGGGTTTCATGTCCCTCACAGTCTGTCCGAGTCTTCCTGCCTCCTTAGTTTTCTACTTAAGAATGAAGCTTTAAAGCCTAATTTCAGCTCCAGGACATTTCCTTTAATGATAAGCTACAAGTCATCTGGAAGAAATAAGTAGATAACTTGTCATTAACAAACAGGTTTCTCTGCAGCACATCGCCGTCTACCAATTAGGTAGGTAATAGAATTGGGTAGATGGAATAGTGCCTGCTTTGTCCTCAGTTAACACTCCTGAGTTGTTAATTTGGAGAAACTTAGCATGTGCTGTTTCAGTATAACTCCGATAACTACAGCTTATGTTAATGTGTAAAACATTTCAAGCTTTCAGCTGTAGGTGTAGGTGGAGAAAACTATCTGCGCCACAACGTTCGGTCAAATGAAACTCAGCTTTAAACAGGAAACACAGAGTGATGTGAGTGTTTATTATTAATCATATCTGTTATTCAGTTGTAATAAAGTTTGTGTTTGACAGTTGAAATCTATACTTCATGTTTATTCTCTACAGCAAGAGGAACGTGAGTACTGCAGGAACCTCCTTTATGACTGGTACAATGACATTTTCACTGATGTCCACTGGATGGCAGCAATGTTTCACTGAACTACATTCTGAAACAGGGTAATCCAAACTTTCCACTTTTCAATGAACATTTCTGCTGGTGGTTGTTTTAGTTTTTGTACAAGGAACAGCTCCAAAACATTCAGCATAATAACAGACATACTAAGTATGATAGTTAAGTAAAAATGTACAAATGTTTATATTATTTATATATGTAAGACTTAATGTTTCTACAGGATTTATCCAGGGTTTGATTCATAACTTGAAGAGCTGAACGAAGGTGAAATCATACCCACAAAAACAAAAAAACAACTGCAGTTCATCGAGACTGTTTAGCTTCTCAGTCAGCTGTCAGACAGTTCCTGCTATTGTAATAAGATGGAAGATATTTGTTTTTTAGAAATGTATAAGACATTAATTCAGCAGGATGGAAGTGGTTGATAGAGTTGACTGTTGACCTGATATCAGAATAAGCTTTATTGGCCAAGTATGTGAACAAAGAACGAGGACAACAAAACTGAACAAATTCAGGTGTCACAGCAGCACAAAGACAATAAGGACAGATAACAAGAGAAACTAGCGAAATGAATAATCCAAAGTATATTAAATAAACTTTACAGCAACAAGTGAACTGATTACAGGTAACAGCAGTGGCGGGCTGTACTAGTGTTGTAGTAGAACTAATACTGCAATACTGTGTCAAGCAAAGGGACAAGTCCAAACATCATCGATGTAAAAGACAGAGATTAGTAGTAGTAAGTATAGTATTTGTAAGAGTAATATGATACACTGTACATCACAATATTATAATATCATTATTATACAGAGAGTTGTTTGCATTAATATTCTACCTTCACATACATAAAACAATACATTTAGCTGACATTTTGCTTGTTTGCTGTTTACTTTTACTTTATGTTATTTCTATATTTATTTCAATAAAGGATCTGCGTTTTTCTACCATTGTTCATTCTTTGCAAAGAGCTATGGAGCTGTAAATTAAAATTTGGTCACTTTTATTTTGAAATTCATCAAAGATGTGGTATCGGAAGCAGGGGAACTTCCGGTGGCTAACATGCTAACTTTTCCTTCACGTTACCGTGAGATGCAGCCGGAGTTCAGCAGCAGAGCCTGCATGTGAGGATAAACGTGTTTAAGTGGACTCTGTTTAAACTTTCGGGATGTTTCACCTCAGACTCATCTCCTGTTAGCCAAGAATGCTAAAGGAAGTTAGCTTGTTAGCAGGAAGTAGCCGGAGCCGGAGCTCGGCCTCACAGTCGGAGCAGCTTCCATAGAGACCAAACTGTATTTTTCACGGAGCCCAAATGTCCAAATGTCCAGATAGAGCTGTCTGAATAGACTCTGTGCTGTTCCCTTTATCTGAACATGTTTAACATCTGAATTATCTCCCGGTGTCCTACGAAGCTAATGCAGTTAGCTTAGCTTGCTAGCTGGAAACAGTCTGGAGGAAAAGCTGCTGTGAATTAGTAAAAATGTCTAAAGTGGAGAAC
>NC_060150.1:1026605-1037803 GCF_021292245.1 Micropterus dolomieu
GTTCCCTTTATCTGAACATGTTTAACATCTGAATTATCTCCCGGTGTCCTACGAAGCTAATGCAGTTAGCTTAGCTTGCTAGCTGGAAACAGTCTGGAGGAAAAGCTGCTGTGAATTAGTAAAAATGTCTAAAGTGGAGAACGAGGAGGAACTTTGTGGACAACGCAAACTACTGGACGCTGTTTTCAAGCCTGCAGCAGGTTTGTACACTTTACTGCTTATTCTCACTGTAAACTGCCTTTACTGCAGTAAAAGTACTAATACCACTCTGTGAAAATACTCCACTGCGAGTAAAAGTCCTGCATTCAAACCTTCCTTCAGTAAAAGTATGTGAGTATTATCAGCAACATGTACTTACAGTATGACAGTAAAAGTACTCACAGTGCAGTAAAATGTTCCTGTCAGTGTTTTACTGTCATACAGAGCTGCTCTTTATCACTTTACACACCAACAATAGATTATTTAGGCCTAACATTAATTTCCACTGGAAGCTGTCAATGAAATGGAAATTGCAATCAAGAGAGAAATTCACATTCAGATTCCAATTTTAACTTTGCTCAAATTACTTAAGCTGCGGTCCATTAATCTCGGAAGTCGGAGCTGAATGACGTCACACCCGTGTTGACCGTGTTCCAGTACAACAACGGATTCATGTCGGAACACCAAGACAGAGGCCTCTAACCTTTGTCAACAATACCAGGAGATAACAGCACATTTTGCACAAACAAACAGTGCACAGATATAAGTTGGACAGGACTGTGTGTACTACTGGTTTAATGAGACACAAATAAAGATAGAGGTGTGATAAAAAGTGCATTACTATACAGCTTTCACTACTGTTGATGCTTGGAGCAGCCATCCTGGAGTTTGAGGCTGAGGTCGGTGAGTTTCTCCGGACTTTCTGAGCTGTATAGTATATTATTACATAAAACTGCAATGCAAATAGTAAAATGAAATCATTAATATATTAACATCCTAAAAGTATACTATTAGAATGAAATTTAACTTTTATCTAATAGTATTATAATTATATAAACACTTACACTCATTTAAAGTA
Organism: Micropterus dolomieu; assembly: GCF_021292245.1. Classification (NCBI taxonomy): domain Eukaryota; kingdom Metazoa; phylum Chordata; class Actinopteri; order Centrarchiformes; family Centrarchidae; genus Micropterus; species Micropterus dolomieu. Next base: position 1,027,663 of record NC_060150.1, read on the forward strand.
GTTTCTCCTCCATGTTGTGGGAAAAAGCCTCTGCAGTGGAAAGATGCAGATTTCCAGTGTGTGCTGCTAGCCTCCCCCTGAGAGCAACACCTTCCCCTCGTTCTGTTTTACTAAAGTGTAAAGTCTGATTTATACGTGTGTGTGTGTGTGTGTGTGTGTGTGTGTGTGTGTGTGTGTGTGTGTTAATACTGTTTACCTTTAGTCTTGTTTACATTAGGTGTGGGTTGTTTGGGTGCTGCTGGTGTATCGTGAATCCGTCCCTGGTTCAAAAACTACACAAGCACCAATCGCAGTAAACTGTTTTGTGATGAGTGATTTGTGTTTTAAAAGCTGTTTTTCAATGTCAACGTTTCAAAACGTCTGTTTCAATATTTTCAAAAGCTTCGACAAATTTTTACGGCCAATGTCGAGTATACAGATTCCAGGGTCTTCACTTTGATATACCTCTAATGGTTTCACACCATCGTTGAACACAAAGAGAAGGAGCATGCACGTAGTATAAATATGTATGTAATAAATAGTTTGTTCAACTCTGTGTTACTTGAACATTTTTCACTGCGCTCCTAAAGTTCTTGGTGTGCTCCTAAATGAAAAAATTTAGACATGTGCTCCTTGGGAAAAACCTTAGCGTAGAGCCCTGCATTGTGAAGTTTACTACCTAGTATCAGTAGGGTTGGGTATCGTTTGTTTTTTTTTTTTTGAAATTCTTTAAATTGAACAATATATTAACTGTTTAAAGTATACTTAAATCTAAATCTAAGTAAATACAAAACACAACAACTGGTTCCATATTGGTACCGGGATTCGGTACCCAACCATATGCGTCAGACAACAACAAAACTAGTACTGATACTTACTGATACGTCTAATACTGGCAGGAGTGTTGATACTTAGCCATAAGAGCCGCTGTTATCATTCATATGGTCGTATCTCATACTGCATATTATAACTCCCACTACGTTTAACAGTGCTCTAACTTTGCTGCTATTAAAGTCTGATTACTAGCCCGGGCTTTTATTAGCTAAAATCACTCAATTGATCAATTGACCCTGCCTATGTTTGGGAAAGGCCTTTAATTCATTTTGCATAAAAGTGAAATAGGCTCCTATGAAACACTTTATGGATTTCAAACAGAATATTACTTGTATAAAAATCATCCACTAATATCAAATACATGTCATTCATTTGATCTTGCGCCGACAGACGGCTTATGCGCTTTTATTATACCAGCCTTCTATCTTTATTTACTTTCCTGTTGACCTTTGTGCAATGTGTGCAACTGTGACACAGAATTTCCCCTCGGGGATCAATAAAGTATTTCTGATTTGAAGGCAGCAACGTAATGAAAACAACAGGGTGCCAGAGGTCAGCAGATGGACTTCACATGACAGGATTCACAACTTGGATCACTGCTAGTATCATTTGATACTTTAACATCGCTGTGAAGGTGTGTTATATCATATAAACGTGCATCTCCTTTCCCCAGTTTACATCAGCCCTCATGGAGACCACGGTACCTGCCCTGCTTTCCAGATCAGCCAGAAGATCCTAAAGGATGGATGAGATAGTTGGCCTGTATGTTTTAAAAGTTAAACACAGGACATACATGTGAAACCAGCACAGACGTTTTGGTTCCCAGCCTTCAGATTGACATTATCATAAATCAAGGCTAAACCAGATCAGTTCGGGAGTCTGCACTTTTTTCCCCCCGTCTCTTGTACCATGCAGGTGACACGGGTAAATCTATAATCTAAGAATTAGACTTTGGGGCTCGTTGTTTCTGTTAAATGAACTGAACGATAGAATTGTGGAGAATCTAACCGATCTAACGATGTGCAGCATGTCCATACTTACATATTTATCATATGTTTAAACATTAATATTGGTATTAACGATCTAAGCAGCTTAGAAGCAGCCAAAGCCGGTGACCCTGCAGGGTTTAAGAGGTTTTTTACATCCAAAGAATGTCTATAAAAATTAAAACTTTTACTTGTCAAAATGTGTTCCCACACCAGGCTAGTAAACGGGTTAGGCGGATATTTGGGACTCTTCTATTAATTGAAATTTTACGGTAGTAAACTGGAGACATTAAAACTGAATCTGAATAATTTAAAACAAGGTAACAGAAAATTGTCCATATTTACATCACCACTACTCATATCACACTGGTGATGATTATGATTTTATCAGGTTTAACTGTAGATGTCCGTGTCTCCAAGCAGTACTTTGCAGCTTACAGGCAGGTTGTGTTCTGGGCCTAAGGTTTGGCCGACAATAATATGAATTGTAGAACTGATCTGGTTTAGCCTTGATTTATGATAATGTCAATCTGAAGGCTGGGAACCAAAACGTCTGTGCTGGTTTCACATGTTTGTCCTGTGTTTAACTTTTAAAAGATATAGGCCAACTATCTCATCCATCCTTTAGGATCTTCTGGCTGATCTGGAAAGCAGGGCAGGTACCATGGACTCCCATGAGGGCTGATGTATACTGGGGAAAGGAGATGCAGGTTTATATAATATAACACACCTTCACAGCAACGTCACTGCTAGTATCATTTGAAAAAATGCAGGGCTGCCAAAAGAAGCCTGAAGAAAAGTAGATTATGCAGTTCACAAGTTGTACATGTGTGAATAAACCAAGAAGTAGAGAAACCATATTTTGGCCACGCTGACACCCTGTGACTAAAAAGTTAGCCATCAACGGAGCAGAATATTCAAATACAATAAATTATTAGCCTCAGGACACAGAGGGTGAAGAGCGAGAGAAGTTAACACGTGTAGCTCTCTGTTTGCAGGATTTGAGCTTATCCAGGTAATTTCTGGGGTTAACTCTGGGTTTTCAGCACCACAAAGATGGTTCACTTCTTAACGGGGTAGATCTCCATTGTAACTTATGCTGAACAGCTAACCTGCTCCGGAGCAGGTTGTGTTCCAGATAAGAGATCAACTCTGTGAAAACGCCGCCTACTGAGCTCTCTGGAAAATGACATCACCATCTGTAGGAAATCCAACAGACTGTTTTAGCCAATAGGCTGCTTTATGTTTGCAGAGACTGATTAAAAGCCTTAGGCTATTGTTGCCTACAGGTTTTTACAGTACAGCAGAATAAGCCTACTTTCTGCTTTGAAATGTGTTTTAATATTTTTTATTTGCTCCCAGTTCGTTTCCCACACCCTGACACAGCCGTTAAAATAAATAGGTTTTCATTTTCTTATGAGAGGCTGAATATTATGAGCAGTTTGGTAGGGATATAGAAATACAAAATTTTAATATGAACGTAGGCTATCTAGTCTATTTTAGGTTAATATAGCATTCTTAGGCCTACTACAGAGACTGTAGTCATGCGCCACATTGCAAAAGGTGGCACGGTGAGTTTTCAGTAGCCTAAATGTTGAGATTCAGTCTTCCAGCCACTATCTGAGCACACTTTATGTCATGAGTGGATTTTTTGTTTCATTGCTTTATGAAGTTAATTTAGAACAATGTTTGGAACACTTTTGAGTGTGTTAAATAAATTAATCTTATTTTTGAAGTGACAAGTTTTTTTAAAGTGAGTCAATACTCATAAGAACACTTTAAATCAACACAATATTATAGTCTATGCCTACGCCTGTTTAGGCATTCACACTGTCTGCGATTTTCTGTCTCCCTGCATGTGTCAGATGCAGGTGTGCTACTGTCGTATTTCTGTAGTGTTACAGTTTAATCCTCGTTCATAAAATATGACGCTCTCCTGCCAGTAGACTTGTTCATGTCTGTGATTGTGCATCTGCTGCTAACACCGCCTCTTTTATGTGAACGCGCTCCTGGCTGCATTGGGAAACCGGCTGTTATCTCGTAGCCTCTCATTTAGCACCGAAATGAGGTACCGAAATGTGCTTTCTAATTCAGTGCCGTAGATACAGGACATTAAGACTAAGGAACTGGTTTCGGTACCCAACCCTAAAGAACTCGTATATTCATGTTTATGTTCTGCTTGCTCAACAGTTGTTTGAAAAATTGCTATTAAAACACATTCGGAAAGGGTTTGAAAGTAGTGCTGTCAGTGGTTTGATTGTTAACAGGAAGTAAATTTTTCTAAGACATGTGTATGTACTTCATTATTCTTCACAGACGTCCAGCTGCTGTTGGTGAGGAGAGAAGAAGTTCCCCCTGAGCAGCAGGAGCGGAGCCCCAGTCTGGACCAGGAGGACCCACCAGGGCCCCCACACATGAAAGAGGAATGGAGCCCCAGTCTGGACCAGGAAGACCCACCAGAGACCCCACACATTAAAGAGGAGTGGAGCCCCAGTCTGGACCAGGAGGACCCACCAGAGACCCCACACATTAAAGAGGAGTGGAGCCCCAGGCTGGACCAGGAGGACCCACCCGAGCCGCCACACATTAAAGTAGAGTGGAGTCCAAGTCTAGACCAAGAGGACCTCTGGACCAGTCAGGAGGAAGAGCAGATTCGATTGCTGAAGGAGGCTGATACCACCAAGTTCACATTCACTCCTGTCCCTGTGAAGAGTGAAGAAGACGATGAAGAGAAACCTCAGTCCTCACAGCTTCATCAAAGACTAACTGAACAGGAGAAAACAGAATCTGATGGAGAGGACTGTGGAGGACTAGAACCAACTGATCCAAATAGACATTTACAACCAGCTACTCCTGACAAGATATCCCACTCTGAACCTGAGACTGATGACAGTTGTGATTGGGAGGAGACCAGGGACTCTCAGTCTGGTTTAAACTCTCTGCAAAACATTGAAGTATCTGTAAGTGGTCAGGAATGTAATACCGGAGAAACATCAAGTAGCTCCTCTAAATTTGCTACAAGCCTTGACCACAATGGACATCTGCAGGAAACCAATGAAATCCTAACAGAAAAGAAACCTTTCAGTTGTTCTGTGTGTGGTAAAGGATTTGCACAAAGCTCAACTTTGACCAAACACACAAGAGTCCATGCAGGAGAAAATCCTTTCACATGTTCAGTCTGTAAAACAAGTTTCCGTCTCAGAGGCAATTTGTCCAAACACATGAGGATCCATACTGGCGAGAAACCTTTTAGTTGTTCAGTTTGTAGTAAAACATTTGGACAAAAGGATCATCTAAGACGGCACATGGGAACCCACACAGGGGAGAAACCATTTAGTTGCTCTGTCTGTGGTAAAACATTTGCACAAAGGTCAGCTTTGACTATACATTTGAAAGTTCATACAGGAGAAAAACCTTTCCCATGCCCAGTTTGTAAAACAAGTTTCAGTCTCAGAGGCAATTTGTCCAAACACATGAGAATCCATACTGGCGAGAAACCTTTTAGTTGTTTGGTTTGTGGTACAGGCTTTGCACAAAAGGAAATTCTGAGAGCACACATGAGAACCCACACAGGGGAGAAACCTTTTACTTGTTCTGTTTGTGGTAAAACATTTGCACAAAGGTCAGCTTTGACCACACATTTGAAGGTTCATACAGAAGAAAAACCTTTCACATGCTCCATTTGTAAAACAGGTTTCCGTCGCAGAAGCTGTTTGTCCGCACACATGAGTATCCACACTGGAGAAAAACCGTTTAGTTGTTCAATTTGTGGTAAAACCTTTGGACAAAAGGGAAATCTGAGACGACACGCAAGAATCCACACTGGTGAGAAACCATTTAGTTGCTCTGTCTGTGGTAAAACATTTGGTGAAAAGGTTCCTCTGAAACGACACATGAGCATCCACAGAAGGGAGAAACCAAGTAGTTGCATTGTTTGTGATAAAAGATTTACTCAGCTAACTCACATCAACAACCACAATTGTGCTGGTGAGAGCAGTGGAGGTAAATGAAGCTGTAGAGATGCTTGCTGAGCTGATTCCTAAGTACTGTGGGCAAGATTTGGCTCAACACTGATCAGTTCAAAACTGATAATTGGACAGCTGTTGTAGTCAAGACCAACACCAGAGTGTAGTGATACTGAGGCAAGACCAAGACCAGTGCCCTACACTACATGACACACAGTAAAATGTGAAACATGATCAAAGGCATTTCTCTAATTTATCGGAAAGATCCACATTCCCACAAAAACACCCACACACAAACACTAAGAGCTGAAATCAACCTGACCATCTTTATTTAACACTCCTTTTCCATTTTCTACCCTCCACCTAATGCAAAACAAGTTTTTGTGCAAGTTTCTGTTTCACTCTTGTCTTCCATATTTGATCCTCAATATTTAATCTGCAACTGTGTATTCACACTCACAACATGCCATGTGTTTATAGCCATATTTAATATGTAAATTCCTCATAGAAGTGGAGGCGCACTACTTGGGCTTCACAGTCTGTTGTCACATCTTTAGTCTAGTGCCATGGTGTGTAGTTTTAATGTTTGGAGCTGTATGCAGCTGACATTACCTAAGATTGATGTAACATTAGCTACATAGCTTTATGTGGCCTGTCTCAACGTTGTATGTCCTGTCCCCTCAATTTCTCAAAGTTAACACTACTTTAGCTACTTCCCTCAATATGTTATCCTGTTGAATCCCTGCAATTAGGTAGCTTGTGTGCCTGGCTGGGTGGCAAATAATTGGCAAGCAACTGAAATTAGTGCCCTGAAACATCAGTATATACATAGCCAAGCTTGCTAGCTTTGCTAACGTCACTAACACATTGCTTACCTTTTATATTATGCTTCCTTTCTAAGAGGCATTCAAACTTTAACGTGATCCCAGCTGTATCCGTAAGTCTTGCAGCGCAGAATATACAGATAGCTTCTGGCTGTTGTTTCACAGATTAATTCTTTATGGTTTAGGTAGCCAAATATTATTACCATGATTTTGTTGATATATCCTTCTGTCCCCAGACAGCCACAGCCACATTGACTTTCTAGCAGTATGTGTGTGTGGCGGGGGCCTTCACATTATTTGTTGCATTTGAAGCAATATATTTTACATCAATTTAAAGTAAGGATCTTAACAAAACCCACAATGCACAGGCAATTTATTGATATTCCCACAGTTGTGGTTTTGACTTTGTGTTGAAATTAAATCCTCAATGTTTGACCATGCGGTTGATTCCGAAGACGAGACAGATGTCTAAAACTACAACACTACTGCCAGCTAACAACAAGCACACCAAGCGACTTTCTTCCTTTATGGACTGGTAACGTAACTGGGCATTGTTGGCTTTATATAGCTCAGTTGTAACGTAAATTGGCTAAAAGCACAGCACTGTATAGGTTTTGTAAATGTACCTTGACCTGTTTTTCTTGAAGGTTTTATTGTTGTGACTTTTTCATTGTTAACGTTGAGATTATTATGTAACCATAGTTCTCAGCTAAATTGTTAAAGAAATGTTACGCTTCACACAGACACAGTCTTCGCTAACTAACTCCTTTTAACTTGGCACCGTTAACCATCACGCAGATCACATACATAAAACTCTATTCGGCCTTAAACAACCACACATGCAGAGAGGAACTCAGGCCCCATCCACACCACTCCGGTTTAGTTTACAGAGTTTTAAAATAAACACTATCTCCGTCCACACAAGCGTTTTAGCTGCGTATCAGAGTTGATCTCCGTCTACATTAAAACACACGTCTAGTGGCCGTTTACTTACACTGGGCATGTGCGTGCCGGTGTAAACATGAAGCAGATGGTCTGTTCTGTAGTTAGAGAAGATTTGGCGAAAGAATAAAGAAATGCAGACGAAGAATCAGACCAGATTTTTTTATCATGCACCAATAACGAGCTGAATGTAACACGGGAGTGTGGAGTCGTTGCAAAGTAAACGGCAACTTGCAGTAGCCTAGCAGGCAGATTGGCCTAAGTGTTATTTGCATGCTACAGAATATTTTAAGTCAAAAACTCTGTGAATAGCATCGTGTTTCTGCTTTGCATGTGTTATATCAGAGAGCCAAGCGGCTGCATCATCGTTTCTAAAGTCCTCCGTTTTTGCCCGTCTTCACTAAAACACCCTCCGGAGTTTAGAAACGCAAAACGGGGTCGCCAGCATTTCCAAACTTCTCCGCTTTAGGTCTTTTTTTTCGCTGTTTTAGTCTGGACGGGAGGTTCAAACGTAGAAAAAGGTCTCTGTTTTAATTTGAAAACGCAGTAGTGTGGATGGGGCCTCAAAGTTCCTGCTGCACATACCTTCTTTGTTCTACCACATATAGCGCTCAACCATGCACGCAACGATCTTTGTCTTCATGTAGCCTTAGTTTGGTGCATTTTTAGTTAGTTAATCTTGTGTGTTTTGCTTTTTTTCATCTGTTTAAATAAATGCTTGTGTAAATGCATGCTGGTCTCCTTACTGTTGCATACGAATGACTATATTGCCCGCCTCTTCCACATAGAGCTCCAAATCCTTCATCTGACTATTAATGGTAATTTTTTTAATAGTTAAAAATCAATAGTTTAGCATAGCTTCAGTTTAACATCTGAATTATCTCCCGGTGACTAAATTAGGTAAAATTTCTCTTGTTTAAGAGTGGTGCCCTGAGGTAAATATAATTAAGTTATATTATTAGTTATTAAATTATAGTAATAATTAAACCCTAATCCCCAACACTGCCTTCTTTCTAAAATCACCTAATCTTTTCATTGTAAATAATGTCGTAAATTGGACCTTCTGTTCTACTGATGGTTTTAATCATGTCCAGAATCTTCCCTCTGACCCTTTCAACCCGATCAATTTGCCAAATTTTATCTATCTTAACCCAGGCATAATTGGCCCGTTATGTCATATAACTGTATTAACTTGTAAAGGTGCACATGGCTCAGTGTTAGACACCACTATCTTTTATAACAAATTAATAATAATAATAATAATGCATTACATTTATATAGCGCTTTATCATGGAAACTCAGAGCGCTTCACAGTGAAGTGGGGGGACTCGTCTCAACCACCACTAATGTGTAGCACCCACCATTAACCAAGGTCAGCCTGGGTATATTTGACTCACTACCTTTTAACGTGTCAATACCCGAGTCTGTAAAACCTGGAGAGGCCATACTTCATTTTAAAAAGAAGAAACTCAGTTCATACTCCAGATGAGAATAACTTGCATAGCAATACAGAGAGCTCTACTGTGCATACAGGTTTAACAACAGATGTGAATACAAATCAAATACATATATTTATAATGCAGTGTACACACAGAGTATATTTAATACTCAGTCTTGACAATGTGATCTAATACGGTCTGGTGTTTACATATGCCAATGCATTTGATTGGAACAGCCGTGTAGCCTTGTAATAGACAGTCGTCAAAGTTTTCCAGCGATGTGAGTGCACAGTCTCATAGTGTGTCAGGGTGGTTGTAGAGAGTGATAGTGTGTGGTTTTGTGTTTCTTTAAGAAGAATAGGGACGTCATGCTGTAAAAGGAACTTGTGATGAAATTATGTAATTTCTGAACTCTGGTATCTGGGGATAATGATAAGTTGAATTTCAAAGATGCCAATCAAGAGTTTGTTTAAAACATTCTGTAAGTGAATGTTTTTTAAGGAAAGCCAAACTCTCTGAGCTAGTTCGTACTGACTGAACTGAACCCTGGCAGACAGAATGCTTGTGTGCTGTTTACCTTTACTTTACTTTGTGTTATTTCTACTCATTTCTACCATTGTTAATTTTGAAAAGGATATGGGCCTGTAAATAAAGTTTGGTCACTTTTATTTTGAAATCCAGCACAGAAGAGGTACCGGAAGCAGGGGAACTTCCGGTGGCTAACATGCTAACTTTTCCTTTCGTTACCGTAAGATGCAGCCGGAGTTCAGCAGCAGAGCCTGCATGTGAGGATAAACGTGTTTAAGTGGACTCTGTTTAAACTTTCGGGATGTTTCACCTCAGACTCATCTCCTGTTAGCCAAGAATGCTAAAGGAAGTTAGCTTGTTAGCAGGAAGTAGCCGGAGCCGGAGCTCGGCCTCACAGTCGGAGCAGCTTCCATAGAGACCAAACTGTATTTTTCACGGAGCCCAAATGTCCAAATGTCCAGATAGAGCTGTCTGAATAGACTCTGTGCTGTTCCCTTTATCTGAACATGTTTAACATCTGAATTATCTCCCGGTGTCCTACGAAGCTAATGCAGTTAGCTTAGCTTGCTAGCTGGAAACAGTCTGGAGGAAAAGCTGCTGTGAATCAGTAAAAATGTCTAAAGTGGAGAACGAGGAGGAACTTT
>NC_060150.1:1037903-1047578 GCF_021292245.1 Micropterus dolomieu
CAGCAGAGCCTGCATGTGAGGATAAACGTGTTTAAGTGGACTCTGTTTAAACTTTCGGGATGTTTCACCTCAGACTCATCTCCTGTTAGCCAAGAATGCTAAAGGAAGTTAGCTTGTTAGCAGGAAGTAGCCGGAGCCGGAGCTCGGCCTCACAGTCGGAGCAGCTTCCATAGAGACCAAACTGTATTTTTCACGGAGCCCAAATGTCCAAATGTCCAGATAGAGCTGTCTGAATAGACTCTGTGCTGTTCCCTTTATCTGAACATGTTTAACATCTGAATTATCTCCCGGTGTCCTACGAAGCTAATGCAGTTAGCTTAGCTTGCTAGCTGGAAACAGTCTGGAGGAAAAGCTGCTGTGAATCAGTAAAAATGTCTAAAGTGGAGAACGAGGAGGAACTTTGTGGTATCAAAAACATATAGGCGAACATTTCTTTACACCACCAGCTGAAAATAAAAAAATAACAAACTACAAACAGCTCCTGAACAATCAGAACTGCTGCTGCTCTGAAACATTTGTGTTACAGTTTCCTTCAGGTCTAAAACACTGCCGGACTTTAGCAGGGAGCCACGATGACAGCAAAGGACCTGTTGAAGACTCTCGATGATTTAAGTGAGGAGGAATTCAAGAGGTTCAAATGGTGTCTGAAGCAGCCTGATTTCCTGGAAACCTACCAAACCATCAAAGCCTCCAATCTGGGGACGGCAGACAGGCTGGACACAGTGGATCTGATGGTGAACACCTATGAACTTCATGGAGCTCTGATGGTCACCAAGAAGGTATTAGAGGACATACCCAGGAAAGACCTGGTGCAGAGTCTGCCAGAAACCTGCTCAGGACCAGAAGGTCAGTTTTTATATTAAACATACAGGGTCTCTCAGCATGGAAGATCACTGCATTCACAAAAATAAAATTTGAGACCTGATCTCGTTATTATGAGAAGAATTTAAGCTATAAATCATTGCTGTCTGAGAGGACAGAGGGATGATGGCGCTGCCTGACTCTCTTATTTCCTCCTTGGTTTGAGACACTGGGGGATATTAATTTCACTGACTAATATGGATGGTTTTATTTGTGGTATTTTATGCCTTGAGTAAATGATCTATGAGATGTCCTAATGACATAATGCAGTGATGCATTTGAGGTTGACATGTGAAATAAAGAATTAGTTTCCTGCAGTACATTTTGCATACTATTTAAATACTGCTGTGATGATTGCTATCATAAAAAAGCATGTAATAATCATAGTCATCCTTGTTGAAGATTTGCAGACATTCCCATGTGATGATGATTTTAGATTTATTGGAAATCCCAAAACAAACAGAAGTGCTGGTTACAGAAAATAAACAACACAAACAACAAATGCGTTAGCTACCTTACCATATAGTTTCAGAGCATTAGCATAGTTTAGCACTAGCTCACAAGCCCAGTATTAGCCCATTAAACAAACCGCTATAAACAGCTATAATTGTAGCCACCACAACATAACGCTGTGAAGGGGTGCTAAAACATACAATCTTTCACTGTGTGTGCATGTTAATGTTTCTCCTCTTTTCCTTCACATGTAGCAGGAAAAACAACTTAATGTGCCAGCGGGTGGCTTTCCAAATAAAAGCACCTCTAGTCAGAACAGGAAGTAAGACACTAGGGCTTAAACCAGGTAAAATACATAATAAAGCTGACTGAAATGACTGTAAAACAAGAATATTTCTTCTGTAGAGCTAAACATATACTGGGTTATTTACAAAGTTAATTTCAATGATTTTCCTGTATTTTGATTCACAGCCAATCACACTGTGGCCATTATTGCCCTAGTGGTGGCAGGCTCACAGCTTTCAGGGATTTGTCTTTCACATGCAGTGAGGTTTTGAACTGATCTGTGGTGCATCTAGGATTTGCTTCCTGTCTCAATGTGAGTACACTAAGGGTTTAGCACAGTGTGGACAGGGTTGAAGGTTCAGGCTTGTTTATATACATTAAGAGCCTTTGACTAACTGTGAGGAGTGTTTGCATGTCAAGAAATTTAATCTTAATAGGGCATCTATTTTGATTAAGTGCTGTTGCTCTTTGTGATAATTCAGAAAAAGAGGATCTGGATGTGTTTGACCTGAAGAAATGCTTTCCTTCAGTGGAGGCTCTTCTGAAGCCGCTTCCAGAGGTCAAAGCCTCCAACACAGCTCTGTAAGTGGGATTTATTCATCAATACATACTCTGCTGTCTTTCAACAGAAGAAGAAAATAAGTAACGTTTACTGATTGTCTGTTTATTCATGATCTCCAACACGGTCTCCAACATGTTTAAAGTAAGCAATTTAAACAACAAGAATTTTAACATATGATGAGAAGAGTGTATATACTGTATAATAGGGCTGACCAGAAGATTTTTGAAGCTATTTTTGAAGCTAGACCAGAAGCTATTGAATGCTGTCTGAAAAAGGTAGGCAGCAGACCAAACCACTGTGCATTGGACTTGTAGTAGAGAACGAGAGCTGTTAATGTTTGTGTACAAAAAACATTGACTAGACGCTGACGGACAACAGTTTTTATATTTTAATTTCTGGATCCAAATTATTGTGAGGGACAATTTAGTAGCCGCTGGATATTGGTCAGGACATGTTCCTAATGCCCTACTGAATTGGACGCCCTTATTGCAAATATTGTGTATATGTCTATGAGAGGAATGTAATGTCCATGTTTGATGCTGCTCTGACCCCCCTCCTCCTTTCAGGGTGGAGCCTGCTGGAGTCCGATGGTTGAGACCAGGTCTGAGGAAGTGTAAGTGTGTTTTTCATTTGATTCATGAAAACATTCAACCATCTTCAGATTGTGACATCACTCATTCAAAGTGCCAATCAATGAACAGATGATACATCAATAACTGCAGCTGTGTTGTGTCTCGTTCTCTCATCAGATTCCTGTGAACTCACAATCGACACAAACACAGTGAACAGAAAGATCAAACTGTCTGACAACAACAGGAAGGCGATATGTGTGGCGGAGGATCAGTCATATCCTGATCATCCAGACAGGTTTGACTGGTGGCGGCAGCTGCTGTGTAGAGATGGTCTGACTGGTCGCTGTTACTGGGAGGTCAAGTGGAGAGGAGGAGTTTATATATCAGTGAGTTACAGAGGAATCAGAAGGAGAGGAAACAGTTATCGCTGCAGGTTTGGAAAGAACAATCAGTCCTGGAGTCTGAGGTGCTCTGATGTTGATGGTTACTCTGTCTGGCACAATAACAGAGAAATACCCATCTCCTCCTCCTCCTCCTCCTCCTCCTCCTCCTCTGGTAGAGTAGCAGTGTATGTGGACTGTCCTGCTGGCTCTCTGTCCTTCTACAGAGTCTCCTCTGACACACTGATCCACCTCCACACCTTCAACACCACATTCACTGAACCTCTTTATCCTGGCTTTGCAGTCTGGTTCAGGTCCGGTAATGGATTCTTTGTGTCCTCACCTGTTTCCTCAGTGTCTCTGTGTTCTGTGTAGGAGGGAGAGTCTCCTCTTGGTAGAGAACAGATCAGTTGAGTCTGTACTCAGACCTGAACACTATCCAACACCTTTCACTGCATGAAAAGCAGGATTTTCTGGTTGACTGTACAGGAAGTTCCTGCATACTGTCTCAAAGTGGGTCTTACAAGCAGCTGGAAAACAAATTTTAGTTTATAATAAATAAATAGCATAGAATATACCACAGTATTTGCCTATTTAAAATTATGTGCCGTTTAGTCCAGTGTGTCCAAATCTAGGTCTTATATTTGTAGCATGGCTAAAACTTAGTTATGAATTTTAATAGATTTATGAGAATTAATACCCAATCATGAATTTTAATATTCAAAAATATATTAATCCATAAAAAGCTCTCATTTAAAAAGGGCACCACCGGAGTTGTTATTATCCTAGAGTCTCCGGACCTCTAGGTAGCTTTTAATAATTATACAATTATTACTAGTGATCAGTTAGTTAATAATCGCTAAATTATCTTAAATCAGTCAGTCAATCTCATATCTAAAGGGTCAATTCTCTTGGCAGGGACGTAGAAATATTCAACACACAAAGTTCCTTGATTACAGTGAATTGATTAACTAACTAAAGCGATATAAAAGGGTGGTGAAATACAGGGAAAATAAACTGGCTGAACAATGAGAAATGGAGGTTTGATTGTGGGAAGCATTTGACTCATACGGCAGAGGAGAACTAATGAAAGTAAGCTATGAGTTTAGGAGTTAAAAGAAAATATTAACATTATGGGACATCCCTGACCACAGAATGTTTGTTGGGTCTTACTGCTTGTCGACAGCCTGCTTTGGCCTGTTGCACGGGTCCCACGCTAGCTGCCCGATCCTGGCTTTTTGCTAGGGGATTCTCCGTGTCTGAAGAAAAACCTCAAGGGTTGGCCGTCCTCCATCTGGCAATTCGGCTGTTTTCAGGTTTCCTTCATTGTCGCTGGCGAGACCACGTGGCTTGGTCTGACCTCGGTGAAGTTGGCTCGACGAACAAGCTTAAAAGGGAACTTGGTCGTTCCTGAATTAGTCCAGTGTAACTTAACGGACTGATAACTTTAACAAAACAAGAAAGAAAGAAATTAAAACAAACTGAGGGGCAGATCGATGTCGCGGCATTTCGCGTGTGTAGCTTCAAGCGAAACAAAGGCTTCGTTGCCCTGGTCGAACTCTTAGGGCGTTGCCTGGAGAGGCACGCCAGACGCGTGCCGAAGCGTCCAGAGAGCAGAGCAGAAGACCAGAGCATGAGGAGAAGAGAAGAGCACGACCAGACGTCGATGTCGCGTGTCGCTCTTTTGTGGTCTGGGGCGTGGTTCCCCAGTGGGCAGTCCTTTGTTCCCGAGGGAGCGCTTCCAGTTTCCAGAGGGACTGCCGTTCTAAACTTTTAATGTCTAAAGAAAATGTATTTGCGCGTATTATAATCAAATATTTTCCACAATCAAACCTCAATGGTCAAACAGTTGTACCGTTCTATTTGGTAACAGGTAACAATTTACACATTATTGGTCAAGTGAGTGACATTTATACATTAACACATTTCCGACGATGGTATGTAATACTTATTTTGTCCACTTGGGGGAGTTCAGGTTACATGAGGAAAGGTTAGATTAAATCAAAACAATCTTTCCTTATGAACTGGGGAATTCAGCCTTAAATTCAAGCTGGATAATTAATAGAGTATAGTATGACATTTCTTTATCATCATTTCTAAAGGAATTGTTGCCATGGTCACAGGTGTGGGGGGGCAGTTTAGTATTTCCTGCCCCCCTCCAAGGAGAGTTCCGATAGGCTGTTTGTAATCTCTGGTTAATTTCCCTTTTGTCAGTTTAACAGTCAGGCCCCGCGTTATCAGCTTCAGAATCAAAAAGGTTTTTACGATCACCTGCTCATGAATAACACTTAGAGAAAGCAACTTGTCCACCCCCCTTCCGTTGGGGTCTCCTCAGCAGTCTGTTGAAGTTGATCTTTAACCCCCCCGCTCCTCTCTGGGAGAGGAAAAGAGGAATTTGGAGTAGCTCCTAATTTATTTAATATAAAATGCACAAATCCACACTGTTGTCCTACCACATATTATATGATTGTTTGGTCTCTCCTGTGCCATCCTGCACATCTCATTTCTCCAACTATCCTCTGCACTCTGTAAAACCACCATCCTTTCCTCTCGTCCTCAAATTACTTTTGCCACCTTTCCTTCATTCTGTATAGTAATGCTTTTGATTTCTATTTTACTGAAACTAACACATTAAGAGATAGAAAAAGGTGTCACCTCTGACCTGCTGGGGCTTAACTGATTTGTATAGCTTACAGCATTATTTACATGTGAAAGCCGCCTCTAGACCTAGGGGAAGGGGGGTCATGGGGGCATCTCCCATGTGGCTTTGAGACCAAATGCGAATTTAATCCTCGCCATTACTACAGCTGTATTAACCCAAAGTAAACATTTTGCTGTGATTAAATAGCAATAAACAGATCAAACTGATGCTAAAATAACTACATTATGATGCAGATATGAATTCATGCTTTGTCAGGTCTGTCAGCAGGACCATATGACAACAGCTTGTGTTTGTTTTCTGAATGAAGTTCAGATCGATCAGGGCTATGCTATACTAACTTTTTCACAGTAAAGTACAACGGCAGCTGGAATGAAGTTACAGACACGTTTTCTGAACTCACCAGGTAGTTCAACTTCCTCACTTTCTTTTTTCCATGTAATGTCACCGGGATGATAAAAAAATAAACGGGAGCCCAACTCCTAATCCCTGCTGCTTTCAAGCAGCCTTGAGATGCAAAAACAAAATGGGATGAATAATCACTGAAGCAATTTACAGTGGCATATTACATTACATAACCTATCTTATCTAGCCAAGGTGTAACTGAGTGTAATTAAGTAACTAGGAGTAACTAATTGCACTAGTTAATTTTTTTTAGCTATGTTTTTTGGTTTTATAGCATAAGAATTCTTAAAGCTATTGTGTATTACACTGCATGCACAATTATCAGGTGAATTGTATTCAGAAAATTGTAATCTTTTATGCAAGTACTTACTCTTATCAGAGTGCTATTTACTCATCAGAGTGCTATTTACTCATCAGAGTGCTATTTACTCATAAGAGTGCTATTTACTTATAAGAGTGCTATTTTTCTCCTTTTATTATGTCTTATGTATTGTTTTAAATCTTTAACCTGTTCCATCTTTATTATCATTCTTGTTATTCCAGTCTGTCAACATGTGTGGGGTTTAGCTCAGGGATGTGGGGTTGTTGATTGTTTTCCTCACTAGCTGTTCTTCTCCTTCCTTCCTTGACTGGGACAAGTCAAGGATATTTTGTTCCCCAAAACTTAGATGCTCAGACTGTGTAAATGATCATGCAGCCCTTTTCTCTGGGCCAGACGTTAGTTAGTGACTGTTGTAAGAGACAGAACCGCTGGTCCAGCTGATTTTTCCAGTACTTCTCTTCTTTTTCTCTTTTGTTAAATAAATTCTTCAAAGACAACGGTTCGTTGTAACTCAGTTATTTGCTCAACCTCTCACCAGGAATATAGCTTTACTTTGAGAGTCTGAACTCGGAATGACATCACATGTTTACAACCAGCTAAGTTAGCTATTGTTACCAACATTAATAAATGTTAAAAATTCATATTGTATTTGTAGTTATCAACTGGAGATAATGTGACTATTTCTGAGTGAGGATGAAACTTCTATTCGCGTTGGGGGATTGTAGTGTTCAAGAGCTAATGAGTTTTAAGCAAAAAAAGGGAAGAGGGGAGTTGGGAGGTGAGCAGGACGCCAGCAGACGAGGGCACGGAGGACCGAGGAACAGGCGGGGCTGGCAAGGCTCGAGCGAGGCGACTGAGAGGGGGCTGGATGCCGAGGCGGAGGTGGAGGTTGATGCGTGTAAGTGTCATTGCGGAATTACTCTCAAAGTTATTTACTCACTAAGACCTTTTTAAGCTTTTCCTTAAGAACCAAGATCAGACTAGTTCAATGCTAGTCAGTGTCAACATCACCAAACTTTAAATTTAAAATTAGTGTCTTCATTAGTATTTTGTTGGACAGTACAGCTGCTCCCCATATAAACCTATGCCAGTTTGGTCTCTCTGACTCTTGCTCTCCTGCTTTGCATTGTTTTTGTCACTCAAGCATTTGCCCTTTTCACTTTAGACTGCTATTTGGTCAGATAAGTGCCCATTACATATAACTTCACTAAAAATTGCCATCACTTTCATGATATCCCTTTCCAAATGACTTAATACACCTCCTAGCCAGTTGCTGTAGAAAACTCTGAAGCTAATGAAAATGTAATTAACATTGCTTTGAAGTTTTAGATTTATAATATCCTGTAACTGACATAACTAGGGCTGCAACTTTTAAATTAAACTTGAGGTTGTTTTAGGCATGTGCAAATGAACAGTCACAAAAATAATTTTCAAAAATGCATCTTTGTGTATAATAAATGTGCTACTCTCAGCGCCATTAACAATCAATCAGATTGTCCAAAGCAAACTGTATAGAAAACGGCTCATAGCGTGAAGTTAACACGGCTTTAATGGGAAGCTAGCTTGCTATCTAGCTGCAGTTAACAAAGTTTTCTGAGGTCACACGCCTCCGGAGCAACTAGGGGTTAAATGATTGAACCCAGGTCTCTCACACCACAGGCATGTATCTTATCCATTATGCCATCACCACCCACAGAGGTCACTTAAAGAGGAGCTCTGGCAAAACATCTTTATGGAAGATGTGTGTAAGACTGCTGAAATATTTTTGAATCCATCACATTTACAAGTTAAAATTTTACTTCCTGATGTTTTTCTGTACCATAACCACCTGCCTACATCTCTCAGAAATGCCAGGGGGAGACACGAACCCACAACCCCCGAGTTTTTTGGTGCTTTTCACTCTTTTCCTTTCCCTGGCTATGCAAGTTTTATAAGAATAATAAAAATAATAGAGAATAATATTTATATTTACATGAGCAGGCAGTGGAGCGTGTGTGATAACAAGGAAAAACAAAAACGGAAAAACAAAGCAGCTGCGTTTTGTTTTATTGCTACTGAGTTACAAACTGAAAGTTGCATCACTACTGATCTTGCAAAAAAGTAGCTGATGTTTATTTAATTTCTTTTTCCGTGTGTATAATATAGTGCTCACTCCTACAATCATATTCGACACTATGAGATGCGACGCGACTTGGAAAGAAATAGCCTATATGATGCGAGTGTGACCAATCTGGGGAGGCAGACCACAGGCGCACAGCAGCCTGTTAGTTTGAAAACCGGTCAATAGAACAAAATGCAGCTGCTTTGTTTTTCCTTTTTGGGTTTAAAACAGAAAAAACAAAACTGATTTGGTTTTGAAACGAAATAATCAAAGAACGAACCAATCCGAACCAATCCTATGCTAATTTCAGTCCCTCCCAAGTCGATCTTCTTGTTGATAGTGCTGCTGGCTCTCTGCGAATGACACTCCACTGTGTAGCTCCTCTAAAAATGAAAATAATGAATGGTAAAAATGGTATAATACAGAAACTCACACATTAAAGCAAATATTGCGGAAACTTAAGAGGAATTGGCGTTCCACCAAACTGGAAAATTCTCGTTTAATTTGGAAAGATAGTCTTAAAACTTATAGGAAGGCCCTCCGTAATGCCAGAGCAGCGTACTACTCGTCATTAATAGAGGAAAATAGGATGTACCACAGTACTTTAAAGTAGCTGTAATTAAACCTCTTCTGAAAAAGCCCAAACTTGATCTGGATGTTTTAGCCAACTATAGACCTATATCTAACCTTCCATTTCTCTCTAAGGTTCTGGAGAAAGCAGTTGCTAAACAGCTGTGTGACTTTCTACAGAGCAAGATGAAACTAATCAGTTAGCTAAACTTCAAATGTGCCTTCAGGATGTTAAAACCTGGATGACCTGTAATTTTCTCATGTTAAACTCAGATAAAACTGAAGTTATTGCTCTGGGGCCTAAGCACCTCCATGACGCATTATCTAAAGATATAGTTTCCCTTGATGGCATCGCCCTGGCCTCCAGCACCACTGTGAGGAATCTTGGAGTTATCTTTGATCAGGACATGTCGTTTAAGTCTCACATTAAGCAAATTTCAAGGACCGCCTTTTTTCACCTACGTAATATTGTGAAAATCAGGAACATCCTGTCTAAAAATGATGC
>NC_060150.1:1047678-1048574 GCF_021292245.1 Micropterus dolomieu
ATCATATTTCTCCTGTTTTAGCTTCTTTGCATTGGCTTCCAGTAAAATCCAGAATAGAATTTAAAATCATTCTTCTCACCTACAAAGCTCTTAATGGTCAGGCACCATCTTATCTTAAAGAGCTCATAGTACCTTACTACCCCACCAGAGCACTGCGCTCCCAGAATGCAGGGTTACTTGTGGTTCCTAGAGTCTCCAAAAGTAGACTAGGAGCCAGAGCGTTCAGCTATCAAGCTCCTCTCCTGTGGAACCAGGTTCCAGTTTGGGTTCAGGAGGCAGACACCATCTCCACATTTAAGAGTAGGCTTAAGACTTTCCTCTTTGATAAAGCTTATAGTTAGGGCTGGCTCAGGTGAGTCCTGAACCATCCCTTAGTTATGCTGCTATAGGCCTAGACTGCCGGGGGTTTTCCCATGATGCACTGAGCTCCTCTCTCCTCTACTTTCTCTCCCTGAAACTTCTGAACTTCTGAAACTTAATTTGCAGGCCATTTAATCTGCTGTTCCTGACCTCTCAGTTTTATTACCAAGTAGTGTTCAGTGTTCCAACATGTCTTTGGAACATACAATAAACATATTAAAAGAGAAATAAATAGAAAGGCAAAGTACTGTGGCAGTTAATAACAGAAGGTAAAGCGAGCTCTTTTTAAAACCCTCTGACATAAAGAAGAAGAAGAGGGGGATGCGTTTCTTTCTTTAAATAACAGACTTAAATCAGTCGATAACTGAAGCCTGACACGTGACTCACTGATCACTTTCTGATTGGTCGACGTCGGATTTAATACGCCTTCAGATTCGTCTATCGGTTCGAGTGTCCTCCGAGTTTAGATTTCCCTTCTGAACGTGTGGACGACGACAAAATGAATTCAAACGATGCGGGGGGGGGGGGGGGGGGGG
>NC_060150.1:1048594-1049518 GCF_021292245.1 Micropterus dolomieu
GGGGGGGGGGGTAAAGGAAAAAAGGAATGAACTAGATTTCTTTCTGATCATAAAGTCTGATCAGTAAAGCTTCTTTAGATCACCGTGGACTGTCCGCTGAGGGGGTCCATCCAAGCGGAGAGAGCGGGCTGCTACAAAGCTAAGTGGTTGGGCTTTCAGCGCTGGTGCGTTGACGAGGAGATGGATCCATGAGTTGGATCCATTCTGTCCTTCCTGCAAGGCCTGATGGAGAAGAGGCTGTCACACTCGACCATTAAGGTGTATGCGACAGCTGTTTGCTAGCAGATCGTGCTTCATCCAGCCAGAGGGAACAATCACCGACCGTCCGCAGTGAATTGTTTTCTGCAGGGCGTGAGAAGGCCGTGATTGGTGTCGCGTGTCTCTACGTCCCAGTGGGACTGTTCACTTGTGCTGGAGGCTCTGAAGTTTATCTCTTTGTATGATCTCCATGTATTTGCTTGGGGTTTTAGTTGTTTTTATGTACCGCACTTTGAAATCTTGCAAATCTTGTACTAAAATGTGCTTTAAAAACAAAAAGATTATTATTATTTTTAATAATTATTGCATTGTTGGAGAAAAGTGTCCAGCAGCACAGTGGTTATATTTGAGTTCTCTGCTTTGAATAAACTTGTCACACAATGGTTTTTCAGTGTGAACAAACGTCTCGGGTTACGTATGTAACCCTGGTTCCCCGAGAAGGGGAACGAGAGACTGCGTCGGTTACGACACTATGGGAACGCCTCTAGGCGAAGCAGGTCTGAACGTGAATGAAATCACTCCAATCCTATTGGCTTGTTGCTAGAACGGTAAGGTGTGACGGAATAACCGGAGGAGTATAAAGCACACCTGTACACACTCATCATTAGCTTAAACTATGAAGCAGGCGCTTCAGGCGGGGAGAGAGGTGCGGCGGGCCGACGCAGT
>NC_060150.1:1049618-1066074 GCF_021292245.1 Micropterus dolomieu
CAAAGCTGCAGATTCCTGCTTCTTTGGTTTCAGGAAAGAAGTGATGAACAAGTTCCACCAAGCTGTACTTTTTCTCTTTCAGCACATTCAGCTCTCTGAAAGTGAATGGAAATGTGAAGTGTATGTCCTGGTTGGCTTTGTCTTCAGCCCAGTCCAGAGTGAACTTCTGTGTTAAGACTGTTTTCCCAATGCCAGCCACTCCCTTTGTCATCACTGTTCTGATTGGTTCATCTCTTCCAGGTGAGGCTTTAAAGATGTCTTCTTGTCTGATGGTTGTTTCTGGTCTGTCTGGTTTCCTGGATGCTGTTTCAATCTGTCTGACCTCATGTTCATCATTGACCTCTGCAGTCCCTCCCTCTGTGATGTAGAGCTCTGTGTAGATCTGGTTCAGAAGGGTTCGGTTTCCTGCTTTTGCAATCCCCTCAGAAACACACTGGAACTTCTTCTTCAGTTTAGATTTAAGTTTACGCTGACAAACTGCATCAGGAGTTCCTGAATGAACACACAACAAATATCATCAGGGTTGTCTGTGTTTCAATATTATCTGCCCCCAAAATATGCCTCCCCTTCAGCCTAAAGCCACTTTTGTCAATAGAGAAGGGTGCTGCCTCTGATGCTCTACATGCTCAGTGTTTTTTGCAGAGTTCATCCAAAAGAAATTGAAGAACCTTTATTACACAGAATGAGACTGAATACATATTAGTATTCGTACATAGTGGTCTAAGAATGACAAAAGTAGTGACAGTAAGGTCTACAGTACATTCATTTAGTGACATTTGTGACAATGTTAGCTACATAAAAAATGGTGCTGATAAAAAAAAGGACTAAACTGCCTCCTGTAGAAAAATCGACTGTGACAACAATCCAACTTCAGCACATAGATGTGCAATGTGTCCTGATTGCCACATACAAAATAAATGTGTCTACAGCCAAGAAAATAACCTTTGGCCTTTGAAAACAAAACTTTCAGGGCTTCCATACATCCCAGATAATAAAGCTGTACCTTCACACTGAGAGGAGGAAGGTCCTCTGTTCTCTGAAGTCTCTCCAACATCATTGACAGCTGCTGACATGGAGACAGAGAAATTATGTTATATTTCCAATTTCACTTGTGCTTGTTAATTTGTTATAAATTTTAATATGATTTTTAAAATGCGTCTGTGTTATATACTGTAAATAATTTCATCTTGTATCACTGTGCAACTTCACCAATGAATCTTTGTGTCTACAATTATTCTGGACTGTGGCTTTTTGATAGCACTGATGCACTGTATACTGCCATGCAATGTTGTAATTGTCATACTTAATATATATATTCTGTGTATATTTACTCTTAGTATCTCATACATAAAATCACTGACAACAACCTGCAGGAAACTACTGCTTTATTTCGGGTCCATCCACAGGTCAACCTCATGTGCATAACTGCATTATGTCATCAGGACATCTCATTGGTTATTTACTCAAGGCATAAAATACCACACAACAACATTATACACATTACTCAGTGGCATTAACATCTTCCAGTGTCTCAAGCCACAAAGTAAATAAGTGAATCAGATAGCTCAATCATGCCTCTGTCCTCTCAAAAAGCAATGATTGATAGCTTAATCCTTCTCTCAAATTAACAAGTTCAAGCCTCAAATTTTATTCTGTGGTGAATGCATTGAGCTTTTGCACTGAGAGACCCTGTTCCTTTATAAGTATTTTGTCGCAAAGTCAACACGCTCTTTTTACTGAAAAATAAAGAAGAGAAGTGGCAAAACGTAGAAAACTGACCTCCTGATCCTGGGTCGGGTTCTGGCAGACTCTGCACCAGGTCGTTCCTGGGTATCTTCTCTAAAACCTTCTTGGTCATCTTCAGAGCTCCATGAAGTTTATAGGCACTCACCATTAGATCCACTGTGTCTTGCCTTTCTGCTCTCCCCAGGTCAGACGCTTTGATGGTTTGGTAACCTTTCACCATGTCAGGCTGCTTGAGACACCATTTGAACTTAGTGAATTCCTTGTCACTTAAATCCTCCAAAGTGTTCAAAAGGTCCACTGCTGTCATTTTGGCTCCCTACAAAAGTCAGGCAGTATTTTAGACCTGAAAGAAATCACAAAGCAACAAGAGCTGTGATTGTAATTTGTAGTATTTGTGTGAGTCTGGCCAGACAGAGCTCCTGCTGCTACTCTGTGGACTTCCATTTTCGGTTAACTTTTAGCTTAGTTTAGTTTAGCTGTTAGTTCTTGAAATAAAGGCTAGCTTTTGTTTTTAGCCATGCTAGCAGCACGGCTCTTGACACCAAAACAACACTGTAAACCAGGGGTGTGAGGAATTAATATTGATTTCATGAGGTCTGGTCTCACTTCGAGAGGGCGGAGGTGGATCTGTTTGCCAGCTGGCACAACACCCACTGTTTGCTGTAGTTCTCGATTCTGCCAGAGGACAGCCCGCCCTTGGGCATGGATGCATTTGCACACGCGCCATGGCCAGAAGGGCTGCTGTGTGCATTTGCCCCACCCCATCTCATTCCTCCTTTGTAAGAGAGGGTCAGGGGGAAACGGTTGTCCGTCATTCTGGTAGCCCCCAACCGCCGGTCGGCAGGGTGGTACACAGAGGTTACACAATTGGCAGTGAATCCCTAGCCTGTACCTCTGGTCTGGGGGGCTCAGGAGTCAGACACCATAGGCACGCTTCTGGTGCTGGACCAACTTCACCAGGTTTGGTTCCTGAAAGGGAGAGGTTAAGACAATAGACTGCTGGCTGGACAATCCGCTGAGTTGGTACATCCAAGTGGAGAGAGTGGGCTCCACCACTTGCTGCTACAAAGCTAAGTGGTTGACCTTTCAGCGCTGGTGCGTTGAGGAGGAGATGGATCTGTCAACCTGCTCAGTAGGATCCATTCTCTCCTTCCTGCAAGGCCTGATGGAGAAGGGACTGTCACACTCGACCATTACGGTTTCCATCCAGGGGGTCCCTGTGGACATTGAGGAGGACTACAAATATCTGGCCAAGAACACTCAAGCCCTTTACAGGAAGGGTCAAAGCCATCTATATTTTCTCAGAAGGCTTTGCCTTTTTATCTATTGGACGTGTCGAGTTCCTTCTCAGGATCCGTACTCGGGATCTGTGAGGAGAGGGACCGGTCGTTACTGGTTGTAATGAGGGAGCGTACATCAACTGTGCCTGACATCCCGGGGAGGAGTCAGGACAGCCCAGGTGTTTGATCAGATCCCTCTTGGTCATGCCAAACACCGGTCTGTCTAGTGACCTTCTCAGTGGTGGCCCACCATCCTAACACTGTGGATGATGTGGTGGTTTAGCACCTGTGGCTGGCCTGTGGCCGATCGTGTCGGTGAGGTGGACGATGGATTGTTGTAGCTCGGAAGACAGTCAGTCTCCACCCACTGTACCCATGGAGTCCAGTAGAGGGTGCAGCCTGAGCTACTAGAGTTACCATATCCTAACTTTCATTATTGCTCTGCTGATAGTATCCCCCATTTGACTGACACAGAAACCCGTTTGGGACCTAACTTCTGCATCTCCTCCTCTAACAAGTGCAGCTCACAGTCCCAAACAGAGCAAGGTTGCACCTCAGTTTTTAGATGTTGTTGTGAAAATATAAGTAAATCAGCAGTTATTAGATGTTAACCTAAGAAAGCATCCAATGTTCCACAGAGGACAACACGAGTCATCTCAAAATAGCTTCCTGTTTCGTGTCTGCACAGTGGATGAAATAACAACCAGGTCAACAGTCTACAGCCATGCTAACAGCTCTGAGGCAGTGCTCACACAGCAGTTACAAGCTAATGCTAACATGCTCAAAATGACAATGCTAACATGCTAATGCTAAGCAAGTATAATGTTAACCATGTTCACCGTCTTAGCTTAGAATTATAGCATGCTTACATTGGCTAATTAGCAATTAGCAAAGTACATGAGAGGCTGATGTGAATGTCATTTGTCTTCGGCTGGTATTTGGTCAGAAACAAAATCTGATAAATCAAACCTAGGAAATACAACACAACCCTCGTCTGACTCACTCAGCTTGTTCCTGTGGATGTCCGTCCCATCATGAGATTTACCTGCTCATTTATATTATAGTGACTCCTCCTATAATCAGTCCTGTGTCTGCAGCTGCTGTCTCACCATCAGTACTGATTTTATCAAAGCATGCAGTCTGACTGGTCTGTAGGCGCAAACAAAGCCTGTTCCAGACAGCTGTGACATGTAATAATCTGTACTACTCTATATTATGCTCAACAGGTATTTAATTTTTGTTTTTTGTTCAACTGGTGAAGGTTTTGTTGTTCTGAAGGAAACGAGTCCTCTTCTCTCTGACTTCAGTCAAAGAGCCACATTAGCCCAAAATCTTCTTCATCTCCTCAACAAAGAGTCAGCTGTAAAGTCTACTCCACCTCCAGAGGACCGGCCACTGTCAGTATGCACAGCAGATGTGAGGAGTCCTGCTGAGAGTGAATTTCGGCCTTATAACATCCATTGCAGTGTACTAAAAACCTGAGCCAATAAGCTTTTTGAATGTATTGCATTTTCAACATCTCACTATCTCAGGAGAGGGTTCCCACCTGCTTCCCACAGACACCATCATTCCTGTACCTAAAAAGTCTGCAGTGTCTAGTATGAACGACTACCGCCCTGTGGCACTCACCCCCATTCTGATGAAGTGCTTTGAGAAACTGGTTCTTCAGCACATAAAAAACAACTTCCCAGCCAGCCTGGACCCACAGCAGTTTGCTTTCAGAACCAACAGATCCACAGAGGATGCCATCTCCACTGTCCTCCACTCAGCCCTCACACACCTCGAGAAAAACACCACCTACTTTAGAATGCTGTTTGTGGATTTCAGCTCAGCGTTCAACACAATATCCCCATGAAACTGATCAGCAAACTCAGCACACAAGTGTAGTTTGATTGCATTTTATGATCTGAGTATTAACCTGCTGCGGTCATGCACGGACCAATAGAAAGCTACAGCAGCTTCCCTTCATGTGTCCTGACAAAGTCTGACCAATGCTCATTTCCTGGTTTTAAAATCTGGCCCAGCTTGAATCTGTACATCATCTGTATCCACCATGTGTCTGACCGTTGCTGAAATCTTGCAATATTGTTACACATTTTGTCTAAAACAACATTCAGTACATTCTTAAAAACTGCATCCATGATGATATTACAGAATATGGTGCATTACTGTAGATGAAACTAACAGGAGTTTAAACTCTTTCTGACTCAGATGCAGCAGCTTCACCGCCCACACCAACCATCTCATTCCTCCTTAGTGACAACAAACAAGCCGCTGTGAAAAACTAACTTCTGCCACAGAAAGAGAAGCTACAGGAAAGTATTGACCTTACAGATTTACTCCACACGACACTATATGTAAAGGAATGGAGCCATAGCCCGGTTTCCTCCAAAGAGTCGTGATTACTATCACTATTTTCAATGGTAAATAAATCTGACTCACTCAGCTTGTTCTTGTGGATGTCCGTCAGATCAGCAGCCTGATGGCGTCTCGTCCATGTCCGTCTGTAAAAAGAGAGACCTGCTCATTTATATTATAGTGACTCCTCCTACAATCAGTCCTGTGTCTGCAGCTGTTGTCTCACCATCAGTACTGATTTTATCAAAGCATGCAGTCTGACTGACTGAAGACTGAAAACAGTTGTTATGGTATTATGAGACTGGAATGCTGTGACATGTAAATATCTGTACTAAGCTCAATAGGTATTTACATTTTTTTTGTGTAACTGGTGAAGTTTTTGTTGTTCTGAAGGAAATGAATCATCTCTCTGACGTCAGTCAAACAGCCACATTAGCCCTAAATAACATCACTCACTGATCTTTTATTGTATAATTTATGCTGATTTTCATCTCATCAACAAAGAGTCAGCTGGAAAGTCTACTCCACCTCCAAACTCAACTGAGATCAGAGACAAACAAAGTCATTCATGTAAACAAAACCTACAAAGCAAGTAGCATTTAACATTTTTATTTACCTGAGTTGGGAGTACCCTTAGTCTTAAAGATGTAAACCACCTGTAATTTCACATAATTTACCCTCTTTAACTTAAAAGTATAAACTAAATTACAAAAAAGTGGAGCCCGACCGATTTATCATTTTGCAGATATTATCAGCCAATATTAGCTACTTGCAGATATATCTGCATCTGTGTTTATAACAGCCAATATATGACTATAAAAACAGAAACAGAGAGTCGATTCCTTCCCTCATGTCATGAGATTATATGTACGGTAATAACTACTGCATGACATTATCATTATTGTGATAGCAATGACATGACAGATGATATATGGTATTATTATTAATTTTAGTATTAGTACTATATTGGTATTTTTTATAGTTTCTGTTTCACTGGCCCCACAATACAAACACTATTTAATTTAATGTTCATTGGTAGTAGTACACTATAATTTATAAATAATCAGACATTTTAAAAATGTTTTCTGTAGTTTTATACATGACTCTTATTTATCAAAACGTTAATATATTTTGATGTACTTTGTTCAAAGTACTATTTCTAACAATAACAAAGTTTCTTTCTATACTGCATTATGTCATGGTGTCTTGGTATGGTCTCAAGATAACAAATGTTAGGGATAATCTTTGTTTATGTTATGCCTTTCTTAAAATAAAGGGGAAAAATATATCGGCCGATATAGCGGCTTTTGGATTTTAAAATCCCAAAATATTGAAATTGGTATCAGACTTAAAAATCCCATATCGGTCAGGCTTTAAAAAAAAGTCAATGTACCATTTACTGGATGTCAATTAAATATTTCAAACCAAACACCAACAAGCAGATACAAATAGATGTACCATTTACCGTCAGACTTTACTCTAAGGGAATACATGATTAGCAATTATTTACTTCCTGCTGGTAAAATGCTTAAAACTCATTAGCTCTTGAACACCACTTTATGTTTAAATAAAGTGAATGAAACTCGTCTGATGAAAAAAAACTCTTTCCCTTTGCTAAACTTCTCTACTCACAATCCCCCAACACGAATAGAAGTTTTATTATTTAGTTTTCACTTGATGTTTTGGATTATTTAGACAATAACAGTAAAACATTTCTATGTGGTTCTCTAAAAACAACAAAAAGGTGACTGTGCAATCATTTATGTTTAACTGATCTGAAACCACATTTACCTCAGCAACTTCGGAGGTGTCATCCACTGCTGAGCTGTGGATTCAGGGACATGGCAGAGGGTGGTGATGTTACCTAAGGGAAGACAGACTTTACTTAAACACATCACAGAGAACACTTACTAATATGACTGTCAGTATGACAGAAATCCCTTTGAATATAATTCCATAGCTGCAATAAAGCTCATGCTTGTGGCACAATGTAAACCATGCTTTTGACAACTGCTTTTAGTTTAGTTCCTTCACAGAACTAACTCTTGTATTCAACATTTTTTTCTCAGGCGGGTGGCTGTTGTCTCCCTTAGAGGAGCTCAGAGTAGAGCCGCTGCTCCTTTGCGTTGAAAGGAGCCAGTTGAGGTGGTTTGGGCATCTGGTAAGGATGCCTCCTAGACGCCTCCCTAGGGAGGTGTTCCAGGCATGTCCAGCTGGGAGGAGGCCTCGTGATGAGACCCAGGACTAGGTGGAGAGATTATACTGGCCTGGGAACGCCTCGGGATCCCCCAGTCAGAGCTGGTTAATGTGGCTCCGGAAGGAGAAGTTTGGGGTCCCCTGCTGGAGCTGCTCCCCCCGCGACTCGACCACAGATTAATGATTTCTGTGTCTCTGGTCTATTATTGAGGGAAACCCTGCCAAGGAACAAAACCCCACAGAGGTGAAAAGGTGCCACACGCACATTTAAAGAGGTTACTTCAGTCATGCCTACATGTGTGTTTGGGATGAAATAAAATGAGAAAAGTTGATCTACAGGAGAAACATATGTCAAACAACAAATTCACCAGAAGGCATATGGAAGACCCCCTGACCCGCCATTAATATTGTAAGTTTAAAGTATTATCAGTAGTAATTACAAAAATCATAATGTATTTATACGGACTTTGATATTTAATAATTAAAATGTAGCTCAATGATATAGGTAAAGTAGGTATAAGGTTCACTTTGACAAGTGAAAGAGTCTTTTACTGTTGCTTTACAGACGTTCTTTGGGTAGGTGAAGGCGGGGTGAAAACTAGTTAAAACATGAATGATTTCTTGCTTGGCCCCCAATGTTTCAAGACCCTGGAAATGCCCGTGGTAATCACAGTAGGTTTCTCTAATGGTAATTGTACTTTTACTTGAATGCAGATTTTCAATCTACCAACAACTGGTGATGTTACATTCACGAATGATCCGATTCTTTTTATCAGCTCTTTGGTACTTAATGCTGCTAAACCTCGTCCACAAATGCAAAATAAAATGATACTGGTTTTGAAATGGTTCTCTGAAAGGAACAGATCCATAAGACCCGTGTTATAAAAGTAGCGTAGCCCTTTAAGGGAGGGTTCAGTGCGCGCATGTGTGAGCGTAGCCAGTGCGTGTGTTGACAGTGAGAGACGGAGCGTGTGTGTGGAAGCGAGTGAGCTGAAGGAGGGCAGAGCTAAGATAAACAGATCAGAAATAAACCCCATGTAGCCATAAATGTACAGTGTAGGTTACGGTGGTCAACAAATAGACTGCAGCTTCTCAAGATCTAAGCGGAGCTTCTGTTTGGTGCTTACCAACTGCTGCTGAGCGAGTGAAGGGGGTTAGCCCCGAAGTTACCGGTAACAGGAAAGGTTAACACTGGCAACCACGAAGGGACCCTCTCACATCAAACAGAGCAGCTGTGGTGAGCATAAATAAACGGCGGAATAAGCCAGGACAAAAGTCGGAAGTTTGTTTACTGTGCCCGGCTGGGAAGCTAAGCTAATAAGACGGCTGCTAGCCAACGTTTTTGGGAGTGTAACCAGCCACTCTAACCCACCCATGATGCTAACTACTGTGAAAGAAAGCCAGTTAGGAACAGAAACGGATTATGTGAATAAGAGAAATAAAAGACATGAGCATTTTAACCCTTTACTCTGTGAAGAGGAGCCGGTTGAAAGGATGCAGACAGTGTCTGAAAAACCACATGAGCACGTGCAGCCCAGGTTTTCTAGCACAAACCCCTTTATTAATGAAGTTGATGTACAAAACCAAGACCCATGCTGCCATGTGCATAACCCCCAAACTCATGCCCAGCCATTAACGCTGTATAATCCAGCCCTGCCACCAGCTGCCGCAGTTGCCACACCTCATGCAAACCCATTTTCCTCTGCCCACCTGGGGAGTTTTATCCAGAGCACGCCTGCACCCTGTTACTCTACATGCCCAGTGCCACACACCCCGTGCTATAGTCCCCTGAAAAACAAACTATGGACACGTACTAGAACAACGACATAGTCAGACTGTCCAGTTAAAGGGGCCTCCCACCAAGCATGAGCGGGCCAAGACACACACACACCAGCGTGGCCATGCATTTTACCAGCCTTCTTCTGAGAGTGAGGATGACTATGACTGCAGAGAGAGAGTCCCCACCTTACATCTTGGTCAGTACGACGGCACAACTCCATGGAAGGAGTTTCTGCACAGGTTTGAGAGCTGTGCCAAAGCTAATTACTGGTCAGAACAGACAGTGACTGTCCAGCTGAAGTTCTGCCTCGTAGGTGCTGCAGGGGCCATAATTCACAGAAACCCTCGGTCCTCACAGTGGGATTACAGAAGGCTTGTGGTGGAGATGGAGACTGCGTATGGCCCTTCTTCAGAGCATGCAGCCGCAGTGGCTCTCGAACTGAGGCAGCGAGTCCGCAAACTGGGTGAAGCCCTCCATACTTTAAGAGATGACATATATGGAAAAGTGTCGATAGCCTACAGTGACAGGACAGAGACTGAGCAGGACGCCATAGGCATTGAGGTTTTCACTAACGCTGTTGGAAAGGCAGAAGTTGTACAGAAACTACTAGAACAGCGGCCCCGCACACTTACCCAAGTTTATGATATTGCCCGCCGCTATGAAACCACCAAGCGGGCGGCATCATATGTCACCACCCTCATGCAGACAGGGGCACGCAGCATGAATGAGCGGAGGCCTCGTGCTGCTGTGATCAGAGAGAGAACTGGGCTGGCGGAGGCAGAGACTGTTACAGTATCCCCAGCAGCCAACTGGAAGCCTGAGCCCCCCAGCCTTAGCTACCCACCACGCAAATGGAAATGCCAGAAAGACATTAAAAGGGAGGAGATTCGCTGCCACAATTGCTCTTGTCTGGGTCATATGAAAAGGAATTGCCCCTCACCAAAGAAAACTATCAGATCTCGAGCCTCACTAGCCTCTCCAGAGAGCCCAGGTTGTGCTGTCCTCCACCTTAAAGTGCAAGGCAAAGAAATGAGCATTAATATGCTTGTTTATGAACTGGAAGTGTGCGCTGTTTTGGACAGTGGGGCACGGAGAAGTGTAATGCCGCTACACCATTACGATGCCATTCACCCAGATGTACGGCCCCCACTGCAGCCATCACAGGTACATTGCTTGGCGTGGGGCCCGGTGACATACCTGTGCTTGGTGAAGCTCACATCCCTGTACAGATCAACAACTGTCAGGTGAGCGTGCACTTCCTTGTTGCTGGTATAGCTGGTGATGAGGCTCTCCTAGGCCACCCGTTCCTGACTCAAGCCCAAGCACGCCTTGACTTTGGAAACCACCGTATTGTGCTGTTTGGGGAGGAGGTGCCGTATTTTCACTCACGAGACAAAACAAAGACACATGCAGTGAGAGTCGCCTGGACTGTGGTGTTGGAGGCCGGACAAGAGTATCTGGTACAAGGCAACATTCACTGCCGGGATCCAGTTAAAGGGGAGGCGATGCTGAGTCCCACTAAAGGCTTTGTGGAGAAATATAAAGTACTGGTTTCCCGTGTTTTGGTGGAAGCAAAGCCCTTTAAAACTGTGCCTCTACGCCTCTTCAATCCTGGAAACACGGCCGTAACCATCAAAAGGGGGGCCATTGCAGGGTTCCTCCAGCCTGCCCAAGCCCTGCAGCCCACAAAGGTCACAGCCCTGCCCGAACAGACTGTCAGCAGCCCACACACTGTTCCCAAGCACCTGGAGGAGCTGTATGCTCAGATTTGTGCTCAATTAAGCAGAGAAGAACAGATCCAACTAGCTCAGCTGTTGTGCACTTATGACAGCGTGTTCTCCACCGGCCCTAATGATCTTGGCCGCACCAGCTTAGTACAGCACGATATCATAACTAGGCCGGGTTTCCCAGTCATGCAGCCACCACGCCGGATGGCATGGGAGAAGCAACAGAACGCCGATGATCAGATACGGCAGAGCTTGGGAGCTGGACTGGCCTGCCGGAGTCACAGCAGCTGGGCATCGCCGATAGTGATGGTGCGGAAAAAGGACGGCACATATTGCCTTTGTGTAGACTACAGAGCACTGAATGACTGCACTATTAAGGATGCATATCCGCTGCCCCGCATACAGGACACGCTGGACACCCTTTCCACTGCCAAATGGTTTAGCACGCTGGACCTTGCCTCTGGCTACTGGCAAGTCGAACTGACTCCAAGAGCACGCAAAGCAGTAGCCTTCTGCACAAAAAGTGGGTTGTTCGAGTGGAATGTTATGCCATTTGGATTGTGCAACGCCCCGGCAACATTCCAGAGGCTGATGGACCGCGTCTTGGCTGGCATGCAGTGCCTGGTCTACTTAGATGACATCATTGTGCTGGGCAGTAACGTGTCAGAGATACTGGAACGGCTGAGCCTGGTGTTCAACTGCCTGCACCAGGCCAACCTGAAGCTAAAACCCGCTAAGTGTTGTCTTTTCCACCCCCAGGTGGCTTACCTGGGCCACATCGTCTCAGAGGAGGGTGTGGCAACTGACCCCAGCAAGGTTCAGAAGGTACAGGAGTGGCCAACGCCCACATCAGTCCAGGAAGTCCGCCGATTTGTCGGCCTCGCATCATACTACCGCCGGTTTGTGAGAGACTTTGCGTCCATAGCCAAGCCCCTCCATGCCCTAACAAAGAAGCATACTAGATTTCAGTGGACTGCGGAATGCCAGGCAGCTTTTGACAAACTCAAGAACCTGCTAACCAGTCTTGGGTTACCCACTCGACCAAGGCAACATGATACACGTGACACTGACGTGAGTGATGTTGGCATCGGCGCTGTCCTCTCACAGGTTCAGGAGGGCAGAGAGCGTGTGCTGGCCTATGGAAGTTGCAAACTGTCTCAGACTGAACAAAACTACTGCACCACATGGTGGAAGCTGTTAGCCGTGGTGGAGTTCATATCACATTTTCGGCAGGACCTCCTGGGTCGGTCTTTCATGATCCGCACTGATCACAGCAGCCTACGGTGGTTGATGAGAATGAAGGAGCCTGAGGGACAGCTTGCCAGGTGGCTGGAGAGACTTGGCGAGTACAACTTTGAGATCACACACAGTAACGCAGACAGCCTCTCCAGGAGACCCTCCCGCCAGTCCTGTCCATGTAATCTGCCAGGCCCCTCCCCTACTCCAGTGAACATCTGTCATCAGGCTGTGCAGGCTAGCAACGAGCGCCCCCCATGGATAACAGTCGCAGCATGCAGCCCAGCCACAAAGACCTATTAGAGCCAGTGGAAGCGGCTATATATCCGAGACGGAATCCTGGTTAGGCGATTCTACTGCCTGGCTGACACCCAGTTCTACCCGCAAGTTGTGCTGCCTCGCGCCCTCAGGCCAGATGTCATGAGACAGATGCATGAAGGGCAGGTTGGGGGGCATTTTGAGGTGGAGCGCACTGTAGCCCGGCTGC
This sequence comes from Micropterus dolomieu, assembly GCF_021292245.1. NCBI lineage: Eukaryota > Metazoa > Chordata > Actinopteri > Centrarchiformes > Centrarchidae > Micropterus > Micropterus dolomieu. The sequence goes on from NC_060150.1 coordinate 1,062,429, forward strand.
AGACACGATATTTCTGGTATCGGATGAGAGAGGATGTTGCTCTCTGGTGTGGCACCTGTACCAGCTGTGCGTCAAAAGCAAGGCCACCAAAGACACCACAAGCCCCCATGGGTACTGTTAGGGTGGGAGCCCCGATGGAGCGGGTCGCCTTGGACATTATGGGGCCACTGAACGAATTGGAGCGCAGCAACAGATATGTGCTCGTGATACAGAATTACTTCACCAAATGGGTGGAGACGTTCCCTCTATCTAATGACCAGACTGTAACCGTGGCTGAAATACTCGCCTCAAAGTGGGTGTGTTGGTACAGGGCGCCACAAACCCTGCACAGTGACCAGGGCTGTAACTTCGGGTCTGAAGTGTTCCAGAAAATGTGCCTGCTGTTTGGTATTGAGAAAACGCACACCACAACTTTCCGACCTCAGTTGGATGGCCAAGTGCAAAGATTCAACGACCACCCTGCAAAAGATTCTGGCTACAACAGCAGACTGTTGCCATTGGGACTGGGACCTCATGGTCCCTTATGCTGTCATGGCCTACAGGGCGACAAAGCATAGCGCAACTGGTTTCACCCCCAACTTCATGATGTTTGGTCGGTGGACCTTGTGGCCGGACTGCCTCCAGATTTTATTGTACAAAGTAATGGGAGGGTAACATGCAAATACATTTATTTACTACACGCAATGTGAACTAACTAGCCGAGATGCAATTTCATGTGAGGAAGGTGCAGGCAGCCAAGTGTTGCAGAGATGGCTGCTGTTATCGTTGGAGAAGGAGACACAGCTGTAATGAAAGAAGATGTAGAGAAATATTAAATAATATTATTCTATATTCAATATAAAGAAATACAATTATTTTATTTATTCAACAAACTATATGAATTGAGAAAGCGTTTTTTCCATTCGTGTCAATATTTTTGGCATGACTGAGGAACATATAATGCGCAGATTTCGCCTCTCCAGCCATATTGGAGCTGTTGGCTGATCTAAGGGCTGATTTTAAGCCAGCTAAAAGAAAGAGTCACACAACACTTGCCATGCCTAAACTTCTTACAACTCTGCACTTCCTCGCATAGTGTGCGAACCATACCATAGCTTTCGGGGGGATGTTTGCTTCAACCTGACTTCTTTTCTTCGTGAGATGGAAGAATTTAGAAAGTTGTGTGGCGCTGCAGAGAGCCCCCAGCTGCAGTAGTGCATGGATCAGGCGAAAAATTCACCAGCCAGAGGGAACGATCACCAACTGTTCACAGTGCGCCAGTCACAATAGCGTCAAAACCCATTGTAGGTATCGGAGAGGGAATGGGGCGTACGATTTCCACATGCACTGAATGAAACAAGGTTTTTGCGCAGCGGCTGCTTTCCCTCCCAAATCTTCAATGGCGGAAACCATTAAAACACACAAACCCCTCATTTAAATACTGCCACCTCCATTGTGTTTGCTCCTGTTGTCATCTACCCAATAATTCTTAGTAAATCACCCATAACAGGAACTAAAATTACACGTGCAGTATTTTAGAATGCACATGCAATTTAGTACTCTTTATTCTGGGTGTTAGTAAATCTGACCCTTTGTATTCCATATGTAGCAGAGAATAAAGCAGCTTTACCTTCACATCCATCAACGTGTCAACCTCACCTGCATAACTGCATTATGTTATCAGGACATCTCATTGGTTATTTATTCAAGGCATAAAAAACCACACTAACAGTAAAACCATCCACATCACTCAGTTACATTTATATCGCCCAGGGTCTCAATCCAAGGAGGAAATAAAAAAATCAGGCAGCCTCTGTCCTCTCAGACAGCAATGATTGATGACTTAACCCTTTTCTCATAATAACGAGATCAGGCGAATTTTATTCTTTGGTGAACGCAGTGAGCTTCCGTGCAGAGACCCTGTTCCTTTACAAGTAAATATAATATAAAGACTGACATTCTGGTCCTGAGCTGGTGTCTAACAGACTGGTACCTGGCACGTTCCTGGGTATCTCCTCAAAAACCTTCTTGGTCACCTTCAGAGCTCCATGAAGATTATAGGCGTTCACCATTAGATCCACTGTCCTCCTGCCTTTCTGCCCTTTTCATCTCACTTTGATGGTTCCCTTCCGTCCTTCCTTCAGATACCATTTAAACTTTGTGAATTCTTTGTCACTTAAATCCACCAGAGTCTCCAAAAGGTCCTTTGCCGTCATCATGGCTCCCTGCTGAAGTCAGGCAGTATTTTAGACCTGAAGGAAAACTATAACACAAGTGTTTCAGAGCAGCAGCAGAGTTCTGATTGACCAACACAAGATCTGTGTTTGTTTAGTTTGTAGTATTTGTGGGCAGAGTCTGGCCAGTCAGAGCTGCTACTGCTGCTCTCTGTGGTCATTTTAAAGTGGAACACTGCTTCCATTTCTTTCAAATAAAGAGAGACATCTTTGAGTTAAAGCACCACTGAACGGAAATGGTAAATGTCAGCAGGAAGCTAATATATTGAAAGATTCATTCATTCATTCATAAGAACAGGTTTTAGTTTCTGTAATAAAGGCTAGCTGTTGACTTTAGCCATGCAGCACAGCTCACGACAGCTCACTTCAGTGAAGTGGAAAAAATAGGTGCCAGGTTTTAAGTAGGCTGCTGAAAATGGCCAATCTGCACTTCTTGGTTTTAAAAATCTGGGCCCACTGAACGGGAACATCACATTTTTAATTAGGGTGATTGGTTGCATTTGAAGCAATTATCTTACATCCAAGTTAGGATGTTAACAAATCAGATGGTGCAAAAGCAATTTATTGATATTCCCAAAGTTATGGTCATGGTAAAATCCAGAGTCCTCAATGTCCAAGACAAGACCGAGTACAAATACGGTTGAGTCCGAGATGAGACCAAGACCGGTCTCGAGTACTACTAAACAAGTATTAATCTTATCTGATAATACGTTGCGATAAAGTCACTGATGATATAAAGATAATCTCACCTCTGAGCTTTGGTCTGGCTGTCATGTTCCCCACACAGAGTGCTTTTAGAGGGAGGGACTCCCTCCTCTCTGTCCTCACACTGACTCATGCTGCTCAACTCACATCCACTTTCACCTGGAGAGGAAACACAAATCATTCATCTGCACATCAACTCAAATCCTCCTTTCCATCATTTCTCCTGGAAAAAGATCAGCTGCTCCTCCACTGATGTGCTGCTAGTTTCTGTTTCATATCAGTGGCAGCTGAATGCAGTCAGACAGCAGCGTGAGGCAGAGGAAGCTGCCATCAGCTGCTGGACTTCTACTATCAGTCCACTAGATGGAGGCATGAAGCTGCAGCCCAGCACACACACCTGCATGGAGGAGCGGCTACATTACATGACACGCACTGATCGAATGTGAATGACATTAATGTTTTAGTAACTTCCCAATCACTAAACATATCAGCTCTACATAAAAGAGCCGCTCAGCATCACGGTCAGCAGGTAGCTGCAGCAGCGACTCACAGCTCATGGAGCCGATTCAGATCCATTAAAACACTCAATGCTTGAAAAGTCACAAAACTTTGCACAAAATTCCCGTTTCTGCGTTGTGAAAGGAGCAAACTAAATGGCCACACGTTGATATATTCATGTCCCCAAATGCAGCCGTCAAGAAATCTGCTGTTTCCCATTGATCACAATA
>NC_060150.1:1066094-1069775 GCF_021292245.1 Micropterus dolomieu
CAGAGCTTTGAGAGTGAATAATGATGGTGGAGTGATTTGAGTCCTGGACAGTTAGAGATCCTCATCTCACCTCTGAGCTTTGGTCTGGCTGTCATGTTCCCCACACAGAGTGCTTTTAGAGGGAGGGACTCCCTCCTCTCTGTCCTCACACTGACTCATGCTGCTCAACTCACATCCACTTTCACCTGGAGAGGAAACACAAATCATTCATCTGCACATCAACTCAAATCCTCCTTTCCATCATTTCTCCTGGAAAAAGATCAGCTGCTCCTCCACTGATTGGCTGCTAGTTTCTGTTTCATATCAGTGGCAGCTGAATGCAGTCAGACAGCAGCGTGTGGCAGAGGAAGCTGCCATCAGCTGCTGGACTTCTACTATCAGTCCACTAGATGGAGGCATGAAGCTGCAGCCCAGCACACACACCTGCATGGAGGAGCGGTGATAACAGGTGTTGTGCCGAATTCTGCCTGCCTGCCGAGAATTGCATGCACCTCGCGAGTGAAAACGGTCATTTATGCTGAGAAAAGAGGTGGATGCAAATCTCTGCAGGTAGCCTACAAAATTTGATCTGCCGAATTATGCATCCACCTCTTTAGGTCCTTTTACGGAGATACCGGAAGAGGTGGGGAGATTCAGTGTGTGTTAGGTTACGACGTGTTGGAATAAAGTCAAGCTAAGACAACGTACCGCCTCCTCATCTGTATTAAGGATATACAAAGATAGCAACAGGTTTACGTGACAGACACTTTGCTGATCAAACGGCGTTATCACCACATATATTTACTGAATGTCAAGGAATGGTACTAAGTGTATTAAAATATTAAAGACTCTAAACGTTCATAAAATATTTACTTAGAATCATTTATCACCATTGATGAAGGCCACAAAGAATATTATAGCGTTTAAAAGCAGCATTTGGAGGTGCACGCAATTCTCGGCATGTCGACAAAACTCTGCTGAACACCGGCCGAGCGAAGCCGCGTTTAGAGTCTCGGACAGCGGCTCGTCTCCGCCTCCTGCACAGGCTGCTTCAGGCAGGAAAAGATGCCTTCAGTCATTAGTAAGTGGAGCTACACCAACAACAACTCCGAGGATAAACTAACTCTAGTTCTGCTTTTATTCCACTGTTTAAACTGCCAAATATATCAACATGGCGGGTACAAGTGCCTTGCGTTATTTATATTTATTAACCAATGTTCTGAGTTAATTTAACATAATATTTTTACTGCAACAAGCTAATAACAGTTAGCCACAAGATGCGCAAAGATTCATTCAAGTGTAAAGCAGTGAAACATTCGTTTACATTACGTTTCCAGGGATCAAACAAGCTGCGCCACGACGACCGAAAGTAACCGAAACCGAAAGTAAAGTTTAAACAGGACACAGGCTGTGTGTGCTGGTGTTATTGCATAATACATTTTGAAACTCATCTCTATTTATTTTTGCAGGTGCACAAGATACAACATTACTATGAATAACAGGTTTTGTTTCTTGACAGGTACAAAACAAATTACTTCATGTTGGATAAGCTTCAGATGAAAAGTCATAACTAGGTGATGTTCTAAGAAACAACCAAGGTGATGCACAATAAAACATTTTATTTATTTAATCTCTGTGGTGTTGTTGTAGGTGATGGATACCTCCTGGTTTGTTAGTGCTCCTGTGTTCCCCCACTGGTATACTGTTAATGTTTGCACGTGTAAATCTTATGCACAAATTTTTGCATTCTCTGCACAAAGAGCTTATTCTTTATTAGTAATAATGCAGTAAAAAACATTGAATTACTTTAATGTGCTAGATAGTAGCAGGCTGATTATTATTATTATTTCCTACAGTGTGTTGGTCCATCGTGACACTGCTGCAGGAGAGGAGGAGAAGTGACTGCTTCCACTCACACCATCAATAATCCAATCATAGGAAAGATGCCCAAATTCATTTGAAATACATTGTTCTTCCAAATTAGTACCCATAATGCAGCTCTTTTAGTTTTCTATCACAGCTCATGTTTAAAATTAGTCTGTTTTGTTTTAAACCCTCTGAACCTGGAAAAGCTCAAAAATACAGCATTGTAACTGCTGCTTAAAATCGCACTGCAAGAGAAGCACTTAGGGGACTTAATCTGTTAATAATCTGGATCCATTTGGTTCCAAGGTGGAAGGAATGTATCGGAGCTTCCCACTTTGGTAACACATACATGTTTTGGTGTTGGTGCTGTGAACAACATGCAGGAAGATGACAACAACGATGCAGCAGGTGCACATTTTAGACAGAGAAGATGGATGGTTTGAAAGAGGTGTCAAGGTAGCATCTACACCAGGGTTGAGAAGCCGTCGCTTAACAGAGTCAGCCACCACTTATCCCCCACTTACAACGCTGTCCTATCATCACTTCCCAGGAAACTTAACAAACGTTACCTCTTGGCCTCAGGTGAGGGTGACTGGTTTCTATCAGATCAATGTAGTGAAGCAAAAGGTACAATATTCCTTTCTGAAATGCAGTGGAACAGAGCACAAAGTATACATGAAATAGAAACGCTCAAGCAAAGAACAGAACCTCCAATGTGTGCAGAAACTGCATACACTGAGTACCTCCTCACTTCCCCTAATGCTTGAGTTCAGTAATGAAGCAGCTGGTCTTAAATAATTTACAGTAATTGTCCTGACTGTACTGATATGAGTCTTCTTGGTAGAACATTTTGGCCCTATTTCTAATAGGGTCAACGTCTGCATATATAATACGCAGAGAAATCTATACTTTAAATGTGTTTATTCTCTACAGCATAAGAAACATTTAAACACAAATACTGCAGGAATACCTTTTTTTATGACTGGTTTAGATGATGTTTTCCCTGATGTCCACTGGATGGCAGCAATCTCTCTACATTCAGAAACAGGGAAATTAACATTTCTGCTAATGTTTGTGTTGATTATTAGTTTTGAGTGTGAGGAACAGTTCCAAAAGACTAATAACAGACACTACTAAGCCATTTCCAAATGCAGAAAATATTTATTTATTTGGGGGTTGATTTATAGTTTTGTCTTTTTGATTGTTAAATCAAATGTACTATTATAATCTGTCTCCACAAAATAATTTTACTTGTGGTTGTATTTATTAAAATGGAAACATTTACACATGTTGCTATGGCATTTTTTTCTTCCATTGTTATTTCCTGACGAAGAGATATGAGGCTTTGGTCACTTTTAATTTGAAAATCAGCAAAGAAGTGGGACCGGAAGCAAGTGTACTGTGGATAACATGCTAACTTTTTACCATTACCATATATCCCTACTGGGAGAAAAGCAGCAGAGCCTGCATGTGAGGATCAACGTGTTTAAGTGGACTCTGTTTAAACTTTCGGGATGTTTCACCTCAGACTCATCTCCTGTTAGCCAAGAATGCTAAAGGAAGTTAGCTTGTTAGCAGGAAGTAGCCGGAGCCGGAGCTCGGCCTCACAGTGTGTATTTTATCAGAGTGAGCTGCGTGTCTGTAACGGAGTGTGTCTGGAGGAAAAGCTGCTGTAAACATGTCTAAAGTCCAAACGCTGAGAGCTTTTGTCCAGCAGCGACTAAGTGCGGCTGCTGAAGAGATATTTGAGCTGTTTGAAAGAACGATAGCAGAGTACGAGGAGGAACTTTGTGGACAACGCAAACTACTGGACGCTGTTTTCAAGCCTGAAGTCCG
>NC_060150.1:1069875-1085719 GCF_021292245.1 Micropterus dolomieu
ACTCAGTGTGACCACTGGAGGACAGTAAATACTCTTTACTGTTATTACTCTAGGGGCCAGATTTACTAAAGGTCTAAACCTGTTTACTAAACGTGTGCAAACTTGATATCACCAGCAAATTAACACAAAAGCTGATCTACTAACGGTGTGCACGCAGAATGACATCTTTCAAAAGTGCAAGATAGCACCGGTTGTTCATTTACTACTTTTGTTAATGAATATGCAGTTTGGGGCGTTTCAATTTTATTGTGCAAAGTAATGGCAGGGTAACATGCAAATACATTTATTTACTACACGCAATCTGACCTACCAAACCTAAATGCAACAGCATCTGTATTTAATACGTTTGAAAGGAAGGTGCAAACCGCCAAGTGTTGCGCAGAGATGGAGACACAGCCGTGATGAAAGAAGAAAGAAGACGTAAAGAAATAAACTATTATAACTATAAAATATTAGAAAATTATATAGAAATCCAATTAATTTAGTTTATTTATTTGATGAACTATATTAATTGAATTGTTTTTTTTTTATTTTCCTTGAAGCTTTGGCAATGCTGTTGTTTTAACATTCATGCCAATAAAGCAAATTTTGTTTCAACCTGACTTCTTTTCTCAGTGAGATTGAAGAATGTAGAAAGTTGCGTGGCGCTGCAGAGGGCCCCCAGCTGCAGTAGTGCAAAAAATATAAACTGGTTTACAGACACGAACTCTGAACTGGTTTTGTCAGCTCGTCTCTACATGATATAAAAACAAAGTTGTGGGGTTATAACATCTGTGTTCACAAACATAGTGTCATAGTATCAGAAGCATAAACTCACTCTATGATTCTCTCCTTCAGGTTGAACGGGCCGAGAGAGTCGAGGCCGAGTTTACTGATCACCTGTGGACACACAAACAAAGAGACGTCACATTTCGTCCTCACAAACAGCCGCAGCGCTGCTTTTTAGAAAGACTCGTCTCTGACCAGCCGGACTTTGTGCTCCTCTTCGATGATGAAGAGCTGGTCTCTGCGGATGTAGAAGTCAGCAGCGTCCAGCAGAGCCTTCAGGGGGATCAGACCCACGATCTGAGAGCCGACTACAGGCAGCTTTAGGTCCTGAACACAACACACGTTCTTTATTTATAGCAGGAACAAAAAACAAAAAACACCCCAACAAAACCTACTTATACAAAGATTTCTTTACACACATTTCGATCAGAAGTATTGACTCTTCATGATGAAACAGGAGCTGCAGAGGCACCAGATTCCCTTTGAATCCAACAGGCCAATGAAGCATTCTCCTGTTGTTTATATCTTCAAACTACAGAGCAGTGTGTGAAAGCAGACCGAGAAGACTCATCCCATTTTTAAGCTCTAAATTACCAGGGTGTACTGGGGTATGTGTGTTTTATTGATTTCTGTAGTATATTGTGGTTTTATAATACCAAAAGCTGCATATTTAAAATTGTACACGTTTCAGCTTTTCTCTTTTTCATGATATCGTAGGTGGTGCTTTAAACGTTAAAATGATATTTCTACTTGTTGAATGTAACTTGGAGTTGTGTGTGAGAGTGTGTGTTGACCTCTGACCTCAGCGTCCCTGCAGATCTCCTCGTACACGGTGTGGAGGGGGGTCAGCTCGTAGTCCAGGATGTTGGTGGACACCTGAGCGATGTTGGCCTCGTCCAGGTACCAGCCCATCCCCTGCACCTTCTGCAGCACCCCAGGCTGCTCCACACACAAGGAGGTCACTAAAGGTCATGCTGAGTCCAGCTGATGATGGATAATTAACTGGACTGGGTCTGGTGTACTGGTTTTACTGGTTTTACTTTTAAAGCTGAATAAGTCATATTAAGGGATTTATTTAAAGATTGATTCACGGAAGTGTTTATTGGATAAAGACCCATTTCATTTACCCACAAGACCACTAACGTGACTTTTAAAGTTGTTCTACTTATTAAACATCATGTGACCTTTGAACAAACTATAATAAACCTTCAAACTGAGAAAGTAGTAAGAAATGACTAATTAACAATCTAGTAACCAGTAGTGAGTATATAGTAAGTTAGGTACAAGTAAGCACTGTGGAACTAAATATGATGGAAGTAGCAGTAACAGTACAGTAAGTGACATAAACGTAATTAAAAAGTAGTTAGCGGTAAGTAACAAATAGATTCAGCACTAAGTAGTAAATAAGTAAGTAGTAAGTATCTAATAAGTAAAGATAAAGTAAGTAGTAAGAATGTAGGAATGTGTTTGGGTAAGACAGTAACAGTTTAGTAAGTAATGAACAACAGAGAAGGTAATGAGTTAGAAAGTAATAAGTAAATAATAAGTATTTGTTTCACAGGTCTGTATATTTTCAGTAAACAGAAAACAGTAAATCTGAGAAACTGGAAAATATACTGAAGCAAGTGAATCTGACTTCAGATCAGAAAAGATTGAAGCTAAATGAACCGGATAATTTAGTCAGACTCCCAGCATGCACCTGGTCTTTCCCTCGGCCCTGCTCCCGGACGTCCAGGGCGATGCGATGAGCCTGCTCCTTGGTGCTTATCAGATTCACGTTGTAGGCGATGAGGAACTTGCGAGCGCCGGTTACAGTGGCGCCCCACGATGGCACGAACGTGGCGGGGCCAAAGTCGGGGGCCCAATCGTCGCGCTTCAACTGGAGGAGAGAAAAAATAAAACATGTGTCCTTTCAGCACCTGACAGAGGGAACCGAGTCTGAGAACCAACATGGGAAATACAGTCTAAGATTTATTGGGGAAATTTTCCCGGACTTTTATTTTGAAATGAAGAAGAAAGAGATGCTAAATAACTAATATGAGCAGCAGCTATTGGTTGTCAGTGCCTCACCTTCTCAGGTAAAGCTTCGTACTCTCCGGCTCGGACAGACGGAAGACTTCTCCTCGTTTCTTTTCGTGCTGCCTCTCCGTAAAGATAAACTGTGGGTGGAATAAAGATTATTAGCCGTGCTGCTGCGGATGCTAAGGTCGATCAGCAACAACTTCCTGTTGTTGTGGCTGATGTCAGAACGTCTTATTGTTGTTTTGTCCTGTCTGTTTGTTTGTGTGCATGTTAATAATTAGAGTCAACACAGTCTCCCTCCTGCTGGTTATTTTCTTTATCATTTTGATGCATGAAAAGTTTTATTTATTGTTTTCTGCGTCCCGCACATCATTCAAATGTTTTTAGACGAATCAGTGACGTGGCGTCTCACCGGGCACGTGCAGCAGTTCGGCCAGTTTCCGTCCGAAGACGTTGGCGCAGTTGACACAGTCGTCCATGGAGACATTCTGGACGGGGATGAAGGGACAAACGTCCAGCGCTCCGGTCCGAGGATGCTCACCTGCACAGGTAACGCACACGCGTCAGGTATCTCCTCTTGTGTCACACTTCCTGCGTGTTGCCGAAGGGCGCGGCTCACCTGAGTGTTTGCTCATGTCGATGAGGCTGAAGGCCTGCCGGGCGGCGTTCAGCGCTGCCTCCACCACGGCTGCAGGGGAGCCCACGAAGGTGTAGACGGTCCGGTTGGTGGAGGCTCCGGGGTCGACGTCCAGCAGGCTGCAGCCAGCGGTGCCGGAAATGGCTGCTGAGATGGCATCGATCACCTGAAACACCAGGAAAAGATCTGCTCACCTTCTTCTGTTTCACCTGCCCTCTTTAACAGTTACACCATGTTTTAAGAAAAATACTGTGTTGTTTGAGAATTCACACAGCTGTGGTCAAAACCACTTAGGGGACAAAACCACTTTATTTGCACTCTGGCTGTTAAGAGACTCCCTCCTAACAGGACTACACTATTAGAGACGGAGGGCAAATCCAAAGTCCTCGATCTTAAGTTTTAGCCGAAGATGATGCAAAGAGTCAATGTTACATAAATCAAGTGGGAATCTTCCACAGCTGCAGTGGAGGGATTTTAACACAAAGAATTTGGTTCTAAAAAGACAACAAAAACTTTATCTTAACTAAATGTTCAGCTTCCACCCCAACAACTAGTTACATGGACATGTGTATTATCAAATTCCTATCGTCTATGTTGAAATGTCTAAAAAAGTATTAAATCTGAGCAGTTCATGAAAATAAAATGGTGTCCACTTGTAAATGACACAAAGAAAGAAAGGCAACAAACTAGGGTTTGAGACTCCGCTGCATCAGTTAGACAGCGAGAGAGATTTTATTCAAGGAGGGACGCAAACAAATACAGGAAACTCCAATCTGTCAGGTTTCAGTCCTTCTGGTAAAGGAGAGTCTCTCATTACTTAAAATCCCTGAAATATAAATGCAGTTCAGTTCCTGACAGCAAAATATATCTGAAGTATTATTCTACAGGATCCAGCTGCATGAACTGTGACTCAGAGACGCTTTCTTCACTAAACCTGCCTTCAATCATTGAGCGTCTGAGTTCATTATTGATCTTGGAAACACGCTCAACTAAAGGTGTAAAATTTAGTTTACAATCAATTTGTGTCACTCAGTCACAAAACCAATTTGTTTATTTCTGAGTTCCTTCCACAACAGAAAATCAGTAACACTTGAAGTATCATTTATAATCAGCAAATGACATGTGATCAATGCTTTATTACCAACTATCATGGAGTTGATAAAGTGACTACTGATTTATTTGATATCAATAAGCTCATGTCGGTGTATAAACAGATAATAAATGTCGAGATAGTGAGAGAGTCACTATATAAGTCACATAAAATAAACGTTAACAGATACTGCACATTAATAAACACAGAATAATGTCTCTATCTGCTTTCAGCCACATTATAGTGAGTGATAAAGATTTTATTATGATTATAAATGATAAATAAGAGTGTAATAAAGTGTTACAAGTCTGAACACCTTTACTGTTCAAACAACATGCAGGCGTTGATTTAGAAACTTCCAGATTGTGAAGAAATAAAAGATGAAATATAAAATAACCCACCTCTTTGTTTCGACCCTCAGAGAAGTTGGGGACACACTCCACCAGCTGAGCCATGGCGTCTGCAAACTGAATGAAAAGAGTTCAACCTCAAACTTTCAGCCCGCAGGTCCAACTAACCCCCCATAACACCCCACCATAACGTGTTCATTTCAACTGATTATAAACAGGATGTCATTGAACACTATGGATTACAGAAAGGTTTGTTTTAGTACTGCTAACATGGAGCATTTATTGATTACAGGTCATTCTTCAAGGTTTGATTGGGCACACAGTGGTTTTCTACCTGTAAACACTATTTTAACCCAAACTGATTTGATTGAATAAATTCATTCATTCACTAATCGACAGGTTGTATCCAGTTTACTATCATACTGCTCTCTGTCTATTGATAATCTATTGATCCTCAGAGAAAAGCAATTGTTGTGAGGACAGAGGTCAAAGTTCAGGGTCTGACAGATTACAGTATAACCACAGTGCATTTACTTTGGTTAGTTCAATGCAGCGGTTAAAAAATGGCTGAGCCTTTGGAGAAAGACAAGGAAGTCCTTAAAACTCACTGAAAACATGACTTCATGATTTTAAAAGTAACGCCCTGACATGAACAAGTTCACTTGAACTTTTAATTTTTCCGGTCAAGTTTCCTTATATGAAAACTATTATTGTCTCAAACTATGTCTTTAACACAAGCCCAGTGTAAAGTATAATATTCAAAGTAAGACAGGAAAGTCACAGCTGCATGTTGCCTGTTGGGGTTAAATATTGGAAAAAGTTAAATCACATGAAGTCAAACTCCAGCAAACACTTAACTGGATATCTGACAGCTGATTGGTTCAGAGGAAAAACATTCAGTCCACAGCAGGGGTGATTCTATGATCAGAGACTTCAGAATGAGAATGCCTCATGCATACAATGCCTTGCAAAAGGGCGTCTCTTTGTGTTGAAAAGTGGTGAGGACATAAGGGCTCAGATTAGGGCCGTGATGATACATTTGGGTCATGAGATGATGCACGAGAACAAGACGAAGATTTTTAGCACTATTTAGATTCAATATTTGATGCTGAAATATATGTGAGGGGGGTCTGAGGGTCCCCCTCAAAAGATTGAGCATTAAACTTGTAATTTCCTGCATTCTGGAGACATTTTCTGCTTGAATTTTCAGCAGAAATGACTGTTTTTAAATGTGGGGAAACTATATTGCACTGCATGTTTTCTTATTGTGCAAATCAACCTCTCAGAGCATTTTCATCTGTTAGTTAGCTATTCTTGGTGCTGTTTTTCAGAACATTTTTAACAAATGCTTTCAAAAAGTGCTGGGGACAAAATGTCGGTAGCGTGCGACAGCGTAACCGGAGGGGGCCTTTTTTTATTCAGCAGGCACTCTGAGTATGTTTGGAAGCTCCACTATTGAGAAAGTTGTTGTCTTACCTGGGAATCCTGACGAAGCAGTAGAGACCATGTCTGGTAATCAGTTCCGACAATGTGTTTTTCCATGCCCACGCTGGGGAGACTCGTGAGATGTGTGTTCCTGTCTGGGGATGTCGCACGCCCAGGCAGCTCTCAAGGGGGCTGCCTGCGGCCATAGCGAGGCCCGGTCCCTGAGGGTGCTGAGGTCTCGTGCGGCTCTCTTTCGGAAGACAGTCAGATGCACTCTCCCCGTGGCTCAGGCCCCGCGGTTGCTGAAGCGTTGCGGCGGCTACGGTCATGTGGTGATATCTCCGAGGGCGTCGGGACGGCTGAGGCCTTTTTCCGGTCCTCGTCTGCTGACTCCGCCTCCTCTCTTCCCCGTTCAGGAGCCCGTTTCTCGGCTTCTCCCACCCGAGGTATGAGTTTGGAGAGGCTTGCACAGTCTGATTCTGAGGAGCTAGACGTGCTTAGCATCATGGAGGATGACTTCCAGGAGCCGGGCCGACGTCATCAGTCCGCGCCCAGCTATGAGAGGCGGGGCAGGAGCCGCGGGCCGGCAGTAACCTCAATGAGCTTTCTGCAGCCCGAGCGCCACCCCTGCGTCGATCCTCGCCATTCATACACAATGGAGTTGTGTAAATCATGGAACAGACTGAGAAAAAAAAATAAATAAATAAGAGAGCTGCTCTGCATGGCTGACTGCGTCCCCTCTGCTGGACTACAGCAGCATGACAGAAACTAAGCAGCACGGCTTCAGATGCCGGTGCTCCCCACCAAGCCATGTCAGACGACATCTGCTTTGGTGGGCAAGGCCTACATGGCAGCGGGTCGAGCTGGTGCAAGCCCGCACACTATGGCCACCTTGCAGGCGTACCAGGCCGATCTTCTCAAAGACTGTGATCTAGGGGGAGGTCCCTCTGAGGAAGACCTGACTGAACTCCGTAGGGCTACGGACTTAACACTCCGTGTTACCAAGGAGACGGCCTGTTCCAGTGGCAACGGAACGCCATCTGTGGCTCAGCCTCTCGGGCATCCAGGGAAAGGAGAAGGCTTTTCTCCTGGATGTGCCCCTCTCTCCTACTGGCCTGTTTGGTGAGGCAGTGGATGCTGTTGTCAGCAGGTTTCAGCACGCCAAAGGCAGGGAGAGGCGTTTGAGCAATATCTCCCCCGCCGGTCTGGGTCCAGGACGGCGACGGCTGAAGAGAGACGAGCTCAGCCCTCGGCTAGCTCCTACCACCGGAGCCAGAAGCGAAGTGTCGCTTCCCGTAGTCCCTCTCAACAAACCTGATGTGAGGCGACGCTCTCGCCCACAGCCCCCGGAGAAGACGGGCCTGAGGACCGTCATTCAGTCTCGGCGGGCTCGGGGAAGAGGTCCTGAGGTTTTGAGTAGGGGGGCCCACCACCCCCCCGAGAGAGACTGACCGAGGTCCCCATCCCTTTTATCCTCAGTGACCAGAGTGCAGTTAGGCCGTGCCATCACTGTACACTTTCAGAGGGTGTTGGGTCTCCTGGCAGCAGCGTCCAGTATAATACCTTCCGGACTACTGCACATGAAAGCCCTGCAGAATCCAAAGGGATTCTCCCCGAGGGGAAATCCGCTCTGTCTGATACGGGTTACGAGCAGATGCCTTCGTTCCCTGTCTGTATGAGGAAACCTTGGTTCCTGTCCCAAAGTTCGTGTTGGGAGCAATCTGTCGCCGAACAATTATTTCAACAGACGCCTCACTCACGGGATGGGACAGCCGCTTTGCGAGAGGCTCCTGGGAGGAGCATCATTTCTCCTGGCACATAAATTGCCTGGAAATGTTGGCGGTATTCAGAGCTCTGAGGAGTTTTCTGCCCGCGGCCGCCACATCGTTGTCAGAACCGACAATGCGGCAGTGGTGGCCCATTTGAATCACCAGGGGGGTCTGCGCTCGCGCCCGTTATGCAAGCTGGCACATCAGATCCTCCTGTGGTCCCGGCAGAGACTGCTGTCCCTCAGAGTGATGTACGTCCCTGGGACCCAGAATCAGGGAGCAGACCTGCTGTCGAGACAGGGGCTGAGGCCTGGGGAATGGAGACTCCACCTCGAGGTGGTGGAGTTATTATGCGAAGAGATTGGCCCCATAGACGTGTACTTGTTTGCGTCCCGAGAGACGGCGCACTGTCCCCTGTGGTTCTCCTTCCCGACCCCAGCCCCGCTAGGGCTGAATGCCATGGTGCAGACGTGGCCGAGGCTGCATCTGTAGGCGTTTCCCCCAGTCGCTCTGCTCCCGGGGGTTGTGGAGCGGGTCTGCCAGGACGGCGTCAATCTACTATTAGTAGCCCCGTTTTGGCCGGCACGAGTGTGGTTCTCGGATTTAATATCGCTCCTCGAGGGCCCGCCCTGGCCTCCCAGGTGGACGGCTGGATCTTTCACCCGCACCCTGCCCTGTGGCAGCTATGGGTCTGGCCCCTGAGGGGGCACAGTTCTTGGAGGCGGGCCTGACGACAGGAGCAGTCGAGACGTTGCTCAGCTCCAAAGACCCGTCCACGAGAAGGATGTACGGCCTAAAGTGGAATGTGTTCACCATCTGGTGCAGAGAAAGGGCGGTGGACCCAGTTACTTGCTTGGTAATTGTGATACTGGAGATCCTCCAACACCGTTTCTCCGCTGGCCTCTCCCCGTCCACGCTCAAAGTGTATGTGGCTGCCATTGCAGCATTCCACGCCCCTCTGAGTGATGGGCCCTTGGGGAGGCTTCCACTGGTCTTGCGCTTTCTCCGTGGAGCCAGGAGGACGAGAACCGTGACTCGTTCCAGGGTTCCCACCTGGGACCTGGCAGTGGTTCTCGAAGCGCTGGCAGAGGCCCCCTTCGAACCCCTGGAGTCGGTTGAGGCCAAGCACCTGACCCTTAAGATGACCTTTCTCCTCGCTATCACCTCTCTGAGGAGGGTGGGGGATCTCCAGGCACTTTCAGTGTCTCCCCGATGCCTGGAGTTTGCCCCGGGGAGGGTCAGGGCCATCCTGCACCCTTGTCCAGGTTATGTCCCTAAGGTTCCGGCCAGACTGGCAGGGTCCACGGTGCTGCAGGCGTTTCATCCCCCACCTCATGTGACGGCGGAGGACGGAAGACTTCATCTGCTCTGCCCTGTCAGAGCACCGAGTATTTACACTCTGAGGTCTTCCCGGTGGAGGAAAGCAGACCAGTTGCTGGTGTGTTTCGGGTCCCCCAAGGCTGGGCTCCCCGCTTCTAAACACACCATCAGCAACTGGATCGTTCAGACTATTTCCCTGGCCTATCAGGTGCGCGGTATTGCCTTCACCTATGGCCGTAAGGGCACACTCTACTCGAGGCATGGCGGCTTCTTGGGCCCTCACTCCAGGATTTGTGTGACGCGGCTGGCTGGGACACCCCTCACACTTTCATCCGGTTTACAGTCTGGACCTTCCTTCTGCACCCGGCACCCATCCCTCCTAGTCGTGCCGTCAGGTTCTGCACGCTGGGGGCAGGCGGGGTTTCGGCATGGCCTTAGTGGGTATCTCGTTCCCATAGTGTCGTCACCGACGCAGTTCGAGTTCCCTCAAAGGGGAACGTCTCGGGTTACGTATGTAACCCTTGTGTGGCGGACCGACGCAGTGTCTCGTTCCCCTTCTCGGGGAACAAGGGTTACATACGTAACCCGAGACGCTCTCTATTAGTATAATATTCTAACATTAAGTTAAAACTAACTGCACAGCTAGGCTACTGTTATCAGTGTTGGGCAGGAACTGTACTAATATGACTTTTCCCATATTACATTTACTCATTTTCCCAGTAACCCAGTCACCTGCCTCTGTTGCACTTGTCATAGAAACCTGGCTGAGAGCCCCGACAAAATGTTTGGGGATTGAAATCGCCCCAGATGGTAAGTAAACTACTTTGATTGGCGCCGTTGAGCCAATCAGAGTTCAGCAAAAACGAGGATCAGGCAAAGTTGGGAGGGGCCACTCCTATCCCCCCTCAATACTGTGTTACTTGTATTAGTTTGGCCCAGACTGACAGACACCCAAACAACGTTCCACTGCAGTTGACCGGTCGGCCAGTGCGGTCACGGATCATAAAGTAAAACATTAGAAACTGAAAAATGTCAGTATTTAGCGACATTAAACCCGTTTAATGTAAGAAAAGCCACATGAAACTGTAGGTTAATTGGCTGTCTCTTCTCCATAATCTAACGTTAGAGGACAAAACATTTATTTTCAGAAAAAAATTGTATTATTTTTTAGGGGTGCTTCAGCTGTTTATTTCAGGTAGAACAGTTCTCAACGGCTGCTTTTTGCCATCATCAGTGGGATTCTTCTGTCAAAACAAGCTTGATGCACAAGTTCAGGCTACACTGTAAAAACTCCTCTAGTTTAAATCATCAGAGGTGCATTTACCAAAAATAACCTTCATGCTCCCCTCAGGATGAGCTGTAAAACCTTTGGTGATCCTCTGACTTTCCATCCAGCGCCATCATCAGGTCAACATGTTATTGTGTCCAACACTTTGGTTTATGACCAAATACCTGCAGAACTGATGACATTCCCATCAGCCTCAGCTGTACTCTGCTTACTGCTAACTAGCGCATGTTAGCATGCTAACACACAAAACTCAATTAACATGGTGAACATGTATACCTGCTATACATCAGCATGTTAGCATTGACATGATGAGCAATGCATGTTAGCATTTAGCAAGTAGCATGGCTGTAGACTTAGTTGGGGTTTTATTATTTAAACACCTTGGTAGATTTTTGAAAAATGCAGTAAATTAGCAGCTTATTCTTTGATGAGGTTTGTATTGTTTTGATTCTGCACAGACGTGACCACGGGACAGTTTTACTGTCCGTGGCTGAGACCGTTTCCCTTTTGGTGATCGATTATATTTTTCTAATCAAACAAGAATAAAAATTTACAGAAGCTAAAGATTTACAAGTCAGAGGAATTTTATTATTTGACGTTCAGGCTTCACTCACTGATTTGTGGTTGTTTTTGTGTCTGATTTCCCCTCCAGTCAATCAACGAATTAAACTTTATTGATATAGCACCTTGCCCCCAGGTAAGTGTTGTTCAAGTGCTCAGAGGTGGCTTACAACATAAAAAAATGAAAGTTTGATGAAAACAAAAGTAAAATTTACAGACATATACGATTAAAATGTGATTAAAATGACAAAAGTGGAATCAAATTAATAAAAACTAAACATTAGTTTAAAACACTAAACTTCCAGATCACATGGGATTTTTTGCAGTGTGGATTCAAACAGTTAATGAAGGACTTGCAGCTGCTATGATTTATGATTTCATATAGCTCGCCATTTATGATGCGCAATAACTCAGCAGAATATGACCTAGCTGTTATTTTATGGTATTTGAGGTGAGCTGTGCTGCAGTGGAAATAATGTCAGGCAGATCAAATAAACTGGACTATAAAGACACTGAAACGTCTCCGATCCGAAGCCACTAATCAACATGGACTTTTGGTTTTTGCTTGTTTTCATTTTGGGTAAGAAAGCTTCAGCTTGTCTTTTTATTTTAGACATTTCAACAGGACTTCATGTGTCTATAAGTTAGTGTTGGGTTGTTTAGTTGGTTTATAGCTGTACAGTGTAAACTGAAGAGGCAAAATCAGAGGTGGAAAGAGCACAAAAATATTCTGCTTAAGTGAAAATATTAATTTGATGAACCTTTACTTAAGTAAAAGTAAACTTGTAACTGGTATAAAAAAGTAAAAAGTTGCTGATTTAAAATTGACTTGAAAGTTTAAAGTTTTAAAGTTTAAAACCTCCTAAAATTGCGAAGGTTAAAGTCAAGGGCAACTGGACTTGGTTGAAGATACTGGAAGACGAAGGACAGCATTGTAAGATGTTGGGTGGGGGGGGGGGGTCTACGCCACCACTTATCCCCTACTTACAATGCTGTCCTTTCATCGCTTCCCAGGAAACTCAAACATAACCTATTGGCCTCAGGTGAGGATGCCAACGATGGTCGTTCAGTCTTGGCCACAGGTAGTCGTAACGACTGTCATTACAGTTACTGGAGGTAACAGCCGATGCCTTTTAATACCACAGGGCACAGAAGTCTGGGGCAGCTAAACAAACTATTGTCGGGCAGTTGTTGGTATTTTCAATAATTATGTGAGCAGCCATGATTTGACTTTATGCTGCACACAACATAAGTCTGCCAACAGCGAAAGTGAAAGGAGGCGGTTACCTGGCTGAGAAGGTGGAGGGAGGTGTGCAGCTCACCGTGTCTGCTGCGTCTGACTATCGCATTACTCACTGCAGCAGGAAATGTTCAGTTTCATAATACATGAAGTTTACAAAGGCATTGTCAGGTGAGGATCAAGGCTCCTCTCACGCTTAGACAACATTCAAATCTTACCAAAAGGTTTTTTTATTTTTTTAAATACAACAGAAACAAAAAGTAGTATTGACTGCCATAATTTCAGCTTGTAAAACGGTTTAATTTTTTTTAGTGGACCTTTAGTATGTGAAGGCACAAATTACACATTTGTGTACTAAGTAGTGAAGCAATATCAAAGATTTTTTTATTGCAAATTCTGAAAGTTTTCATTATTGGTCACTTAATAGGCACACGGTCTCCTCATCTCATCACTATTAGCAGTAAAAAGAAATACTGGTACAGTTTAATTGCCAATAATATTCAGTGGTTTGTCTCAGGAAGGTAAGGCCACAGAGACAGAGACACACACTATATGAAATTAATCCAAGTACATATTTTACACCACTGACATGACATCTCTGAGAGCTTCTAGCTACAGATATCAAACAACAGTTTTCATTTACATCACCAAAGTCTGACAAATTTAAGTTAATTACCTGTCCAGCAGAAAACAGAAAACTTCAGCACCGCTTTGAAAACATCTATCCCACATCAAAGCCTTCCGTCTGGGAAAATCTGCAATGATTACATCAGTGATTTCTGTCATCAACTGTCTGCATCTGTCCCGACCTGTCTGCCTAAAAACATGTTCATTATGAAAGGTCTTTATACACCACAGAAAACAGTCAGATATGTTGCATTTCAGTCGATAAACCCTCAGAAATATTACACACTGAATCTTTAAAAATGTTGAAGCACGTTAGCAGCTTGTCGATTGAGAGCAAGTTCAGTCAGTCCTCCACTTTGGTCCAGACTGAAATCTCTCAACTACTATTCTTTATTTCTTTTTTGTACAAAACATGGGCAGCCTCAATACAATGGATACCAATAGGTATGGTTACAATATGATATGACAATACAATTATCATGCTAGCCATGTAGTCTCATTAACATGTTAGTGTCCAACACTTTGTAACTAAAGACTTGTGACTGACTGTGTTTACTGCCAGTTAGCTAGCATGCTAACTAAGATGGTTAACATTGTTCCTGCTAAACATCAAAATGTTAGAATTTCCATTTTGTTAGCATGCTGATGTTGGCATGGTGAACCAGGAAGGGGGGGGGGGGGGGGGGATTGAATGAAAGACTAACTACACCACCTAGGGAATTGCACTCCAGGAAATACTGTCTTGATTATTTGGACAATAAGAGAAAAAAAAGCACACAGGAACGTTAGAGGCAGATGTGATTCAAAATATAGCAAAATACATTTTTAATAGGCAAAAACAAACAATCTGGGGCTGGAACTGTTGAAAGGAAATGTGAAGCAGCAATAAGCACTAAAATGGTAGATAAAACAACTTATTTTATTACAATTATTTAAAAACGACTTTAATATGAATTCAAATAAAGTACATATATAAATCCAGCGCCCCAAAATAGCTAACCAAAACTAAGCAGAGGTCACTTGTGGAGAGGCAGACTACACTGAGAGGCCAGGAGTGGTACCACTACCCACGTTAAGTGCAGCACTACAAACCTCACAGCAATAAAGTAACCCAGTTGGCTGAACAAGGGCAAACTATATTGCCAACACCACACAAGAACATACAACTATAGCAAATCAGATCTAAACCAAAGTAGTACAAATTATAAACAGAAAGATAACCAAATATGGAAAAGGTGGAACTAAACCAAACATTAAACTAGAGCAAAAACAACAAACTAAAAACAGGAGAATTGTCTTGGAGGAGAAAGGACAAGAACCCCACAACACTTGAAACAGACAACAGATGGGTGAAAAACCTGTCAGATAGGGAACTCACCCAACCAGAGAAAGACGTTCTGGCCAAAGGATTAAACTTCGCCATTACACCACAGCAGCTACCTATAGTAGACCTCATCACAGCCACAGAATCGGCCATTAGGAAAAACAAATTAACAGAAACGGAACAGCTCAGACTAAAGGTATCTGCAGCCCTTTCTAATGCGAAGGCCCCCCCCTTCCAACCTCACCATCCAAGAAAGGAAGGCTGTGACATCTCTGAGCAAGGATCAAAACATCACTATCCTACCTGCGGACAAAGGAAGATGCACGGTAGTACTTAACACAGCTGACTACCAGAACAAAGTCAACACACTACTAATGGACACAAACACATATGAGACACTGAGACGAGACCCAACCAGCGGATACAAGAAAAAGGCCATAGAATGTCTACAACAGTTACAGAAGGACAACACCATCACCCATGAACACTATTACCATTTGTATCCTGGAGAAGCCATTCCATGCATTTATAGACTACCCAATATACACAAAGAAGGAGCCCCACTCAGGCCGATGATCAGCAGCATTAACTCGGTCACCTACAACATTGCCAAACACATTTCTACCATCTTAGCTCCATTGGTGGGAAACACGCCTCACCACGTCCAAAACTCTATTGACTTTGTAAACAAAGTTCGAGGACTAAAACTGGATCCAGATGAAACCATGGTATCCTATGACGTGACTTCTTTGTTCACCTGCATCCCCACCATAGAGGCAGTAGAAACCGTTAGGAAACGGCTAACACAAGACAACACCCTGGACAACAGAACTAGACTCAGCCCTGACCAAATCTGCAAATTACTCGACCTCTGTCTGAGAATTGCCCACAGTTCTTAGTGGCATGATGTGAAACACTGGGGTTACCAGAGGAAGCTCTGAAGCGAGAGAAACATCACGGAAAATTTGCCTTATGAGAAGAAAAAGACGAAGACGAGTAAAACAACAAGCATGGACAACACTGATTTTTTTGTTGAAAATTTTTCTCAACCTAGGTGTAAGACGGTACGGTAAGTCCGGGGAATGCAGTCACCTAATTACACACAGAGTTTATTCAACTATCTATTTTTGTTTTTTCTTAATGATGCTGTTTTGACCAACAATAGTGCATCAATGATCATTGACAAATGTAAATTGACATTTACTTCTCCACTCTGTAGGACAAGTGCCTGCAATACCTAAAAATCAGGCAAAAACATAAAATAAAGTGCGCAACGTGTTTCAGCGTCGTCAAGGTAACGTGATAAAGTGGCAAAGTGCTGTCCCGCTTACAGCAACTCAATCACTTTGCAAGTCACTTTGTGACGCAAGTAAAGTCTGTGAGGGTTCAGGGCTTAGGGCTGGGGGGGGGGGGGGGGGGGGGG
>NC_060150.1:1085819-1124163 GCF_021292245.1 Micropterus dolomieu
TCATTCACCACATTAAAGTGAAGTAAGGCGTTATACTATATTACATCAAAATGTTCCATTGTATTTTGTTTACTTTCTCACCGTCTACTCTTTCACAGCCAGTTCTTTAAGTTAGCAATTAGGTTGGCATTTCTTTAAGCATTTCACTTTCAGCCTTTTGGTTAGCTTTCCTCAGTGCCCCTTATTCAGAGTCACTCTCTGGTGGAAAGTAACAAGTACAGTACTTTCTACTGCTACTCTACGACATTTTTTACTACCTTTATTTTATTTCACAACAGGGAGACGCAACACACGAGACACAATTAGCTTAAGAATTGCAGTTTTTCTCAGTCCGAACACACATCAATTCAATCAGTGTGACTTCCACTTCCCGAGGACATCTGTATCTCTGATGTCCATCCAGTATAAACCTGAAGAAATCTGTTTGGAAAGCAGAGGAAAAAGACACTCCTCATGGCTCCAGAACTGGGAATCATCAGGCTTTTAAGTTTTCTTCAGTACCTTATTCTCAAAATATAACAACTGTGTCTCAAATCTTCTCTCTTTAGCTTTCAAAAAAACTCTCGTGGGGCGCAGACCAACAAGAACTCTAAAATCGCTCCGCTGTGCATCTACCTCAGCCTGCTGGCCTTCATCATCACCTTCCTCTCTGGTGTTGGAAACTCAAGCACACAGAACAACGCTCAGGTGGAGGTCAACAGTCAGACCAACATTATCCCAGGGTCTGATGAGCACGTGGAGCCGGACCAAGGCTCGTGCTCGGCGGTGGCGGCTCTGCTGCAGTTCTTCCTGTTAGCCACCTTCATGTGGAACAGCGTGTACGGCACTCAGCTGGTGCTAATTTTCCGGAAGAGTCGCCGTGGTCTTCCTCCACACTGGAGTAAATTCAGCCTCGCTTTGGGATGGGGTACGAGAAGTTCAAATGTTGCCATGTAATGAATGTTTTTTACGGACTATAACCTAGCTGGAAGCAGATATAAGGACATTTTTAAACTTCAGTAATGTTCAGCTTTTTTTTTTAACATACAGCAGCCTCCACTTGTGTTAGTCCACAGGAAGACTTGTACTTTTATACACACTTACATCTGCTTTTAGCTACAGACGTGTTACAAACCATGTTTTTGCATGTAGTAGCTGCAGTATAGTAAACTTAAAGTCAAAGTGTTGCTGTAATAATGAAGTTAATGTATAATCGAAAAAATCTTGCAATATGTGTTACACAGGAAAACAAAATTAAAATAAATTGGCAGAATGAAATGATGAAAAAAAAACTAAATACAATGAAATAAAACACATAAAACAGGAGGAAATATATCAATAAAACTTAAGGTTTGTTGTTGTTATATTATAATATTCCAACACGTACAACCTGTAATCAGGCTAGCTCCAGTCTTTACGCTAAGCTAACGAGCTGCTGGCCGTAGCTTCATGCATTCAGACATGAGAGTGTTAATCTGAACACTGTCAGAAAGAGAACGTCCCAAAATATCAAACTCTTTTAAATAAATTGTTGAAGTACATCAAAGTCTGAGCCCAAACAGTTAATGACCATTATGATTTCCTAATAGAACATGGTGCGAACATCAAGTAAAGGATATGCTTTTCAATTTAAGGTTTAATTTAAAGTAAGTTTAACGGTTTTAACTTCCTGTCTCCTCTTAGGAGTCCCAGCAGTTGTCATGGCAATCACACTGGGAGCCACCTACAGTGTTGACAATCCTCTGGGATACAGGCAGGAGGAATTGTGGGTCTATTAATATCATTACCTTTACTAATTTATTAACTGACACTTTTTGCATCACTTCTTCAATTCTTCATTTTCCAGTTACAACCTATCAAAATTATCTAAATTAGAATTCAAAATAAAATTCTGTGTATTTGATCAAATCTTGTTGACAAAGTCCCAGGTCTGACATGTCTGATTCTTTCTGGTCCTCTAGCTGCTGGCTCGCAGCTCTGGATAAGGCCAAACGGTTCGACTTTGGGAAGCCGATGTTTTGGGGTTTCCTGCTTCCAGTTGGTCTCGTTCTGATCTACAACATCGTACTGCTGGTTCTGGCCTCTCTGATCACGTGCAGGACAGACCCCATTCTGAAAAGGTAGTGGATGTTTCATTTCCCAACGTTTATCTTCAACGCAACATAAGTCTCTCCAAACGAGGCAGATTGAGGCTGCTCGTTGCACCCAAACCAAGAAACATGACCCACATTTATGATGAAGTATTAGGGCTGCTGGAGGTTTTGAGAATTACGTCACAATATTTTGAGAATATTGTAATATTTCAATAAACAAGGTAAATGGGATAAAGTAGGGTTAAGATCAAAACAAACAGCATTCATTGTTGTTTTGTTTGGTTAAGTGTGTAAGTTTTAGTGACATCTAGTGGTGGGGGTTGCGAATTACAAGAATTTCAACCCCCCCTCCCCCTATCCAAGCAAGATGTATAGCTACGGTGCCTGAGACAGGACAAAGATGTCATCTATGAGATAGCAGAGAGTTGCCAGTCAAGAAATCAGGTTTCTTTACATTGATACATTAAGAAATTACTTAATTATTCAGTAAAACCAAAAGTTTTTTTTAATATTATTGTTACTTGTTCATTAATAAACAACAGCCACATGAAGAAATGAAGTGCTACATGATGTCTCATACTCCTGTAATACAGTATTTGGGATTCAAACTTGGGAGGGTTGGCTCATCTGGACTAACATACCACACACTATCACATCTAGTGCATCAAGTAAGACCACTGACAGATACCAGGACAATGTGAGCCTCACTGTTTGTGCACCACAGCCCATTATAAACCACATAATACAAGAAGCTTACAAAGGCATTGTCAGGTGAGGATCAAGGCTCCTTTGCCTTTGCTTAATTAGATAAGCATGCAAATATTACCAAAATGTCTTTTTTTATCTTTTGAAGTACAACAGAAACTGTAGTACTGACAGCCATAATTTCAGCTTGTGGTAAAACAGTGCAACGTTTTTAATGGGCATTTAAAAATGTGAAAGTACAAATTACACATTTGTGTGCACAGTGGGAAGCAATATCCAAAAAAAGATCTTTTTAATGCAAATTCTGACAGTATTCATTATTGGTCACTTGTTATATATCACCATTAGCAGTAAAAAGAAATACATGTTTTCCACGAGAGTAAAATGTGAAGTTTAGCTGCTGATCTGAGCTTCCCTGCTGTTACCGTTTCATTACTAATACTATTCATCAGCTGTTTGTCTCGAGAAGGTAACGGCACATTTCTGTCCATGTAACAAAGCCATAAGAGAGCGCTGGAGAAGAACTACATGAAGTTACAATCCAACTACATATTTTTCTGATCTGAGCTTCGATGCTGGATGCTGCCGTTTTAATTGCCAATTAGTGCCAAATAAGAGTGCTGGAGAGAGAGTAACTACATAAACCTAATCCAAGTACATGATTTTCCCAGCAGGACAGTAAAAGTTTAGCTGGCTGATGCTTCCATGCTCTAAGCTAACGCTATGATCAGCTGATTGTCTTGCTAACGTAACCGGCAAAGCCAACCCACATGCTGGAGAATCAGTAGGCGACATGAAATTAATCCAACTAACGTTATATATTTCAAACCACTGACATGAGAAACACGGTTCTCTAAGCTAAAGCTATCAAACAACAGCTTTCATTTGTATCGCTAAAGTATTTACCTGTCCAGCAGAAAACATCCACTTTGAAAACATCTGTCCCACATTAGCGTTATAGCCTTCCATCCGGGAACAGCCGTCAGCTGTTTGTATCTGGCCCAACTCCTCTGGCTTCATCTTATAAAGATCCACAGGCTGTCAGCGCTGTGCTAAATAATGTGTGCACGTTCATTTGTCCAAATGTCATTTCTCTTCTTACTTCTAATAAACCGGAGGACTACTCAGAGACTGTATATTATTATTATTTCCGCTTCTTCCTCTATGGACGCATTTAATGTAGTGATAGCGTCGACACTGCCGGAATTACACAAGCAGAAGAAGAAAGCCGTGATGATGAAACGCACTCTGTAGCGCTGTTTGTCCGTTGTCGGCTACTGTAGAAACATGATGACAAAATACTGTGACCTCTACAGAGGGGGTGCCCGCGGTCATGTAGATAAAAAAGGCTCATTGTAAGGGAATAAAAACACAATGCTTCATTATGTAAAGTCTTTATACACCACTGAAAACATAGTTATGGATCTTATTTCCGTTCCTCAGATCCTCAAAAATATTACACACTGAACCTTTAAAAAAAAAACTTTAATTCACAAACCTGTTTCTGACGCGCAGCAACAACCGTCGGTCCTTGTGGAAGAAGTTCCTCATCAGCTTTTCTCTGTCGGTCTTACTGGGTCTGTCTTGGACTCTGGGGTACCTGGTGCTCGTCACTACAGGACACACCCACCTGGTCTTCAGCATCGTCTTCTGCCTCTGTACAACAACACAGGTACGTTACTTTGATATCACAATTTATATGAAAACATTGTTCACTTGCTTCTTTTTCCTCCCCAAATATTGTTATTGGCAAAATACAATACTTCCAGTCACAGAAATACAGTTTACCATTTCCTTTAAAAAACAAAAACAAATATTGAACAAAATTCTAAACGCAACACTTTTGTTTCTCTCATATTGTTCACAAATCTGTCAAAATCTGTGTTAGTGAGCACTTCTCCTTTGCCGAGATAATCCATCCACCTCACAGGTGTGGCATATCAAGATGCTGATCAGACAGCATGAGTATTGCACAGGTGTGCCTTAGGCTGGCCACAATAAAAGGACTTTGGCTGGCCACAATAAAATGCCAATCCAAAATGTGCAGTTTCGCTATATTGGGGGGTTCTGGTGGGGTCCATGGGGCCGATCAGGAAACCAGTCAGTATCTGGTGTGAACACCATTTGCCTCACGCAGTGCAACACATCTCCTTCGCATAGAGTTGATTCAGGCTGTTGATTGTGGCCCACTGTGTTCAGTGTTGGTCCACTTCTCTTCAATGGCTGTGCGAAGTTGCAGCCAGGTCGAGACCCCGATGAGGACGATGAGCATGCAGATGAGCTTCACTGAGACGGTTCCTGACAGTTTGTGCAGAAATTCTTTGGTTATGCAAACCGATTGTTGCAGCAGCTGTCCGGGTGGCTGGTCTCAGACGATCTTGGAGGTCAAGATGCTGGATGTGGAGGTCCTGGGCTGGTGTGGTTACACGTGGTCTGGGGTTGTGAAGCCGTTTGGATGTACTGCCAAATTCAAATGGGAGCAAAAACAAAAGTGTATATGCATATGTACACAGTTACATTTTACATGAACATGTTCATTTGTTTTTAAAGTATTAAGCAGTCTGGCTGCTGCTTTTTTGTTCTACACCTTTATGCTCAGACACAGGAGCTACTTTATGAAAATCAGATAAGGAAGTGCTTGGAAGATGAATTTAAACTTTTAAATATGTGTAATGTGTAACCTTGTACAGCTCATGCAATCAAATTTTTGAATGGAGTTTGGAATAAAGAGACTAACCTTCGTCTTCCTGCTCTGCTGTGTTCAGGGGTTTCAGATCTTCATCCTCTTCACGGCCAGAACACAGAGCTTCAGAGCCACCGTGTTGCGGTCTGTTCGGCACGTCTCGTATGTCAACAAAAAGTACAGTCTGAAGAACTTAAAGAAGACGACCAGCTTTGAGTCGTTCAGAGACCTGAAAGAAAAGGACAGGTCCACCATCAAAACCCTGTAGCAAGACATTGCAAAACAGCTGCTTTGGTGCAAATATACTGCATTTATGTGAGGAAATATTTGGGTTTATTATTCGAACGGGTTTGTTTTTCTAAATGTAGGAAAGAAAAAATGTTGTTAAAGCTCGGATCTGTTTGTTAACGTGGGTCATGGAGGACATTAAAACACTGTAGAACACTTTGCTCCTTCTTAGAGTCATAAGGCAGTACAATCTGAACACACATATTTATAGATTCAGTGTGACTTTCATGTTCTGATAAAGATAAAAAACTGAGAGAAAGATGCTGCAGACCCTACCTGAGAATCTTCATGTTTTCAAGTTTACTTCAGTGCCACAGCGATCCAGTGACAGTTGTCTGAACATCCGTACTAACTGCTAACAGGAGTCGCTAACAGCTACTTCAGCTACTTTTAATGGGGACTGTACAGCAGAACTCAGTATAACATAATGCCTAGCAGGTGTCTGATTTAAATATTCAATTTGTTTTCAGCATTTCTTTGTAGTTTTTTAATGACTCCTCCTTCACTCCTGACAGGTTTTGTTGTAAAAAAGTATAATCTTCCTCAAATGGCCTCAAATAAGAAACATCTGAGATTTAAGAGTTTTATTTCAAACTAAAGTGACTCGGCTTGTTTTGGCACCAGGCAGCGGCAGAAGTCTGTTTTTAACAAAGCGAAGGAACAAACACTTTCATATTTTATTCTATCTGAGGTGATGATTCATGTTTTTGATCATTAATCTAAAATATTTTTCTTTTTGTAAAGAGCTGCATTTTGTTATTGATTGTTGAAGTCTACTTTCTGCAGATATTTTTATGTTTGTGATTATTATAAAGTACTCACAGATTGCACTTTTTCTTGTACAATATTGAGGTATTTATACTTTGCATCATTTTAATTTTATGATACTTTAGAAGAAATGTGTTTAATCCACTCCATTTCTCTGACAGCATTAGTTTCTTTGTTCAGATACAGTTGTTTATCTAAAACAAAAATGATGATTGTAACAATTTAATGTATCAGTAATAATTATACAACATTATTTATAATGTACAAATACATACAAAGACTATTTTGCTGGAAACATTCTGTATCTGAACTGCAGGACGTCCTTCTGAAGGAATATTTGTTCATTGTCATTGTTGGTACTTCTATATTAAAATATGTATGCATATTAACATATGAAAATATAAAGGTTTAGTTTAACGAGTTTTACTTTAAACTAAACATTTATTTCAAACTAAACTAATACTGACTGACTCAGGTATGTGTGCTGTTAGGAGTCTGATCTCATGTGATAATAATGAATTATTAAGCTGATAGATGTTTGTTACAGACGCAGTTCACCAGTGTGTCTCTTTCAATAAAATGTTTCGTCACTTTTCTGACATTTACACAGTCAAAGTGTAGTCTTTACTTTAAAAAAGCTACAGAAGTCCAAAAGCTCGTGTAGTGTGTGACCCCCTGTCACCGATCAGTCATGTAGTGTGAACGCCACAATGACTTCAACACTCCTGTACCAAGACGGCAAGTTGTGCAGGGTGAACCGCACGGCCATCGGCTGAAAATCGTGTGGTCTCCACAAGCCTTAAAGCACTCTGTAACTGGAGACAATGAGCCACTAGAGAGCGTCCAAACTCCACACTAACAGTTTCCCGTCAGACCAGGACGTCTTCATGAGGTCCATGAGGGTTTGATTGAGTTCCTCCCTGTTCAGAGCTGCAGCTCCCTAACTAACTGTTAGAAACGAGTGAAAAATGTCCAAAGAGACGTCTTGTTTTGTCCAACCAACAAAGAGATTCACTCTAGGAAAGTATGAAACAGAAAAACCTGAGACATTTAAGAAGATGGATCCAATCTGATATTTCTGTTCATGAAATATTGAAGATAACTGTTGCTGATTCATATTCTGCAGATGTTTGTATTTCTATCTGAACTATTTATTAAAGACGGCAGTGTAGCATCCATCCTCATTTCCCGTCCACTCGGTTGGTCTCAACATGAAACAGAAACGAGGCTCAGTGTGTTTGAAAGGCCGCTGAGGCTCTTTAATGACACATCACATGTTCACATGTTAGTATCAGTCCAGCATGTGGCTTTTTAAAAACAAGCTCAAAAAAGGTGGATTTCCAATTTAACTGCAGGCTGCAGCTGCTGTGAAGGCTGAAAGATCAATAATACTCCACAACAGATGATTCCTCTCACTTTCCCTCCAGCTGACTGAGGTAAAAAAAGTATTTCCACAGTAAAAGGCAAGAAAAGATCCAACATGTGGAGGAAAAGAGATTTCCATGGAAAAGGCCATCCAGCAGAGCAGCTGCAGCTTTTCCAGGGTCAGCGCTGATTACTTGTTTAAAATATTAATTTTTGCAGGTTGGAGGACTTTAAACTTAATTGGCAGCAAACTGAACGATCAGCAGTTTTGAGATGTCGTACACATCCACTTTGTAAATCTGGAGTTTGTTGTTGAGATGTCGGCACTCGGCAGTATCTTGCCCAGGACACTTCGACTGGAGAAGCCAGGGACTGAACCGCCAACTTTCCGATTAACAGGCAACTTGCTCTATCTCCTGAGTCACAGGTGTCCGTTGTGCAGTTGTGTCATAGCAGTTGTGATTCATTTTTTTAAATATGAAGGTAGCAACAATAGTGTTTTATATGTTTTGTCTTTGGCTGTTTGCTCTTTCCTAACTGAGCGGACAGACTGACTCACCTCCAGCAAACTGAAGAACTAACTTTTGGCTTTTATCGTAAATTTCCCACTCAAAGCGCTTTTACACTACATCACACACTAAGTCTAAGTGCTCAAACAAAAACTAGACTTGTGGAACAGCCACCAGGGTCAATTTGGGGTTCAGTATCTTGCCCAAGGACACTTCGACATGCAGCCTGGAAATGCTGGGATTGAAACGTCGACCTTCCGATTAAGGGGCAACCCACTCTATCTCCTGAGGCGCCACAGCCGCTCGGGGCAGATGTGCGGATTCAAGTGCAACGATTGATCAGCAGATCTCCAGCTGCGCGTTACACCCCTTTTTAGTTGCTTGGTGTTCGACATTAAAACCTAAACAAACGACATCAAATCAAGACAAACACTAGTCGTTTACAGACGTAGCGGGCAGCACTGAGGTAAGGTCATCAGACTAAAAACAGATTCTTGGGTGAAACCGCTTGTTGTCTCTAACGAGGAAAAAGTCCTCATTATGTCACCAGAGAGAGAATCCCCTCATCACAAATCACACACGTCGTCCAACAGCATCTCAAAAACAGCGTAACCACGTCAAGACACAGCCAAGTACTGCTGACCAAGTGAGAGAGAGGGAGGTGAGGGGGGTCAATCGAGACCTCGCCCGATGTTTGATGAGTCAGGGTTTCAGCTGGCGTTCAGATCTGGGTGTTTCCCCGTCCTGACTCATCAGTGTGGGAGGCTTTGACCTCTGAGGGTTTCCCACTGACTCAAAGCAGCTGCACAAGATTCAGCATCAGCACACAAACAGCTGTGTGTTTGTGCACGAGCTGCACGAACTGTAAAATCTTTCTATATTTGGTTCACAGGAGTTTGAACATCACCATGGTACATCGATAAGAATGCAGAAGGAACAAATGGTTCTGGTGGTTTTTTTATCACACACAACCATAGATGTATATCTGAATCCCAGAGACGGAGGGCCCTCACGTGTGGGTGGACCTTATAAAGTTGGTTAGGAGTGAGTAAGGTCAGGTGAGATTGGGTGAGTCCTTGCCATGGAAATAGGCAGAGGGTTGCTGAATAGAATGGCTCTATTCTACAGCCGCCTCCAAATCCCGTAGGGATTTGCACTCCCAAGAGTAATACTAAGAGGAGTGGTTGGCAGGAAGTTTAATCAGCCGAGAAATCGGGTGAACATAAGATTTGTTCCCTACCATTACTTCCGCTGTCCTGACCTGACCATCCTTACTTGGGATGACCTTTGTAATGCGACCAACAACCCAAAGAGCCCTAGGGAATTGTGGGTCCGTGATCATGACAACTGTATTAACTTGCATATTCTCCTTGTGTGTTTGCCACTTCTGCCTGCATTGAAGGTGGGGGAGGTAACGCTTAATGAAATGGGCCCAAAAGTGGTCTGCCAACATCTTGCTATGACGCCACTGCCGGCAACTTAGTAATTCAGAGCTCGGATAAGAAACTAGAGGTAGGGAGGAATCTATCTGCCCCATCAGAAGAAGATTTGGGGTAACTGGGTCAGGATCTGCAATATCTGAGGATGCGTAGCCAAGAGGCTTGGAGTTAAGGATATTTTCGACTCCTATCAACAAAGTGTGCAGAACTTCTAGAGTGACCAGTTGGGCTCCTAGGGAGCTCTGGAAGGCCTGTTTGACAGAACAAATCTCTCTTTCCCATTTTCCTCCAAACTGAGGGGCATGGGGAGGATTGAAATAAATCTGAATCCTTTGTTGATTGAGTTGAACTTGAAGGGATGGACTAAGTGTTATGAAGACCTCCATAAGTTCCCTCTCTCCTCCCTTGAAGTTGGTACCTTGGTCCAACCAGAGTTTGAAGGGAGTGCCCCTGCGGGCGGTGAAACAGTGTAGGGCCAGGAGGAAAGAATCTGTATCAAGACTACAAAGGAGGTCCAAGTGCACACAGCGAGTTGTTAAACACTTAAATGTAATGCCCCACCGCTTCTAGGTCTGATGTTCAAGCTTGACATTATAAGGTCCAAAAAAATCCATCCCAGTTGAGTTGAAAGCAAGCTTGTACAATTAGAGACGAACTATAGGAAGGTGTACCAACCTAGGAACAACAGGCCTTGCACGCCACCATTGGCACTGGACACTGCCACGTTGGTACTTCCATATTGCCTCCCTCCCTCTCAAAATCCATAACTGACTGCAGAGCTCTGCAAATACTCTCTCGGGCCGGGATGTTTGAGTCTTTCATCATATTCCTGGATGAGCAGCTTAGACACTGGATGTTTGGGATCGAGGACAATAGTCATGTTTCCATCCAACTGTCATGCGAATTTTAAGCGTACTTTTGAAATGTCGCAAAAAAGACAACAAAATAGAACTTGTGGAATATGTGCGTTTCCATCAGCTGGTTTGGAGCGAATGAACAGGCTACGGCAAGCGTTCTCCGCGTCTTTTTGTCCTCATTTATGATCTTAAACTGAATATTTGGGAGTTTTTGACATCTGGTCCGTGAAACACGCCGGGCTTCTTCACTGTTTAAAAGAAAGAAATCACAGGATTTATCAGTTGCAGTCCTGAACTTGGTCGCCGGCCCCCTTAACAAACCGAACTCAACAACAAATCACACCAGAGTTCGTGTTAATGGAAGCCAACATGTTTGTGTGAAAGCCCCTGAGGGAAACACCCCCGCCTCTCTAAAGACCGGCATGCAAACTGTAAAGGCTCTGAACTCAAAGCGCTCAGGTCTTCAGGGGGATCGGTTGTTAAGTGTTTCCACGTTTTAGGAACTAATTGAAATGTAAGATGATAGTGAACTTTTCCTGCCGTTTGCTCCCCGGAACAAGCGCCTGCCTGTGTGGAGCCGAGTCTCTGGCCTTCACAATGTTGGTACCTGAAGTAAAACCTGTCCGGAAGAACAAACACTAGTTTGCAGCAGATTTCATCAGACTGACGCTGCCTCCTCCAAACGGTCCACAAACGCTGCAGCGCAGGTTGCTGAACATCTGCTCTCTGTTACCAGAGACGTGCAAAGTGAGAAGTGATGATGGAAGTGACGACAGCAGAGATTCTCTTTTTCTCCTCAGCTCTCCAAACCAAACATTCACTGCACATGAGAATAACAGAGCATGAAATGAACACATGAGGAAAAGATGTACAGTAAAGAAGTTACACTTTAACAGGCGGAAAACTGCTCAAGCATCAAGTTCAGGCCAGTTTCATCATAAAGCAAACTTTCAGGACGTTTCAACGAGTTTCTGGAAGTGAAGGGATGATTCACATGAAGCTGAAAAAGACACCGACCTGCCCCAAACCACAAAAGCCAAACATACAGCACCTAATGTAATCCAGTAAAATTCAAAAAGTTGGTCAAAATAAAATAAAGGTAATAATTTGAATCAAATTGTTGCAGGTAATGAAACACATTAAATGAGCCTTCAGGGACAAAGTAAAAAACTGAAATCAAAAATAAAGTAATAATAAAATAAAATACAATGTTATTTTTATTTGTGCTTCGACCGCCAAAGAGTTTTTGTAAAACCATAAAATCAGAGAAGGCTACAAAGCTCAGGGAGCTGCAGCGACGGGACCATATTAGGTTTAACTGAGACAGCGCATCAATCGTCAATATAAATATTGATTATTGGCAGAGAGCAGCATCAGAACACTGGATCATCACATCATCTACAGGTTCACTGTCTGAAACGTAAAAACAGCTTTCTCACAACAACAACAACGTAACGCTCAACGTTCATGTTGCTATGGTAACCGGCAGCGCTTGTAGAAGCAGCAGCCGGTAGCTCCTTCAAACTTTGAAACCCTTTTGTTTTTTACAAACATGTGTTACCTCTGACATAAGTACTGTCATTGGAAGATGAAGACGGGGTTTTTGGATTCAAGAGCAGCAGACCACTATCCACCCGGCCCAAACAACTGGACCAGGCGCCACGGCCAGGAGAGCCAGGAGAGCCAGGAGAGCCAGGAGAGCCAGGAGAGGAGCCATGCTGACCCGGCTGGGACTTAATTCTGCTCCTAAAGATCCGGTCTGGACCAAAAGGGACTCATGTTGACCAGACAACGGAATTCAGAGACTGTTGTGCCCACTTCGTTACAGAGACCTGCCCAATCAACAGCCTGGATCAAGCACTCGGCAGGTGGTCCAGGTTCGCAAGACTCCGCCCAGATGAGAGGAAGCGGACTCTGTGTTTTACATCCATGATGCTTGGTAACAACCAAACATCTGGCTGCTGTTTCACCCCAGATGCAAATTCAGAAAACGCACTGTGGAGTGTTCGGGGTAGATACGTGTCTGTAAATAAATAACTGTATATATTCCATCCATCCATCGTCAACCGCTTATCCTGCGTACAGGGTCGCGGGGGGCTGGAGCCAATCCCAGCTGCCATCGGACAGGTCGCCAGTCCATCGCAGGGCCACACAGAGACGAACAACCAGTCACACTCACACCTAAGGACAATTTAGGGTCACCAATTAACCTAGCCTGCATGTCTTTGGATGGTGGGAGGAAGCCGGAGCACCCGGGTGACGGCGCTAACCACTGCACCACCGTGCCGCCCAACTATATAGTGTTTTATTTTATTTTATGTTACCATATTTTGATACAGGGTAATTTTAATACCTCCACTTAATTTTATGTTGTGTGTACAGCATGAAGGAACTACACATTTGGTTTCGTTATGCAGCCTTGTGCTGTTTAATGACTAATAAACAACCTTGTACCTTCAAGAACCAGACGTCCGAAACCCAAAGACATCAAGTTTACAGTATAAAACTGGAAATCTGAGATAATCGATCATTAAAATTGTCGTATCTCAAATCGTGACTCTGTCAGCAGTTAGCGTGGATGTTCTGACAAGGATCACTGCTTCACTGTGACACTGAGGAAACTTTAACAACATGAAGATTCTCAGGAGGTTCTGCAGCAGAAGAAGCAGCTTCTATATGACATCCTGGGAAAGTGTAAGTCACACTGAACCATTGGACACAAAGTACTATAATATCTTCCATGAGCTGTGTGTCACAGCCACTGATGGATGTGCATCCTCAACTTTGAGCTCTTAGAGATAAAACAACAACAGATGTAACGCTGGAGGAGCTGATGGGTTTTCAAGAAGGATCTCCTCAGTGATGTGTGGCAACGTTTCCTCTTTGGCTGCCTGAGGTCTTGTTTCCACTTCCCAGATGGCTGTTTGCTGGTTCCACTGATTAACCACCAGTGTGATTGTTGGTATGTGGGAATCTGCGTCCTCGTCCCCGTGTGTCCTCACCCAACTCTGAACTCTCAGCCAATCAGCTCTGCGGCTCAGACCTGCCAGGACCAATCAGCAGCGGCGTTCTCCAGGCCGATCCCGGCTCGGCGAGTGCGGTGGCGGTCTGGACGGAGGCTCTGGTTGTGGAAGGCCTCCCCGGCTGCAGAAAGCTCTGAGTTGTAATCTAATTTTCTCTTTAATGACGCTGATGAGAGCAGCAGATTGGAAACATGTGGACGGCTAAGTGATGAACGAAGGACGTGTCCCGCTCATCCCAGAGTTAAGTACGACAGGATCTGGGCAGTCGCAGCTCGGCAGCTTCAAGTTGCATCACTGCACTTGTTTTTTTCAGTTTTCAGTTGCGACATTTAGGAGGGAAATATTGAACTGTTTACACTGCAGGGGGTTTTACTGAGTCTGGTTCAGATTACCTTCAGGGGCACAACATCAATTTTCCAATTTAGCTACTAAAGACTACGCGAGCTGCAGGTCATCTGATTTACATAAAGCGTCAGTAAATAACATCTGATGTTGAGCTCGAGGCTCGTTGGGAATTTC
This sequence comes from Micropterus dolomieu, assembly GCF_021292245.1. Lineage (NCBI taxonomy): Eukaryota > Metazoa > Chordata > Actinopteri > Centrarchiformes > Centrarchidae > Micropterus > Micropterus dolomieu. The sequence continues at coordinate 1,100,048 of NC_060150.1, forward strand.
AGGAGAGATACAGAGTGCCAAAAACAAACAGAGCGTTCTGACAGGAAGACGAACTGGAACCGGAGTGAGCGTTCACTGCATCATTCACTATTAAAGTCTGATGTGTTTGAGGACGTTTGGTTGTTACATGTCAGTCCGTGTGCTTGATATTAAAAACGTTATCTGATTGTCTTTGACGTGTTTATAGATGGAAACTGGAAATTAAAATACGCATGCAGTGTTTCCCATTAATTAATTAACGAGACCACGGTGGCCCGCCAAAGTCTAATTTGCTCCGCCATAGTTTCAAAATGAACCGAAAGTATTTTTACACATCTCATAATAACGATTCAGACCTCTAACGTTGTGTTTTGTGGGCGCTGCTGTGAGCTCACACACTTTGGCATCCGACTTGAGAAAACCGCTTTTCTTTTGAGGTTACTACGGTAACGTTAACTGTCTGTTTCAGTCTCTTGTCTGTGAGAAGGCGATTAAGTTAGCCGCACCTAAATTTGGAGTGCACGCGTATTCGAGCCTTTACGGTAAGTGAAAGGGCCCAGAGCGAGGAAATCACTTATTCTATTTTCTATTCTTTGATTTAGGGTTGGATCCTTATTTATAGCTCTGCAATGGTTGATCATCAAATAGTTCACTAGAGCACACCACTGTTTACAAGCGTACAAATGTCTTCACAGATCGCCTCTTCACTTTGCACCAAATAAATGCTTTCAACTTTAAAAAGGTCCACCCACCATAGTCTCTCAAATATCCTGTGGGAATCACACATCTTATTCCTCAATTCTGCATTATTTTAATTTCGTGACCCGGAAGCCATCGTAAATTGTCGTGGGCCGCATTCCCGGAAGTCAGGAGTTCGGAGTTGTAGGCTACATCAAATGTTCCGAAGATGGACTACAAACATACATCTTTGACCTGTGCGTTCTTCTTACCATGTTGTTTTAAATCTTGGTCAAGGCGCTTTAGCGTAATTTTTAGACGTTTAAGGCTCTGAGCAACGTTTAGCAACAATACATTGCAACGTCCGGTTAGACTTTCAAAATAAAACAGTAGTGTTACGAAGCATCGCATTGAAATATTGAATGATGACTTTTTATTTATTTTTTTTTCACACAAACCCCGGTCTCCTGGTTCAAAGTCGGGGCATACCTGCATTTACCGTCAAACTGATGCTGCATACGGCCTACTACACGGACCCATGACACACTGTGGGAAATAAGCATCACCTGCACTTTAAATGAGCAGAACACGTATTAGAAATGTGTCAGCTGTGATACTGAAGAAAACTTCAGCACATGAAGATTCTCAGGAGGTTCTGCAGCGTCTCTCTGGCCTCTAGGCAGATTTATGGGTGTTTATTCTTGACAGATTCACGATCATTGATAGTGAAGTCAGGAAGTCACACTGTGTTCACATTTCAGCTATGAGTCCGAGACGAGGGGCTTTTAGGGCCTCGTGGTTTGAAAACATTTGGTCTATTACAACAGCGTTAGTTCACAGGATTCCTTTTTTCTGGTTTGGACTCTTCAGGTCCTGGATGTTCCCCTCTCAGATGAAAACAACAACAGATTACACAATAATTTATTACTGGCTCATTTAGCCCTTCGCATTAGAGATGTTTGTTTCCTGGTGTAAAGTGTGACACTGAGCTGCTGGATCTTTGTCTCCAGCGTCGTGATAAAATAAAGTATGAGGCCTTGGATCACAGCTCTCGACGTGGGGCCAAGACTCTCAGCCTCCCGTCAGCCCTGCCAGCGATCAGCGAGGATCTCTGCATGGACAAAACCCAGGAATCAAACAACGGGAGGTCTGAACTCTCTGGACTGATGACTCTAAAATCTGTCATCCTCGCTGAGCGTGGTTCAGCTCATCACACCGAGGTCAAAGACCCGCCACAGGAGACAGAACCAGGATCCAGACTCAGCAGGAGGGTTTCAGCATGTTTTCCATCACGAGGAGGTGAAAAAGGATTTGATTTGATTCACCTTCGCGTTTCCTCTGCGGCCTCGCCGAGGAGAAAAACTTATTTTTCTGGGCTTTGCATTCCAGGGCTGTGATTGGTGGAGCTTGTGTGGCTGAGAAGAGCTAGGCAATGCTCGGGGCTCGGGCCTGCTGATGTTATTTATGGTTCATGTTCTCCCAAACAGACTCTTATGGATGGAGTGTGTTTTTATTGTTTCTCTCAGAACTTTATGAACTTTGTAAACTGGATGAATCGAAAAGGTGATGACGCCTAAAAAAATCCTGGGAATCCTCCTTTAAAGTGATCAGCTCTGCACGTTTCACCACACGAGACAAGAAACGTGTCGCCATCACGTCTGCTGGGGAATAAAAAATGAGAAATACTTCACTGGTGTCCAAAATATTTCCAAAGCTTGTTTTCCAGGCTCAGAGGTGGCGGCGGTGTTAACTGCTGGAAGAGCTCGTCTCTTTCCTCTCCGCTGCGTCCTGTCAGTCAGCAGCAGAGTTTCTGCCTCATTAACACGGTCACGACCCTCGCTGCCAGCCTCTCACAGAGAAAACATCTTCATCCATCAGAGCGAAGCCGTCGGCTCAGACACCTCCACCCAAAATAAAAAGAGGAACGTCCTCCTCGGGCTGAATCCAGGTTTCACCGAAGGAGAAAACAGCGGTAAATCAAATTAACGGGGGTGCTGAAGACCCGTCGCCGTCAGTTTAACGCACTGCAGCGTCATTTATGAGCGCTAAAGGTCGCTGTAGAAGATTTAACAGTAAGGAGGTGGCTGGGGTGGGCCAGGAGGCCGCTGTTCATTTCCCCGTGTGAAACAAAAAGTCAACACTAAATGTTTTTAGTTAAGTAACGTAATTTAACTGACTTTCTTATTGTAGTTATTTTAACCCAAACCACGATCTTTTCCTAAACCTAGCCAAACTGTGGCGTTTCCCAGTGTTAACGAGCACTTTTATTTTGAAAGTCTAACTGGAGGTTGCATATTTGTTGTTGCCAACTTAACCGCAGAGCCCTGAATGTCACAAAACGAGGTTAAAGGGTACCCAGGCCTCCGCTTCTCAATATCTCAATGTTTTGGAAGCTTTATGTTATTTGGAACGTGGCTGTTTGGACAGAAACAGCGTTTTCAAGATATCTCCCAATAAAAGTCAACATTTAAACTGTAAATATGGCCAAAATAGGGACATTCGCCTGGCATATTTAAATAATAATTTACAGTTGCATTCCAGCTGTATTAGAAGTTGCATTATAATCTATTTGATGATGGCTTGATGGTTTATTGCATTAAAGCTTTTTACCATGTGAGAATTAAAATATCGTTTTTCTCCATGTAGTCTGTAATGGTACAATAAATATATTAATGTACAATGGATTTACGTTCCTGAGCTTCTGACCTTTCAAAGGAGACCAGAATTATGCATCTAGGCCTGATGGTTAAAAGTATTTTTTATCTGCATGTTTGTTTTTTAATAAATTGCCGTGACGTTTGTTCTTTCTGTCGGGGGGGCTAATGTTTCATTGCGTTATTGGTGCTGTGTGTTTTGTGTCTCGGCCTTGTACTCAACACACAGAGAATGAAACTGATGTCCGATGTTGAAACGTTGAACGCGCCTGGCTGAGCCTCCTCCTCCTCGTCTGTCTCCGTCCTGCTCTGAAGCTGAAACTCGCTGACGGACGCCGTCTCTTTGTTTCACCTTCTGACCCCTTCAACACGCTCACAACGTCAGACAGCTGGTTGGTGTACAGAGGTCTCAGGTTTCAAACTGCGAGCTGATGTCGGGAAGTCGGTACGAGCACTTTGCTCCGCCCAGAATTCAGCCTGATGAGGTTTCCTGTCCTCTCCGCTCGTCACCTGCTGCACGCGAAGCATTTCACTACTTTCACCATCGCGCCTGTTTCAGAGGCCAAACATGTCCCGTAGCTACACGGTTAGACCACAGGTCCTCTGATCAGTAGTTTTCTGCTCACACATGCAGTATTCATACACTGTATACAATGTTCACATCCAGGATTAAAGAAGGAAGTATTCATATCCTTCGCTGCAGTAAAAGTACCAATACTCCACTACAAGTCCTGCATTAAAAGTGTTCCTTCAGTAAAGTATTGAAGCAGTAACATGTTGTACTTTATCTCCGCCCCTGAGATTCTTCTTCGTTAATGTGCAGCAGGAAGTTGCTGCTGCAGTTGTTGATTCTTTTCACTCTGGATCCATTGATTGTTTGGTTTGTAAAGATTCTGCCGTCACTCCAACACATCCTCACTTCCGACTCGTCGCATATGGACGCTTTGTCGAGGCCCTTTGGCGTCGCCTGTTAATGCCCTGCGTACCCCTTTAGGGTCAATTTTAGACGTTTAAGGCTCTGCAGTCAAGTTAGCAACGCTTAGCAAGAAAGCAACAAATATGCAACGTGCGGTTACGCTTTCAAAATAAAACGCTGGCGTTTTGAAACAGCCCCTTATGAAAGTCGTGAATCGTTGCAAAAACAAAAAGCACTTGGTTAAGGTTAGGAAAAGATCCTGGTTGGGTTAAACTAACGTCACTTACGTCAATTTATGTTACTTGCCTATTTAATTTTGACTTTTTGTTTCACACGGGACACAAACCCCGGTCTCCTGGTTCAAAGTCTGGGTTCTGGCCCTCCATCCACTCCAACCACCTCCTTACTCAGTCTTTTCTGTTAAACATCCTATACCTGCCTTTACCATCACAAACTGACGCCACAGGGCTTCCCCCCCTGCGCAGACCTATGACGCTACAGGGATCCCCAGTGCGTTACAAACTGACGCCGATGGGTCTTGACCATGTGTCCATATGTGATGAAAAACTAAAGTAGAAAAAACGTTAAAAACAGCATTCTCACCAAGTTTACAATATAAACCTGGAAATCTGAGACATCACAGAGAAGATCTGGTGTTTAACTGATTATTAAAATTGTCGTCTCGAGTATCTCTGATGGGCCTTGACATGTGTCCACATGTGACGAGTCAGGGAACGCTTGTTGTGTCCAAATCTCAACAGTATTGCATCTTCATTAGAGAAACGTTTTACAGCCAGTAATTTTATGTCAATCGAACAACTGATTTATCGACTAATCGTCTCAGCAGTTCTTGTAGAAACTGTTGGAGTTTAAATTATAACAAAACATCATATTTTATAAACTCTTCATGCGTTTTGTGTAAAAATCTCCCTCTGAGAAGTTGCGACGCAGAGGGAGAAAGTATGGTACAAGTACATCAAATGTGTACTTAGTTACAGTGAGACAGTGTTGAGTGATTTGTGGACGTCTCTCTCCTGATTGGCTGCCTGACTGTTACATAAGCGCTGCTCGCAGGGGCTTTCCTCCTCTAAATGAGAACCAGAGCTGATCTGGACCTGCTGCAGCTCTTTAACTGGCTATTAAAACGTTGGTACAGCAAACTCACGTGAGGCCCCGTGTGGCTGCGGGGCCCCTCGGGGACAGCCAATTATATTTTAGAAAAGCTTTTTGAACTAATTCTCCGACCTATAAAGTGGCTGCGGGTCGTGTCCTCCGGCGGAGATGTTTACGGCCCTCGTGTCATCAGATCTGCCGGTTTACGAGCCAGAGCTGTCCGGAGGCGTCCTCAGAGCAACTAACCCACTCCAGGTCTCTCCTCTGAACGCCTAATTACAACCACACACACACACACACAGCAGAGGGTCTGGAAACGAGCGAAGTCCCCGCAGAGCCAAAACCTTCGATTAGGATCGTCCTGGTTTCAGCCGCCGCCGGCCACATCGAGTCTCTGCTCAAACGATCAGGTTTTCTTCTGGCCCACGTTCATGTCTGTTTAAGTAATCAGGTTCCTGGACCCGCCGGGGCCGGTTTGGACGTCCCCTGGTGGGAGATCCGGGGGCCAGCGCTGATTAAGTGATGTCTTTTGGAAGAGACGGTTCGGTTCAGGTTCAGACTTTTGTTTGAAACTCAGAGGAAAATCTCCATGAGAGCAGATGGTGAACAGACAGCTTCAAACTGCTGCTCGGTGAAATGAATAACTGATGGCCCTGCTGGATCGGGGGGGGGGGGGGGCTTTACATTTAAAGACTTTAAACAACAGCAGAGGTTTCTCTAACTAGTCGAAACTGCAAACCCTCCAGAAGAGATCACAAATGAAGAGAACCTGAGTTCATAAACAAGAAAAGAGAGTTTGGTCTATAAGGAAAAGGTCCAAAGAGACGTCTTCAAATGTCAAATACGCAAAGAATAGATATAAAACAGTGAGAAACATAGAAAGTGGAGAAAGTTTGAAAAATTTCTGCTGAATCAAAACCGCTTCAGTATCTGAATGTTTTTCCTTTCATGAAGCTTTTAACTGAAGTTTTGACCCATCGTGTATCATGTGCTGGTTTTCAGATCATCCTGAGCGAAACGCTTTGTCCGCTTCATACGTTTGTGTTTTCAAGTTTAAATAAGAATAAAAACCTCCAAAAATTCAGGAAAACAAGAAGATTGATTCATGGAATCAGTTTGACAGCAGATCTGCGATAACTTGTGACCATTTAGACACAAATAATCTGCTGAATGTTCGAGAATGGAAATGATCCACAGCTGCAGACATCTGTACAATATAACTCAAAATAAGTAAGTAAGTGACAGATGCTTTTGATTTAAACAGTTGGTGTTTCACACACATGTAGAAACTTTCTGTGAGTCTTTTATTTGTTTCCTTTTCATTTCTTTTCAATCCTTTTATTTAAAGCATCTTCATGTTTTGCATCAGCCTGAGAAGGTTAGAGAGTTTTATTTTGTAGGAGCAGCTAGCTTTGCTCTGCAGTGGGACCACAGGAATGAGTGGTATGTGAGCTGTGATTGGTCGGAGGAGTTGTGTGTCGTCCAGGTGTTTTAAATGAGCCGAGGTCGTCGTTAATGACGGAGGTCACTCGAAAAACACCACCGAGGAAGAAACCAGGCGAGACGAGGAGTCTGACGTCCCCTCTCCATCCAAGGACAACTGGACCTGAACCTGGACTCTTAGCGGTCTCTCCTGGATTATGTAAGTGGGTTTGATGGATACCAGCGCTGCAGTTCAAGGACAGACGTCTTCTCAGGGTCTTTCTACACATGGACTTCCTCCTGGTCCACGTGAAGCGAGCGCTCCTCTGGTTTCAGCAGCAGGAGAGATTTTTACATTACAGGCCAGAATCTGACAGATTATTCTTCAGATTAAGAGGCCAAACAGCCCAACCGAGACAGTGAGAACACGACCGACGACAAAACATTGATGTTAAAGAAACTTAAAACAGAATCATTTTAGAGTTTATCGGTTTTCTAAGTCAGTTAATCTGAAAAGTAACTGAAACTGTCAGATAAATGTAGAGTACTTGAGTAAATGTCCTTCCCACCACTGGTCGCTGCGGTAAATACACTGCATGTTAAAACTTGGGTGATATCTGAAATGTTTTCCTTTCCATCTGGTCCTGTCTGGAGAATAAAACAAACGGCCGACGCGGCGTAAATCTTTTGGATTCTTTAAATCTGCAGGATTCTGGCTGCACCTCGAGCCACGTGTGACATAACAGCTTCTTTGTCTTCCTCTCAACGCCTCCCAACATCTCCCCCTGCGTCCACGCACACTCACAAATCCACTCCGTGTGCGTAGCTGAGCCGATAAGTCTCAGTCCCTCCTCTGGTTTACATTTTCAGCCTTTTAGCGTCAGCTTCACGTTCCTGCAGCAGGATCTTTGTGTCCTGAGCCATCTAAACCAGCGCTGCTGTCAGGCTGAACCACGAAGAGCGATCTGGTTTTAGGCCTGAGACTCATAAAAAATGTTTAAAGTCAAAAACAACATCGTATCAAAGAGTTTGACCTTTGACCTGCCAGCTGCCAGCGTCTGTTTGGAAAATGTTCACCCCACGAATGAAAGTTAAGAATTTGCGTCCTTTAGTCGACAGAACCGATGTAACTCTGAATCTACGAGTGCCTTGGACAAACTATTTGCTTAAAAAAAAAGAAACACGTATCTGCAGTTTTTCTTCTGATGCAGGAAATGAAGAAAAGTTAGTAGAGCAAACTGAAGAAATCTGGGTGTTCGATCTGCATCTGATCAGAACTGTTCTCTCCAGGATGAACTTTAATAACTTCGGAGATGCTCTGACCTTTCATGTAGCTTCCCTGTTAGCATGTTAGCATGCTGATGAAGCTCACAGAGCTGCTAGCATGGCTACAGAGTCAGAGCATCAGTGGTCGTGTTGAAAGTGTGGTCGATGCAACTAAAGATGCAAAATAAAACTAAAACATTCTCCAAGCCAACAGTTCCTTCATCTGCGAACTGTTTTAAATATGGAAAACATCTTGAGCTGAAGAAGGTTCATAACATCATTTGAGAAAGTCTCTGGAATCAAACCAGGCTTTTTGTCAGCTGCAGTGTGAGCAGAGACCACGAAAGGGAGAAATGAGCCAGCAGGTGATCTGAGGTCAGTTTTTAAAGCCTTCGATCAAACAGTGAGACAGATTCAGGGTTGATGAAGCGGTACCTCTTTCCTCTATCGACGACGACGAAAACTTCCCTGGGAAAGAGATTAAGAGGAGGAACTCATCACCAACAACGCAGGTTATCAATCTCCGAGCTTCTCGCCTCACCAGTGTCCAGGGTTTCCCCCGACTTAAACAGCCCCCGTCCTCCCCTCTCAGCCCAGCCAAGACTGATTTTCCTAAAACAAGGGAATCCCGGGCCAGATGTGTTCAGAGTGGGGAGCGGGAGTTCCTCTGCATCGTAACTCATCTGTCAGAGAAACTCGAGGGAGGAAGACGACAAAGAGAGAAACAATTGGAGACAAAATCTCTGGAGGAGACCGGGAGGACTACGAACACGACGGCGATCCCTTTAAATGTCTGCTGCAAACAGAGAAAACGACAAGTCCATTTACCTGGTAAGTCACCAAAAGAAGATCAATCTAAGAAGAAGACAGAGAAGTCCCATTTTAAGTCTAAAGTCATCACTGACTGAACGCCAAGTCCTGTCTCTACAGTCCACAGATCTGCTCCTTACTCACTGCACTTCATCCGATTTCAAGTCCCAAATCCAGACCAACAAGCGGTAACACAAGACAGGTAAGTCCCAGGTTAGGTCCCCGGCCCAGACCCAACAAGTACCAAAAAGTCTAAGTCAAGGCCCAAATAAGACCAACAAAGTCAAAACTATTCCTTTACGTCCAGTCAAACAAAAAATAGTTCAATTGCGCAGAAAACCGTCCAGTCAGGAAACCAAACCCGGTTTTTGGCTCGTCTCAGAATCAGAAATGAGGCAGATGAATCCACGACATTATATAACAAATCCACTTCCATTTGGAAAAGTGACCTGGTCTGAAGACACTTCAGTCCAGAGAAGGAAAAGTAGTAAATAAAACAACACAAATACCGAATATGCAGAGAAATGAGAGTCACAGAACCAGAAAGAACCTGGAACTCCACGGGGACCGCTGACTCAGATTTCCATCTCAGTCCTGCAACAAACATCAAACATCCGACAGAGCGACGTTCAGGGCCGAGCGGCTGCAGGTCGAACACGGATCGCTGTGAAAACAATTCACAACTAAACCTCCAGGGACCGATAACTTCCTGTACGGAGGGCGAGCTAGGACAGAAACATTTAGCTGGTGGACGGATCGGCGGAAAAACATGTAGAACTGATGAACGACGCACAGAAGAGGCATCAGGAGGGAAAGATCGAGGACTTCAATCGACCTGTGCAGGACTTCGTTAGTACGTCACAACTAGAACAAACTAAGTGGAATTTTTTCTTTATTGACTTTATTTTGACTAGAGCTTCATTTAAGATCAAAGAAAAATACTCATTGAACTACTAACAGAAAATGTTGGCTGTTGAACTGTTGGACAAAACGAGACATTTGAAGACGACCCGTTTTCACCCCTCGACTCGTCACATATGGACGCAAGACCCATCGGCGTCAGTTTGTAACGCACTGGGGATCCCTGTAGCGGCATAGGTCAGCGCAGGGGGGGAAGCCCTGTGGCGTCAGTTTGTGATGGTAAAGGCAGGTTTAGGATATTTAACAGAAAAGACTGAGTAAGGAGGTGGTTGGAGTGGATGGAGGGCCAGAACCCAGACTTTGAACCAGGAGACCGGGGTTTGTGTCCCGTGTGAAACAAAAAGTCAAAATTAAATAGGCAAGTAACATAAATTGACGTAAGTGACGTTAGTTAACTTACGTGTTAACTGATGTACATGGTTATTTTCACGCAAACCATGAGCTCTTCCTAACCATAACCAAGCAGTTTTGATGACTTTAATGAAGATTTGTTTTAAAATGGTGATGTTTCGAAACGCTATGGTTTTATTTTGAAAGTCTAACCGGACATTGCATGTTTATTGTTGCTAAGTTTACCGCAGAGCCCTAACAACTACAAATGATGCTAAAGGGCCTTGACTGAGCATCAATATGTGACGAGTCGGGAGTGAGAATGTGTTGCCCTTAGTGCTCCGGGACATCCTGCCATTTTTTAGTTTTACAAACAATTAAATCGATGAATTGAGAATCAGATTTACTGATAATAAAACAGATTATTGTTATGTTAATAATTACATGCAACACTGAATCTACTAAATTACTAACCTTTCATGTGTTTTGTTTAATTTCTGACAGAAATGGGCCTCCGTAGATTAAAAAGTGAATATTATGACACAATGGCCTTCATCACTTCTGAACAGTTCTACATCCCGGGAGAACCTTTGCAGGGTGAAACACTCGGCTCGACCTGAATCTGACTGTCTGGAGCAGCGTGTTTGTTGCACGTTTGAGTAATTAGCTCACTGATGATGTTACCTACAGCTGATGTTTACGAGCTGGTTTCTCTGTCGTCTTTTAGAGGACGTGAATCTGAACCGCTCTTTGAGAAGTGAGTTTTTATTTCACCACATTATCCTGATTGAACATGAATCAAAGATTTGCTCAAAACCAACATTTAGAGTCTCTGAAGCCAAGTCAGAGACTTCACAGGATTACCCAGAATCCCCCTGTCTGGCCTCAGAATGAGCAGATGACTTTCTGTCATCACTGTGACCCTTGGCAAGATGTTTCAAGTTTCAGGCCAGTGTGATTCATGAAGTGCTTCCTGTTTCCTCTGCAGCTCGTTTTGTGAAACAAGTCATAAACGACAGTTTGTCTTCTTACTGAGGCTCAGCAGCTGCTCGGCCTCTGATCTTTTCTTTAACAACAGGAGCAAGACACGCATTCATTTAAAGATGCTCTATGAAAGGATGGAGTCTCTGAAATGACGCCGATTCACCGTCTCCAATAACACTTCAGAAATTTGTTTCAAGAAAAATGTTCAGAATAAAACCTCTCTGGAAATCTTGATATAAACACACATAATAAGGTATGAAACACAAAAAATGATGTGATGCAGCGTGATGAACAGAGTTACAGCAGAACCTTCAGAACAGCTGGAACTGTGAGACAGGTCTGAAGTGAAGCTCAGTTCTTCCTTTTAAATCTGTTGTGTTTTCTAACTTAATGAACTCCTGCAGACCCTCGTCCTCCCTCACAGCTCAGGTTTCATCACATTCAGACTTAAACTCTGCCGCAAAAACCACACAGCAGCAGTTACATCATCGTGAAGTCATTCTGGACCGAGTTTAGAGCCTGACCTGATATTCTGAGACGCGTGAACCCGTCAGGTGAGGCAGGACGACCGGTTTGTATAGCAGCTTTCAGATCTGCTGTCATGGAGGCCTGCAAGAGAAAAAGGAAAAGCATGAATGTCCCTCTTTTAGTCATCATGCTTCAAAATGTAGAGACATGTAGAGGTGTGACACATGTGGACCAGCTGGGTTCAGGTACATTAGAGGAGCACCGTGTGTCTGATCAGCTGAATCTGCAATTCGCGGAGCGTTAAAGTGACTTTCAGTCACAGATAGCCCTCCCTGTTACTCTGAAAGTCCACTGACTCCGGCTGCAGCGCGTTATGGCTGCGCGACGGTTTTGTTCCGTCCTCATCCCGCCGTCAGCGTCCACTGGAAGCGCCTCAGCAGCAGAGCGACTGAGATCAGAGGTTGATAACCTGCGCCGCTGGTGATGAGTTCCTCCTCTTCATAGTTTGACCCGTTAATTAGCTGCGTCAGAGGTTTTCTTTGGGTGATACTAATGCTTAATCTGCTACTACATGCTGGTTTGGTTGCGCACATGTAACCGTCTGCTCTCGAAAGGCTTCGTCTTCACTCATCTTCATGTGTTACTGGGTCGCTGATTGAGCAACAATTTTTTGTCCTTGAAGGTTTTGTTCTTGTTCTAAATCTTCAGGGGGTTTTTCTGGTTAAGGAGGGTCAAGATTTGGCCTTCGGTCTCTCTGTAATCTGCAGGATTATATAACTCTGTTTCCTCCTGACAAACTGAACATGGACTCATGAACAACAGTCTGCAGGAGCAGTAAAGGGAGAATGCAGAGACACGTATGACATCATTTCCCTTGTTTAACTGCAGAATCAGGCAACGTTTAACCTCATATATCACGATCAGCTGTGGAACAGTAGCAGCTCTTTCACAGCTGATGCTTCTGTGCTTTTGTTTTAAATCTTGTTTTGTTTGTCCTGTTTTCCCTTCGCTCCGTTACTTTAGTTACTTGCCCATTAGCAGTTTTTCTGTTCTGTAACAGCTTCGACTTCCTGTTTCTTTTCTACTAAAAACATGCTAATATGAAGGTGAGAGACAGTTTACAACAAAGAGTAGTTACAGCGCAAATCTGAGTTTGCAAATCTTTTATATTGAACAAGGACAAAAGTGTAATTACGCACTAAACACTCCTGGGTTAAAAAGGAACCAACTAATTGGGTTATTCTTTTTGACCCAACTTCTGGGTTTAATACCTGACCCAAATGTTGGGTTAAAAAAAAAACAGCATTGTAGTTAATATAACCCAACTTCTGCGTCAAAAGAACAACCCCAATATCTGAGTTGAAATAACCCAGAAATTAGTTGGTCCCTTTTTAACCAAGGAGTTGTGTCAAAAATAACCTAACTTGAGTTACTATGCCAGTATGCCTTATTTCAGAAAATCTTGTTTTACATTATATCTGTCATGGTGTGGTGCAGGCAGAAGAAGAAGGGGAGTCCAAAGTTCCAATTCAAATGTTTTACTAATAAAGTAACACCAAAAAAGGTACAGACAGGCAGGATGTACACACACTGAACAAGACTACAAAGAGTACAACGGCCAAAGACTAACTGAACTGAAGGAACTAAATACTAACACAGATGAACACTGATTAACAGAACACAGGTGGAACAGATGATGATGATGATGATGATGATGATGATGATGATGATGATGATGATGATGATGATGATGATGATTAACTAAACACAGGTGATGGAGATGAACTAAATGACAGAAACCATGGAAACAGACGAGTGGCTGGAAAACAGAACAAAGGAAGACATGTGACAATATTACAAACTTCAAGCACATTTACGTTTTCATTGCATTAAATTAAACTCTATATAAAAAAGTGAAAAATAAACAACACTCAACATTTGACAACATTCAATAACTGGATTGAACTTAAGGCTTAAAGTCTTCAAACATTGGTTATCTCATGTCATGTGTGACTTTAAACTAGTTAGATGTACATGGCAACCACAGAATGACCACGACTAACGCTTGTCCCAATGTAGCAACTAAGCCATGGTAATTTTTTCAGCAAATGGTGCTAAACTAGCAACGGGGACATGGACACAGAAAAGTTTGCGTTACATCAACACTGAAAATACTTGCTTACCTTGAATACACAACGAAGTTGCACCGAAGAAGCACAGGCCAAAACGGATGGAAAAGTGACTGTTATTTCAAACAACTGTTGTGAGAAAATTACAGAACAACAGCGGGGTGGTTGCTTTACATTCATGCCAATAAAGCTAATTTGAATTTGAGAGAGAGAAAACCAACCCTATAACCCAGAACATGTGTTACTCTTTGAAAAATAACTTAGAAACCCAAACAACCCAGGAGTTGGGTCAAAATATTAGTCTTATAACCCAGAAAATGGTTACTCTCTGAAAAAATAACCCATAATTTTAACCCAACACAACTAACCCAGAAAATGGGTTGAAGAAATAACCAAGGTGTTTTTAGTGTGTATAGTTAGTGATGCTCATTATAAAAGTAAAGATCTTAATCGTCGACATATAAAGAGATTTAAACATTAGAGACAACCTGCTCACAATATCCAACATGTAACATCTATAATGAGCTGCTCTGTATGAAACAAATAAAGCTTTACGTTTTTACTGAAGACGCTGAACTCAGCTGTTTTGATAGATAAAGTCTAAATGAACCAGGACATCTGGACTTCATGCTGATCCAGTTTCTCAGTTCCTGAAACCTGGACAGTTGGCTGTTCCAAAGTGTTCACCCTGAAATGGAGACACTGAACACAATGGCAGACTAGAACAACAAACCAGACTGAAGCAAAAGGCCACATTAGACCAGACCAGAACAACAGACCAGCACGGACCAGAGCAACAGACCATATTAGACCAGACCATGTCAACAGACCAGCACGGACCAGAGCAACAGACCACATTAGACCAGACTAGAGCAACAGACCACATTAGACCAGACTAGAGCAACAGACCACATTAGACCAGACCAACAGACCAGGACGGACCAGATCAACAGACCAGACTGAAGCAACAGATCGCATTAGACCAGACCAGATCAACAGACCAGGTGAGCAAGATTCTAACAAACACAAAGAGTTAAATGAAATCAGACTTCCATCTGAACCATAGTGTTAGTTTTTCTGCACAGCGTTTGGCTCAAATGTCTGAGGAAACTATGACCTGATATTTGTTCAACTGGGGCATAAAAAACAGCAACAGGTTTTTTTACTGCACACTTCAGGGAATATAATACCGTTTTTATTTGTTCCAGCTCATCAGGAGCCAATCAGAAGAGGCGGTTTACTATTACTGACCTCTGATCAGATCTTTTGACTGTAAAATATATTAAAAGGAAAACATCTGTCGTAAATTGAAGTATTTAGAAACAAATTAAAAAACATGTTTAGAAGAAGCAGAAACTGCAATCACGTGTTGGATATCGAATGTTAGATTATTAAATCAATTTGTTTTTTATAGGCTGTGCAAAAAGGAGCAAACATGATCGTAAGAACTGAAAAAATATAAACTGACAAGTGATTTCTACCTCGGTGAGAAGACACCAGCTTTCATCTTGTCATTATTTCTTCTCTCATTATTAAAATCAAAAGGTTCTGCAGCTGAGAGGCTGGAGTCAGCTGCATCTCCACCAGTGTTCCCAGTCCTCACTAGTGGAACCTTGTGGTTCCCAGTGGGACGTTCACGTGTTACATAACAGTGTGTTACTCATGCTTTTATTCTGACGAGATTTCCTGCTCTTATCCCGAATAACCTTCACGTGTCTCCTCGCAGAGTCAAAAAACTTTTTTTCCCTCTCAACTGAAATAATCCAGCAGTTGCCGTGGCGACGGTACATAAAGCCCATCTTTGCCCTGCGGTTTGAGAGGAATGTACCGGCGGCGGCTTGGAAAAGTGATGTAATCCATCACATCAGTGCTGGTGTTGGGACTGCGGTCGGAGAGGGGGTTTGTGGGTAATATGAGGATGGATGATCTGCTAACACAATATCATCCCCACCAAGATATTCTCCTCCGTCACTTTAAAGACTTCCAACCAAACCACATTCACAGTTTTCCATATTTTAAATACTTCTATTCTGTGTATTAGTACATGAAGGTGCCATTGAAGGAGGCCACGCTCATATTCACGCCTCAGCGGGCCAAGAGTTAGATTACAGGATCCAGAAGATAAACTAAATCTGAAGCGTGCAGGGTTCACATCGAACCCACAGGCTGAAGGAACGCAAACCAATAAATACACATGATTAATGTTGTAATGCTTTGGTTTTTCAGGCCTAAAACACCGGACGTGAGCCGTGTGATTAATTTAACATGTTTTAACAGGAAGCAGAGTCATGCTGATTTAACTCGAAAACAAAGTGTTTATGCAGAGAAGGATTTTAATTACTGTCACCTCATGTTGGATCTTACCCAGATTGCTCTTTGGTTTCTCCCTCATGCAGCTCCTCAACACCTGCTGCACTTCCTCACAGGAAGTGATGTGATGCCCGGTCAGGTGGGAAGGGGGCGGGGCTCTACACCAAATACACCTGGTGATAAAACACTGCCCTCATGTTCCCACACCGAGACACAGAGCCTCCATATAAAGATTATTAACTTTTTAAGTGTTTACGCAGGAGATTTCTTCTGGTTGGCTGTGAGCCATATTTTTAATAATGCAGAAGAAGTTATGTTGGTATATTTTGATGTTTCTTTGCAGTGTGTTTAACACAAAATAAATATTTTGCTTGTCTTTTACAAAGAGAATAAGGACGTATCAGCCAGTTACAGCGGCCTGGAAGAAGAATTTAGAAATGTTTAAAATCAGCAGAGATGGAGAAACCTGAGGTTATAGTGATAATATTAATAAGAATGAGCCATAAATCAGTCAGGGCTCAGGATATCATTACCTCTGATGTCAATCCAGCAGAAACGTCCAGAAATCCGCTTTTTACAACACATTCTCACTCCCGACTCCCCTTAGAGTTGCTTTTTAACGCCCTGGGTCATGTTTTTGGACGTTTTAGTGCTCCGCTGTCAAGTTAGCAACAATAACTACGCAACGTCCGGTTAGACTTTCACATTAAAACTGCTAGTTAATGTTGTGAAATGAAACGTTGTTTATGTTCTAGAACATCGTGCAACTTCAAAACATCATGGTTTGGCTTGTCCACCCCAACCACCTCCTTACTGTGACCTTACTGTTACATATTAATCTAGCTTTAGAGTTGAAAAACAACGCTACAGGGCTTCCCCCAGTGCGTTGAACGGGTCTTGACCATGCGCCCATATGTGACGACTTGAGAGTGAGAATGTGTTGGTTTCTTCAGTATCTAAGTACCGTAAACCTTCGATTAATAGTCCGGGCTTTTATTTGCGTTATATCTGGGACGGGCCTTTAATTCCTTTCACACAAAACTCTCGCTCAGCAAAGACTGGAAATATGTTTCTATCAAACTGTTTACTTCAACCAGTGTGAATATTACTTGTATAAAAATAAGGCTATGGGATAACAAATCAATTATGAATCATTCATTTGATCTTAGCTTTGAGAGACAGAGAGAGAGAGACTGACTACCGGAGTTCAGCTTGAATTACTTTATCTGAAAAATATTTTGACCCTTTCGGACTAAAGTATATAAAATAATCAAGGAACGGACACATATTTTGAATTTATGACCACTTCAAAAGTCACCACTTCACCTCCGTCTCCATGCCGGTAAATCTGAACCAATAACATGTTGGTGCTCATTGTTTCTGTAAAATGAAGTGAATGATTGAGGTACGGAGAATTTAACCGATCTAACGATGTGTCGCATGTCTGTATGTGTAAACATTTATGTTGGTATGCATTCAGAGAGCTTCTAGAAAAAACAGACCAGGCTTCTAATTGAGACCTGCGTTTATTTATCAGGCCAGTGAAAGGGACACGTGTCTAATTTAGGCTCTTAATTGAAGTTTTACAGTAATCCAGTGATAGCTGTCTGTACATCCATGGGTACGCTGCTCAACAGCTCAGCTGTTTTTAATGGGAACAATTTGTTAAAATGAATTATGTTTTAATTATTTTTGGTGGTTTCCCAACATACTCAATAAGACCAATCAGACGTGCACTGGAAAATACGTTGCAGCACTTTAACTTCGGTTTGGAATGGTTTCAGTCTGAGTAGGGAGTTAACTAGACATTCTTCCTACATCAACGTGAATGGTTGCTGAAGATAAATAAAAAAGACATTTCTTTTTTAAAAAATAAGTCAAAACTTCTTTATTGTTGAAAATCAATATAGAAACACACGTATGTAGAAAAAACATCAACAGCACAGCACATGTTAACAAACATTCTCATTCTTTACAAAGCACTGTCATGTTTATACTGTCCCTGTTCTATAATAATGGGGTCTATGAGTACAGTCAGGGCTCCAGCTGAAACGTAAAGGCACAGTACGCTACTTTCGGTTTGGTACCAGGCACTACATCGTATATAGCGGAACGAGAAAATGCCCTGCATCGCTTTGATAACCCACCTCAATAAAGGGTTAGGTGTGGTGAGGATTGGTGACAGGACGAGAAGTTCACGGAAGCCACAAGCAAAGACAATCAGCCTGCAGCCCAAATCCAGGACTGCTGTACTACGTTTCACAGACATTTCAGTCACTCTGCCGTCCAGAAAACATCATCTTAAATCCTAAATGGTGCTAAGAAGATCCCACTCTGTGAAAGGTTTTGAATTGGTAAATGTAAATGTGATTCATTTAATGACTGCCTACGAGGCCAGTTAGCTGATTTCAACAACTTCCCATCTTTTCAGTCTCACTAAACATAAACTTGGTTCCAGGAAGAATCGTTTTGTTGTTTAAGCAAAATTTATGTAGGGTTGCCAGAAAGACTGAGCTGTATCTCTCTCTTTACGTCTGCAGCTGCTTTTATCTGGATCAAACAGACGTAGCGTGCAAATAAGCATCACTTTATGTCCGTGGTAACAGCAAAGGTTTGACTTTGTGATGCTTTAAGATTTACTTTTAATGGAATAATCACAATTGTGGCTAAATAAGTGTTTATAGTGTGACCAGATCATTTATATGATTATAGTCAATAGGAGCCTGTTTGGCAGGCGTGTGTCTAATATCCTTGTTTATATTTGGAAAACAGACTGTAGCCTATAATTAACATGACTTACTGAGTTATATATAAAATAAAAACATGATCTCTTTTGCAATCATTCTTATGACTCTACCCTTTTTACCTGTTGAAATACCTTTAAATGGCCAAAACAACCCATAACATGCAGTATTTCACATGCCTGAAAGTGACTGCAGCCTCTACTTATTGACTGCAAGGTAGATTCTGCCTCAAAATGACTTGATTTCATGCAGTAGAGTTATATTTGACAGATTATAAAACCGAAATTGAAACCTGTTTTGATTTCATATATAATAAGGTTTGAATTATATTTTTAACGACATACTGGCCACCAAACCAAAAATGTCCCTGGTTTTCATTTTAGAAATCTGGTCACATTATTTTTATGATGTATTTCTTAATTCTTTAAAGTTAAGAAAGAAAATTCCACCGTGATTAGTTCGAACTCATCATCAGGCAACCTTCTTTAAACAGAGAGAGGTGTAAGTTACTTTCCAGCGCTGTGATATGTAGTTGGATGGTTCTGGATCAGGGCCGTCCTTGATAACCAAGTTAGCTGTGCTTTAGTCGTGCCTGAAATACACTCCGTAAATCATAAATCTCTTCAGATTTGGTTGGTAAAAGAAAGAAAGAGGCTAGCTATCGAGCTGCATCGTTAGCTTCCCGCCCTGATTTAGCATTAGGCAAGAAGAAGAAGAGCACATCGTACAGCATAAACAGAAAAAGGCTATGGTGAGGGTAATGCATCTGCAAAAATGTATTGAAAAAATACATTCTCTCCATATACATAAATACATTTCTGCTGTGCAAATTGCAGGTGAAGAAGCCTCTGGCCGCGGCAGCTCGCTTTAGACGCCTTCGATCAACACATCTGGTGTTTGATGTGGAAGCGACGGTTTTTAGGCCCATAATGCTCCCAGTTTGTCCCAACTAATGACCAGTATAAAGCACTGAAGATCAGGGCTTTACTGTATTTTTATCATTACGCCCAAACAGACCAGTGGACCAGAACAAAATCTTGGATTAGGTTTGTTAGTATTGTATTCTTCAAGTTTGTTTTCAGGATCTAACGTTGTTGGCTAATGTTCTCAGAGCATGAACATGCATGAGGCCCACATATTCTCCACATCAAGCCGCCTTTCTAGATACTGGTCGGCTTGTTTAAGGCGCTTCACAGCCACCAGGAGATGACTGGTTTTACTGGTGAGCTGCCAGTTATGAATGTCAAGCAGGAGCACGTCGTTGCTCTACTTTTGTACTTTTCAAATGAACAGAAATGAGCTCAACTGGAAACAGAGAAAATGTTCTGAGCATCGACACCAAAGGAACAGCGGAAGCTTCACATACTGAAAAAATCCTGTGAAGAAATGTAATCAAAGATATTTTGATAAATAACATCTCACAAGTTATGAAAATAGTATTCCAGGGAGCCAGCTTCCCATTATTATAACACAAAATAAAATATATGGCGGGGCTTTGCTACCCGCCCACACTGCAGAGAGTAACCAAACCTCCACATATCTTCCTGTTCTTCTACCACTTGAGCCTTATTGCTTGATAAATAGTAAAGATGAGGCATGTTTGCTATTACATTTTTTTTTTTTTTAAATGCTCTCTCGTTACTAATTCCCTGACGAGTATGTCCTGTACATGTTTTTACAGCACTGGGTAAGGTGATGCACTTCAGGGGTCCGTAAAGGCCCCTGCTGTTGTCACCATCTCAGCCTGGACGACGACTCCTGCCATGTGCTTCTCTTAAAATGTCTGTTCACCATTTTCCGGGGATGGGCGTTCCACACTCGTACCATGAGACGTAGTTGACGTGGGAGTGTCCTCCTATCTGGCCAAAGTGGACGGGCTCCTGACGTAAGGCCCTGTAGAAACCTGGACCGGAAAAAACACGATCAGTGTAAGAAAGACTTGTTTTCACTCTTCAGTTAGAGGTTCAAAGGCTGCATAGGGGGCGCTGTAACATTTAGAGGTTTACCATCTGACTAGTAGGAAGTGTTAATGCGACAAAAACCATTATAATTAAGAACCTTTTAAACAGTGAAAAACACTTAAATTAGAATTGATCTAAAATGACTTTAAAATCATAAAAGAAGGGATGAACCTCAACAGCAGACACGCTAGCACGTCGATTTTAGAAAAAGGTAAGCTAACGTGCTCATTTTCTTATCAGAACTTTTCAATGCAAAATGTTCTCGTGCTTTTATTTTGTTGGCACAATCACTTAAGAGGAAGTGATTATGTGAGTAACTGTTGCTGTCATGACTGAGATCTGTTTCAGCACCAGCTGCTATCAATGTAATCTGACCACGGGCCAGATATTATTGCTGGCAGGCCAGAAAAAACTCGACCAAACATATTTATTTGGGTCATCAAATTACTAAAATGTGATTAAACTGAAGTTACAACTAAAATAAAAAACAGATTTGCACTATTCTGAAGTTTGGCCAATTTGACATCCAGTTTTTTCTGCGTACACATTAAATGCATTGATTTAGAAAAATTTTTGATATCTTACTTTGGAGAACATAATGTTATTTCTCAGTGAATCCTTTAGTCAATCGACAGAAAATTAATCATTATTTGTGGTATTTGATTTATGGTTTGTAAAAACATTTGCTGACATGATCAGAAGTCAAACAGTATTGAGATCGGATCCCTCGCCCTGGTTCTGAGTGCGTTTAGGCACTAAAAGTCTGCATGTAGTATTCCACATTCCCCACCCAGCACCAGAACTGCAGCTGAGGAAATCGTATTTGCCAGGAATGTGTGAAATGTTTACCAGGTCTGGACGGCAGCTGGTCGGCTCGGAGCTGCCTGCCTGTCCTTCCATCCAGGAACGAATCGACAAACTGACAGTGATCCTCCCCGAAGCCGGTCTGATCTCCGATGTTGTGGAATTTACCTGCAGCGAAAGGAACCGAGACGGATGAGTACCAAGCTAAAATAAACTCCTACATGAGGCGAATACTTGAAAGTGTACTCACCGTTGAGCGAGTCGCTCAGGTAGATCTTGTACCTGAGCGAGTTGCACAACTGGACGCCGACAAACTTGCGGTACCAGGTCCTCTTCACGTACTGTTTGCCGTGGCAGTCAGAGTATGAGTCCGTCTTAAAGGGGAACTGAGTCCAGATGGCGTCTTTTCCTGCAGAGACAGGAAGCTTTGACTAGGCTGCAGCAGTGCGCATCATTATGTGGACGACACTGTGGTGTTATTTCATCTCACCTGAAACGATCTCGCTCACCCGCGGGTCGGCTGCAGGAAGCACAGGAAAAGAAAGTTTTAACATCTTAACCGGAGCTGATCCCACGTTTGATTTTTCATTAAGTTTAACATGTGGCCTATATACAGTAACTGGATTACATGGATCATGTTCACAGAAATGAACTAAAACCAAAGCATCAAGAAGAAACCGATCTAAAAATGATGTGATGAACGGAAAGTTTGCAGTTTGTAGTTTATGAGCTACAACCTGCAAATCTTCAAATCACAGACTGCAGCTGCTTCGGTTTGTGTGTTGATGACTGGCAGCAGAAGACATTCGAGAGCTTATGTTGAAAGCGTGAAGCAGCAGACTTTAGTGGTACTGTACCCGACTCTGTTTTGAAGGACACTGGTTCACTGGGAGGACCTGCGCCCAGCTCGTTCTTTGGCTTCACCTTAAACTCATATCTATCAGGAAACACAGAGAGAAAAAGATTATCACTTATATTGCTTAAACAGAGCAGAAACAATACAGAGAAACCCCTCCGCCTCTTCACAGCTGCCCCGTTAGAGGAATTTGGCCTGGGGATGGTTCTGATAGCTGGTTCCATTTTGGACCTGGTTCCAAGTTGGTAAAATTTGTTAAGGTCCACGACCAACAAATCATTTTTCAAATATTTTCTACATGGTCTCTTGGGTCGACTCCACAGCCTCCTTCTGAGTAAACTGCTGATGGAAACCAGCTGTAAACAGACTGACCCTACTTTTACAATGCAGGACTTGTAATGGAATAGTTGTACTCCTAGTGTTCTTAGTAAAGGATTTGAATACTTCCTCCACCACTGCCTCTGCCTTCCCAGACGTTCCCTGATCTGTCTTTTAAAATCATGCTTTTTTTGATGCTCCTTTGCAGTTTGCATTGTGCCAACAGTGAGTTCTGACAGGTTTAGGAACAGTTTCACCTCAACAGAGAAAACACACCTCAGCTTGCAGCTATGAGCTTTTGGACAGTGATGTTGTCCACACGTGCCAGACTTCATTTCCAACCACCTTCCTTCACACCAAATAGTTTTCCCATATCCAGCCTCATTTAAACCTCAGTGAGCGTGACGGACAGACTCTGCATGTTTTACTCTCTATGGCTCTGCTGCCTCGGTATGTTTGGATAGCTGAACGATGGCGCTCACAGTTAGACGTTGTGTGTGGAGGTGATCAGCTGGACTCTTAAATCTCCTTGCTTTGATGTAACATGCATTTTAATCATCCTTTCGTATGTAGCACTAAATAAAAGAAGCAGTATGTGGAACCGGACAATAAGTTAACACAGCGCTTTGAATCCATGCTGTATCATGGCCGGACTAACCTCTTTAGATGCCCCTGGGCAAAAATGTGTTGTGGGGCCCCCTGTGACCACATTCCCACCCCACCCATACGACACCTCCGAGTTCTTTGTACCAAAAGCCAGCCAGGGCCTCTGCTGGGATAAAACTACATTTTATTTTTATTTAGGAATATGCACAGTGTGACCACAATATGAACTTAGAAAACACACGACCCTTCCATCGGACAGGACCACATTAATATTTTATAAAGATATTGTACTTGGTGTAAATTCCCCAACTAAAACACTCTGTGTGAAGCATACCTGCTCTCAGGTTTGAGGTTCTCCACAGTGGTGTGAGTCTGGTTGGTGGTCAGGATGGAAACCTGGTCGCCATTGGGTCCTTTAGCGGTGGAAATGACTTCATACTCTGAAGAGAGGACAACAAAGTCAAGTCTGGACCCACAGAATCATGGGATGTAACTTTTAACCCAGACGAAATGGTAGGAAGACACTTTGTACTACAAACTGAAGAAGCTCTCGCATGCATCCAAATCTTTTCACATTCTACTGTATCTTCATACCGGTGGTGTCGTTGTCAGTTTTCTCCCAGTCCAGGATGATGAAGGACGGGCATCCCTCCACCGTCACCACGGTGATGTTAGACGGTGGAGACTTGGGCGGAGCCGTCACGTTTGCCTCACTGGGTTCGTCTTCGGGGAAGAAGCTGAGGGAGGAGGTGATGGAGCAAGGCTCGTCCGGTTTCTTCCCAGTTTGGTAGATGACGTGAGGCGCTTTTGGAGGAGTGGGGTGGAGGGGGGGGGGGGGGGGTGGTTG
>NC_060150.1:1124183-1149522 GCF_021292245.1 Micropterus dolomieu
GGGGGTGGGGGGGGGGGGGGGGGGGGGGGGGGGGGGGGGGATTGATTAGTGATTGGAGTTCAGTTTCCTTAAAGGTTTTTTCCTAGTCCAATTTTCAAGTTTTACAGATCCATACAGCCAAAACACAGTGCATGTGTGTTCACTTACCAACGTATCGCTTCTTTCCCGTGGCGTCAAGGTCAGAGGCTGGCTGAGGTTTGAACAGCTCAGAGTCCTCCCAGGTTTCCTGTCGACTGGCTAAATAAAAACATTCAAACAGACACTATTTCAGAAAATAAATCTTCTTTTTGCGAAGAGGTACCGCTGGTTTAGGACACAATGCTTTAGGTAACCGTGTCTCTTGGGATAACTAAACAGGTTTGAGATATTTCTTGTTTTACACTGTTTTTTCCAGAGGTGAAAAAGCCTTAAAAGCATTAGTGAGTTCCCACCTCTAAAAGAAGGGTTTGTTTCCATAAAAAAGTTGGTCAAAAACAAGATATCAGCACCAAGACCGACCAGATTAGGGTTCACTTTTGGTAAGAACATTTTCCTGCAATATCTATTTTTTTTGTCAAAATGGCGCCAGGGCTGCTTATTGTTCATGTCTACATTCTCCAAAATGTGGCTTGTTGAAATTAAAGGGTGGTGACGAAAACTGTCCAGAGTGTGCAAAGGAGGCTGGACAAAGTTCACCATGTTAGCCGGTACGCTGACAAAAAATCAGCCAGCTGCAAGCCATTGCAGACTGTCTCATTAAAAGTCAGCTTCTACAGAAAAGGAAGTGAAAATCTTCATACCAGCTGTCGGTGCAGCAGTCGTGGTTTGTTTGCGTTCTTGTTTGGATGGCTTGGTGGTTGCTGGTGGGACTTTGGGTTGGAGAATCTGCAACTTGTCCGTCTGCTTAAAGTCCTTCACCTTGTCTAATGGAAAAAATGTAAACAAAAGATAATTGGGAAATCCGATATTTAGTTATAAAGAAAACATAGAATGGCGATAGTCAATATCCAACCAAGAGAAAAGTATTGTTTATCATATCTGGACTCTTCTTTACTTCTTACCTGTTTCTCCGGGTTTCCGCACCAGGTTTATTTTTTTTTTGATGTCCGTGGACGGGCGAGAAGGGGATCCTGGAAGAAACAACGTACATCAAACATAAATCAGATGTTTATAATCAGCAACCAGCTTTTCTTCCCAATCTGTAACCTTCCAATAATAGTTGAACCCATCTCAGTATTTCTCTACAAGATGACTCCAAGATGCATTTACTTATGAAAGGGTCAATTTAAAGGAAAACAGTGGAACGCTCCTTTGTCCACCATTGACAAAGTGGTGCAATACACGACAGAAATGCCTCTGCTGTAAGTCAGGAATTTCTGTCTAAATAAGGCCAACAGTGAAGCTCTAACAGCAACTTTGGTTCTATTTTCTACCTAGGTGCTCTCTAATCTCCAGGAAAATCTGCTGTTTACTCCTAAAGTACAACTTGATACCCATTTCCAAATGCCAAATTAACCCGAAACATGACCAATCCTGTGTAATTCATGTGTGTTTTTCTAAATACACCATAGACTGAGGTCCAGAACCTGCAGCCAATTACACCCCACTTCTCTCATTTAAGGAGAAGCCAAAATTCTTTACAATCAAGAAACTGACCCGGTTCCAAAAACAAAATGAATAAATGCGGAGCCAGAAACATGAAAGATGATGGAGTCCTGAAACATTTTAGCTCATAACATGAAACAATTCAGACGCATTCCTTTCAATCAATTACATGTAAATATGTATGAAGGCAGAAAAGACGCCAGACTGCCTGCAGTGCTGTACTGGTGGATATTTGCTATTCTTTTAAATATGGTCTTCTTGAAATTATTTGGGCTTCAAAGAGATCTTTTAATTTCTTGGTTAAAGCTTCTATTATTCTTGAACAGTACATTAAGAGTTCCCTGTCAACAAAACATGGAACAATTATATGTACAATCTGTGCGTTATAGTGGAAAGCCATCGTGGAAACTGTGCTGTAATTAGGCTGATTACAGTACAAGACTAAATGAAATAAATATTGATATGATTTCCTCTTTTTACACACAAACAATCCTGCAATAAAAAGCAAACGGCGGTTTCCACATTCTGATGAAAACGGCTCGATTCACGCCATGCTGTCCGACGGTTGCGTGAGGGTTTTTCTAAACACAGCAACATGTCTGAATATTATCACAATCAAGCAAGAAGCAAAGCTGTAGCTCGGGACCCTATAGAAACATTTAAAAAGGACTAAAGTAGCTGAAAAGATCCAGACGCCAAGTTCATCACAGCCTAATTAGAAGCAGTTTTTTTCTTTCAATTTCTGTGGCGAGAAAAAGCGCAAAGCTCTGCAAAGTCAGGTTTTTAAAAGAAAGTTAACGATCAGAGGAGCACATACTTTCCGAAAAAGGAAAGTATTTTCCAACGGCTCCGCCTTAACTTCTGGCCAAAGCTTGCAAGCTGACGACCATTTTTTTTTTTTTTTAGTGGTCCTTTTAAAGATTTGCCTCTGGACACATTATATGACCAAACCATGCAGCGTTGGCAGTGTAGAGCAACTGAAGCGCCAGTCAGCACACAGCATGGGCAAGTTCTGGGTGCAGACAGGCGAAATTCATGCCTTTACCAACCATAGAACCGTTCTTCGCTTTTGGGAGCCGAGCGGCCAAACCCATCAGGGAAGTCAGACTCCAGCAATGAGTTGTTCACTGCATCAGGAGAGATACTGCAATCAAAACTGGGGTCTGTCTTTATCAAACCTTTGGGTTTATCCAAACTCTGAATCACTGATGCCAAAAGTACTTCTTAGAGCATTCCACTGTTTTGCATTTTTATCACAAATTCCCGTATGTTTCTGTCAAAATGTTCTGGATCAACATCGATCTTGATTTTATCAAACAAGGGAGATCAGACCAATGGAAGACACGATAACAGCTTATGCCCACTGCACAGGCCATGCACACCTCTACATGCACAATGTGAATCATCACCATGAACACTTTGTTCTTTTGAGTTTTTCCACCTGGTATTAACATGTGATTTGGATCTCTTAGCTTGATCAGAAAACTGAGCATCCGGACCACATCTGAATGTGGTCTAGCTCATGTTGTAGTTGTATCTGTAAAGTTTGGAGGAACAAAATCCACCCAATAGCTAACCCATTTCCCATGTTGTGACTCTGGATGGGGAACAGAGTCACCACTTGGGAAGCAAGTTAAAACTCTTTTTTTATGGTGTAGCCAGCAAACAGATTATCTTTTCATCTGGACGGTTTGAAGAGTCTTCAGAAAAAACCTTCAGAACATCTTCTGGATTTTTCCATACATCACCATGTAATTATCTTTCTGAGAAGAAAATGGGTCCCATGTTGACTTGAATGAAGCTAATGCTAATATAAGAAGCACAAACTGGGGCTAGTAGAATCTATACTGCAGCTCAGGAGACTCTCCAGGGGTCGCTACGACATGCAAGTCCAGGGTCACCCGACCAATGTGCTAACAAGCCTTTGCACTGGCTCTGATTACCTTCCCCGTACAGTATAAGTAGCATTAGCACGGCTAACCAAAAGTAGTCACATGACGCTGGCCTTGGACGTTGTAGGGATCCCTCGAGAGTATCCCACATCACTTCTTTTGACCACTTATTTATTTAGCTGTTTAAATTTAAATTTAAAGCCCCACAAGCAACAGGTTTAACTAAAACCCCTATAAACTTTAAATATGTTGCTTGTTCATGTTTATCTGTATGGACCCTGTTAAATAAACTAACAACACATGAGTATAGCGATAACAATACTGGTTATTAATACCAGCTTTGCATGCAGGGACTCATTTATGTCTTCCCATGTGTAATAATTATACCATTATGTTAATATATAATATACTAGTAAGTGGAACTTGGGTTAACTTTCTATGTTTGTCAAACTACTAAAAACATTTTGAACATAGTTTTCCTTCTATATTTTTGTGTAATAAGCAACAACCTTTACATGGTCATCCGAAGAGCCACAACAGGTCTCAGTGAAGGCCTCTGAGGGAATAACTCAAAACCCCAACCACAACCAGACATAAACACTCCCCTACCCCCACCACCACATGGAACACAGTGACATGATGTGCTGCTGTTACTGGACTTATGTAACCAACTCAAATAATCAAGCTTCAACTCCAACAACCAGTTGATTATTTGAAGAAGTCCTTGCCAGAAGCTAAAAACCTGCAGAAGCTTGAGTTGAGACAGCAAACATGTTAGACAAAAGGCAACATGGACGGACAGACCAATGGATGGATGGATGGATAGATGGACATAAAAGTATTAATAAACAAAATGGATGGAGACAAAAACACCAACATGAGCTGCAGTAAAGATGCTGCAAAAGTGACTGAAGGGTTAATGATGAAACACAAAAAGACAAACGAGGGCTTTTTTACCCAGTCGATGCCTGGACCATAAGGCTGGTTTAGGTGGGGAAATGCCCCGATGTGGCTGTCCGTTTACTGTTGGGAGAAAACCAAGTGTTATGAAGGGAAAGAAACTGTCTCTGAGAACTGAACCCGGCACCAGAACAACCACTCAAGTCCTGTGGGGACATATTTGTATTCTAAAGAAATAATGTTCAACAACAAAACTGTCTTCCCAGCTCGCTGCTGAAATTCTGAAATTCAACAAAGTTCAATGTTGTGTTTTGTAGTAAATAAGAAATGTTCGACAAACCTGTATGTATCTTGTCATTGACATTTGTAGAAATGAATGGTTGAAAGTTAGTTTTCAGTTTGTTGCCCAAAGTGGAGGCATGACTTATTAGATCTAGGACTGGTTTGATTGTTCGGTTGTGAGGTTCATTTAGCAGGTCACAGTTACAGTCAAACTGTTGAACATATATGTGATCACAGAGTAGAAACAAATTCCACCTGTTGGGATTTTCTTTCAAGGACATTGCAGCAAATCATCAAATATAGAACCAGAATGCAGTAATGTCAAAAACAAGCCTATTCAAACCCCCAAAGTGAGCAGCTTTACTGGAGTGTGTGGAAGTACCAGGCATACTGAAGAACAGACCAGTCATTGTTTAATCTAAAGCTTAGAGTTCTCTGCATTTACTGTTGATTTTGACCATTTTTTCAGGGCTGCTCTCTACAAAGCCTTGTAGGTGTCAGGAGGAATATTTTTGATTAATTCAACTTAATTCTCGCCCTTGAAGGAATAAAGAATGTCCTCAGGTTTAACACAGGATGTCAAAGAAAACAAAACATTGTGTTTAATGACCAAAACCCAAGCTATAACTACATTTCTCAGTCCAAGGTCAAATGCAAACTACATTCAATCAAAAGAAAGACAAGAAAAAGGTACAAGGAGGATTACCCCCGAGTATCCGAGAAGTCGGGGATGAGTTACTGGGTCTAGTGGAGGAGTGGGACTGTCTTAGGCCATTAGAGAAGGGAAAGAGGGGATTTCTTGATGTAGGCCTCATGGATCTGGTAAATGTGGTAGCTGCCGGGTTGTAGGGCTGCAAAGGCAGTGAAGGAGAGGGAATTCTTTTGCTGCCTTGACCTAGAAGATCAAAAACAGTGGCAGTGACTATTACAATCTGATCTAGTCTTTATCTAAGTTGCCAGTCAAGCGAGCTTGCAGCAGCCCTGAGCGGTGATGTTAGTGATGGAGATTTTTACTCTAATGGATTTAATGTAATTCCATGAACAAATGAGTTTGATGGGATCATGATAAGTCTTTAAGCGCTCACAATCTTGGGAAACCACAGTCATTTAAGTTGCAGATGAGTTTTGATGACGCAACCATGACTGTAAGATTGTGTGGTACATGCAGACATTGGAGGCCATGTTGGATGAAATGTGTTCAAATAGGGCAATTCCTGGAGTAAGCAGCCATTCCTGTGAACAAAAACATCATTGTAAATCTATCTCGAAGCCAACTGGAAGCTTGGGGGAACAAAATGGTTGCACATCAACAGCAGACACAGACAGAAAGAGCAAGACTGCCTTTGATTGCAAGACACATGAAGCATTTCATGAGGTCATTATTACCCCAGTTGTTAGCTTTAGCTCTCTCATTGGCCAGAGCTGATGTCAGCAGCGATGATCCATCCTGTGATTTGCCGAAAGCTGTCAGGGAAAGAGAAGGTTTAACAGGACAAAGACCTGACATTTCTCGGAATAAAAGATGGTCCACAACCTGTTGAATAAAAATCAAAATACGTATAACCTATTTGTCGTTATACAAATAAGTGAGTTAATATGTTCAACATAAAAAGAGACAGGAGAAAGATTAAGAACTTTTCCAAATGTTTGCAGATGACTCTCTTTTTTTTGTGGAGGTGCTTCAGGAAGTCCATAAACGCCACAGAGACATAGATCTGTTTTACTAACACCTTTTTTTTTTGTGGAAAAAAAACTATCCTGTCACTCCATACAAAGGTACAAAAGAAACAGGTTTAAACAGACAAGTGGACCACCTTCAATTTTCTGAAATGAAGAAATCATGATTTCTAAATATAAAACTGCATCTTAATTTTAACTCTTTGCAGATGACACTGTGTTTGTTGGGGTCCTTCAGATGAGCCGCATCCCTGTTTTCAATTGCGATTTAATGGTCTTTGAAATATCAAATCCAATACTTTACACCAATACTCCAAAACACTGTGCAAAAAGGTTACAAAAAAGTGCAGTGGGAGCTGGAAGGCAGGAATACCCACTGTAAAGTTTCCATGTTTGCTATTTTAAAAGCATCATAAAATGTAAATGCTTCCTCTAAAACTGTAATTAATCAATAGCAGCTTGGCTGTAAGTATTGCTGGTAGAGGAGACAGTTGTTTTTTGTGTAGGTCCTACAGTTATACTGTTAAAGTCCCAATAGAAAAACAAACTATCCTGAGCAGTGGAAGGGGGAAGGGGAGACACTTAACTCTGATTAATGCAATTTTCAACATGAACCTTTACTTTCCACCAGAGGACGCAGTCAAATTGGAAGATTTGACTATTTTAGAGCTACATTTAGGTAATTCTCAAATGTAAAACAGCAGGTAATTGACAGCAGCTTGGCCTTTAAAGTGTAATTGTTTGCAGATGACACTCCTTTTTTCATGAAGGCCGTAAAGAGATATACAGTAGCATTCCTTTAACTATCAAGGGGCTTATTTTTTTGTTCTGCCTCAGCAGGTGCTTTACAGCACAGTCAGCACAACAGCTATTTTCTAACCACAGACTTATTTTCATCAGGACGTAGCTCCAGGTCTCCAAAATGTGGCGATTATTTCACAAAAAAATAAATAATAAAGGGAAGTTGGAAGGTGGCAATTACCAGCAGGGTTATGAGGCTTCTCAGGTGGATTAGTGGGCGCCTTAGTAGTCAGCACCTGAAGTGAGTCGCCACTGGAGTGTAATTTAAGGAGGAGGGAGGTTGAGGCGTTGGCGGTAGGGGCTTTGGTGGGCAGGAATTGGGGGAGGGCAGGAGGATGATCCACTGGTTGCTTGGTGTCATTTCTGACAGTGTTTTCTTTGTCTGGGATGAGAGAGGAGAGAGGTACCATGATCATGGGAATCGGATCATCTTAGGTTGGAGTGTTGTTTTGGGTTGACTGACGGGAGATATACTGTATTTTAAATTCTATGGACATTTGATTCATCTCAGTTGCTCCAACTCTGCTGGAGAAATGACAGTCACCAGACACATGTCTTTGAAAGGATGGAAGACCTTTCAATTTTATTTCAAATATGACTGGGTATCAACCATTGATACTTTTACCAAGTTAAACTGTGAAGTACCAAATATTATGTATTTTCTTCCTCATTTACTTATACTTAAATTCTGCCAATATAAGACTTTTTTTTATATTCCTCAAGATAAGGTCCCATTTTGTTTTTTTTTTCGGCACTAACACTAAATATATTCAAATGATGTCTAGCCTTACTTTCTAAAGAGATGCTCCAATTGGTAAACAGATGTCCAAAGGATTAGGTTTTGGTCCCATAAGCATGTACCTCATAGACATAAAGAAAGGTTCTGAAGACATTGTACTTGTGAAAGACAGACAGAGGGGACAGATGGTTGGGGATTTTGCAGAACGACTTGTGTTGTCTTTCCCTGGTGGGAAAATCCAACAACGTCTGCGTCTGAACTGGCCAACATGCAGTCCTGTCATGCAGACTGATTGAACATGGCAATGACTTCATGAAGCAACCACAGTGAGGACTGAAGACAGGGACAGACAGACAGACAAATGATCTACAAATGTGAATGAGGCTTTACCTAACTCCAGTGCCTAGTATACTTCAAAAACAATCTATTAGTAAAATATACTTATGGCATTTAGTCCATTTATGAAGTCCTAAAATGTTTTATTAACCTTTAAACTCTGCTGGACCCATCATCGGCTCCATTAACCCACACTTTCCAAAGATACTTCTGAGGAATTGTAAAATTGTGGAAACGTATTGTGAAAATCTCTGGTGTCAGGGGTTAAGACTATCCAAAAATGTTTGCATGGGGTATTATTTTCCAGTACAAACCAAAGGAATCGTTTTGAAGCAAATCATGAAAAATCTGAATAAATTATTACCCGTGCTATATATCATGCTCGTCCTCTACATAGACATTCCTGTTCAGACTGGATATAGATCTGTGGCGTCTGAGGAGACGATAACACTGACGTTTGAGGAAAGATGGAAAAGCCAACTGAACATTTCAGGGTGAAAGGAGAAAAGGAGAAGAAAACTGGCGGCTTTGGATGCACACAAGGAGCATTACTGCTGTCACATGACCTTTAGCAGGCTGGTTTAAAACACTAGCCATGGCTCCGCTTAGGGTGGACGGGGAAAAGTGAACTTACTCGCAGCACCTGACCTCCAGCGACATCATCTCCACGCCTCGTATCGACTTTCTATCTGGGCTCAAGGCATGCTAACATGCAGCCATTCAACAGCTGCACGCCCCAGACCCCGCCCCCTCCCAGGTGCATCACTGGGCTCAGCTGAAGCAGGTAAGGACAAGCTGTGAATAAAGCTGGATGATTAAAGAAATCTTTCTTGTTACCGAGTGACACATGAGGCCATTCAGGCTCAGCAGAGCCGCGCTGGGGTAAAGTTTCCTGGCGGCTCTCAGGTGGCCCTGTGGGAAATAATATGTTGCGTTTACAGGAAATAAATATGGAAGAAAAAGTGGTGAAAGTGAAGAAGAAAATGTCTGTTAGTTTGTAAACCCAGTTTAAAAGAAATAGCTACAGAGATCGGTTTTGACTGATACTGTCATTGAAAATGGATTCCAAATCATTTGCCACAAATGGTGAAGCCTGTTCCCAACAAACAGCGAGTGAGTCAAGTAACTGATTGTATCTGGTGCATTTATTGTTATCATTGCAGCTATCTGCATTAAACAGCAGTGACGTGTAATAACTACTGGAAAAAAACATGATTGTTTAAAGACACAATGAAACAAACATGCCCTGGTGTCATTTGGAGACATTGGCACGGCAGTTTTCTTAAGTCCCTTTGAATTTTGGATAATATCCGGTACACTACTGGTGTTTCATTTCAAATCCTTCCAACAGGAATGGGATCAACCAATCAGTTTGCCTGGCCTCTTAATAGATCTGCAGATCTTTGCTGCATTTATCTTGATTAATTGCTACATTCATGAATCTTAAATGGTGACCTGACTGTGTACCAGTGGCATGAACATGAAACCACATCAGTAAAGATTTCACATTTTAGCCTTAGCCAAAGTCTTACTTTGTCCTGTTGTAAAGTTACCGTCCACTTTAATTAGCTACATCAGGTTTCATCCAGCTACCTAAATATTTTGTTCACTTTGCAAATAAAAAAGGGATAAGAGACAAAAGAATCAATGCAAGTTAGCGAGTCCAATTTTTATCTACTGACACGTGTTATAATCACTCACTCTCAGTTTGTCAGGACTGAGTCTGAAACCATCTCAGATCAACCACAGTCAGTCCAACCCGACTGGGAAGCTTCTATTCTCAAAATGTCTCTGCAGCCCTGAGTGGAAAAAAGCAGGAGAGGAAGTGATGTGTTTGTGCATGTGGAGGGATAAAAAGATAATCACCAAAAGAAGTGCGAGGAGCTCCGGGAAAAACTGGGTTTTTGGGCACAGAAGGGGGTCCAGACAGCGTCCTGTTGTGAATGGCTGTGAACGAATCAACACATCACAGGAAGTTTAAAATGAAACCATGTTCTGCTGAATCAACAAAGTGAACTTATTAAATATCACTTAATAATTCCAATTATTCTTTTATTCTTATTTCATTTGTGTTCTTGTCATAAAACAAATCAGGATCATTGATGAACTGCAGGCATCTGGTCATAACGGTTCTTTAAACCTCCTCCTAGTTGAATTGACAAAAGAAGATTCAGCTGCCTCATGACGGCAGTCAGCAGACGATGCCGTGGAAGTCTTGGATGGACCAACAAAACACAAATTCCCTTAATTCATAAATAAAGATGCACCCAGAGATTCATTCAAGTGAATAAAAATTCTTTAATTTATAAATTAAGTAGATTTGAGGGGAACACGACTTTCCCTTAATTTAATTTGAAATATTTGACAAATGTGTCTCCTTGTTGTTATTACTGATTATATTGTTTTGTGCTGTTTTATCAACATCACTATTATTTATTTAGCTTTTCTTTCATTGTCTGTTAATCTCTCTGTTTTGTGTCTGAGGACGCCTTTAAAAACCAGATAGTACATTGCAGTTTTGAGTTTTGGTTCACATCGGGGCTCTGAAACACCCAGGTTTAGGCTGCCATTTAAAACCTGAGACCTAAGGTGGTAAGATTGGTTTCCCACTTCAGTAATTTATTCAGGTTGAGCTCATTCTTTCATTACAGCTTCTGAATGGGAGGATTTGCTGCTTTTCTTTATTTGTAATGTGAATATCTGCGGGGGTTAAATAAACTGTGTGAAGACTCGCTGTGGCCTCCTCTCAGTTTGTTAACTGCAGTGAAGTAATCAAATAAAATGTTAGTTGGATTCCTCATTTTGTTAAAGAGCATATAATCTGCTGCTAACATGGACTGTGAACTTGGAAGCTTCCTCCTGCAGACTGAGTTTCTAACCAGCCTGAACATGTTGCAAAGTCTGCCAGAGCTTTTATTCTCTGCTTTATTATCATGAAAACAGATGGATTACACAGAGCAGTCCAGCGTGTGCCGACTCTGCGTACCTGTACATTCCTTGAATTGTGTCAGGCAGAAATAATGACCAAACAGCAACAAACACTGCCTCAACAAGTTCAGTAATACTGTAAGTTATTTAGAGAAATCCCAAATCTTACCGGTACGAGGAGGGAACAGAGTTTGGGGTTTCTGAAAGACAAAAAATATTAACTTCAGGCTCATGATTTGGGAAATGATCTGAAAAACATTCAAATAAACCAAATTAACGAAGATACGCCAACTACAATCCCAGAGTGCACTGCTGTATTCTGCATTCTGCTCTGTGTTGTAGCAGCATGAAAGACATAAATATGTCAAAAGTACATAAAATAGAAGGACATTTATTTTTCTCATTACTTTTACATTTGAATTTGATTTATGTCTAATTTTAAAATCGAGTAAACATAAAATTATTAAACTTTAATTCACCACACACAACATGCACATCAATACAAAGTAAATGATATAATAGTGGCAGCCACGGACTTCCATAGGTCAGACTAAACAGTGTGAGTGAACTGTAGGCGTGACAGAAATGTGTCCAGGCACAGCTCAGTCAGGTCCTGCATGTTAAAGCAAGCTGTTTGGTTCAAGCTTTTATTCTGAAGCTACAGGATAGCAGGAGTTTACAGCCTCCCAAACAAATCGGAACAATTAGAGAGAAAAGTCCGATTTCATTTCCCCCTAACAGAGACCAGGGATGTAAATAAGATTTGGTTTCTCTTGATCACAGAATAAATGTCATTACATGAACATAAAATTATTATATTGATTATAAGATTATATTAAAATTACTTTAAAGCCACGCTAAGATTACAGAGCTAGACAGTAAGTTAAAGAAACCCAGAACGCCTCTGCAGGCGGGACACAGCTCCTTTTGTTGACATGTGATCTCATATCTCACAATAAATTACGACAAATCAATATTTAGTTGTAAATGATTTTTGTTTAGAGTTATTGGTTCCTGGTTGGTATTAACAAATCATCAGCGCTCATCTTCACGTATAAAACAAGTGAACGCAGCAGGTTACGTACCAGCGGCTTCACGAGAGGACTGTGCACCTTGTACGGCGTCTGTGCCTTCTTATCTGTGAAATCCAAAAAAGGGGAGGAAATCAATGCAGGGAACCAGGAAAGTCAGTAACCGTTCTGTTCTTTCTTTAAAAGGGTGGGTTTTAGCCAAAACATTAGACAAACAAGTGAATCCCATCAAGATACCAAAACACACCAAGGAATCAAATATATTTTTTATGTATGTAAGTATGACTTTGAAACAGTAAGAATAATGACTCCGCATTTCCCTGACCTTTACAAGATCAAATTATATAAAAATAGACAACATAAAATATAAAAATGTAAAATAGATTAAAACTAAAGATACGATTAGA
This sequence comes from Micropterus dolomieu, assembly GCF_021292245.1. Taxonomy (NCBI): domain Eukaryota; kingdom Metazoa; phylum Chordata; class Actinopteri; order Centrarchiformes; family Centrarchidae; genus Micropterus; species Micropterus dolomieu. The sequence continues at coordinate 1,136,761 of NC_060150.1, forward strand.
ACATTAAGTCATGATATGGTGTGATATAATGTGCATGAACGCAAATCTAGAAAATTCTAGTGTTTTTAGCTAAATGTGATTGGAACTGTAGACAAACAGGTTTTATATAATTACTGTTTTAACAGCACTTGACAGTCCTGATGCAGGAGTCAGTCAAAACAACACTTGTGTAACCTACATGTCTACAATAAATGTTAACCTTCCAACCAAACTAGTGTTGTAGCACTCGAGACTCGTCCGAATTTGTACTCTTGTCTCGGTCTCGGACATTGAGGATTTTATTTCAAGACCACTATAGACCGTAACCTTGGGAACATCAATAAATCGCTTTTGCATCGTCACATTTCTTTGTTAACATCCTAACTTTGATTGGATGTAAAACATACTGCTTCAGATGCAACCAATAACCCTAATTAAACATGTGTTGTTCCCGTTAACGACTGCCCCCCCTCCCTGCGATGGATCGTTGAATAAAGACGCTTATGTTGATTTCAGCTCTTAGTGTTTGTATGTTGGTGTTTTAACGGGAATGTGGATCTTTCAGATCAGTTTGAGAAGTACCTGTGATCTCGTTGCACATTTTATTGTGTGTCATGTAATGTGGGGAACTGGTCTTGGTCTCGACTTGGTCTCAGCCCCTAATAGTCTTGGTCTTGTCCCAGTCTTGATGAACTCTGGTCTTGGTCTTGACCTGGTCTTGGTTTAGGGGGTCTTGACCACAACACTAGCAAATACTCAAATCAGTGCTACAGACGTGGGCCGCTAACCAAAATGGAAACATTTTTATACCTTCTGAAATATGTCAGCGAGGATCAAAGACTCATCTTCATATTGTTTCTGATTTACTGGTAATACTACTGAAGACTGAAGACTCCTTACTGCCCATGTTGGTGTTGTGGACGACCAGTTTGCTCCACGTGCCGCTGCGGTCGTCCTTGTTGGAGCGGACGCCGAACTCATATGGCGTGTTGGGTTTCAGGTTGTCGATGACCGTGTCGCTGGTTGGGCAGGTCTGATAGATCCACTTCCTGTTCCTCTCTCTGTAGCGGATGGTGTAGAACCTGGAGGCAGACGGGAGCAGGGAAAGCCAGGTCTCAAACCTCAAATCCCAAGGAGGCAACAGAATTCCAAACTCTCACTACTCATTAATGCATAAATGAATGTCCGAACCAAATGTCATCACAATCTGTTCAATAGTTGTTGGGATATTTGAGTCTGGACCAAAGCAGTGGGCCAAGTGACCAACATCATTTGAATCACGCATGTCTAAATACGTTGTGGGGTTTTGCAGATGTTCGTGTCTGGCGATAGAGTTCGTCAGGCCTCTGATGAAGCAGCTAAAACCGAAGACTCAATGTGTTCAGCTGCACCTGGAAGTCAGAACCAAATGAATTCATCAAAGTTTCACTGACGGCGACAGAAAACGCATTCGTACGGCTCTCTGACTTTGACGACTGGAGTGCGGCGCCTCCACAACGCCAAGCGCTCGCTCGTCAGGCTAGCAAGACCCGAGGTGCCGGAGGACGAATGACATTAACAAGCAGACACCGAGTGTTCAGCCTGTGTGGTTTCTCTTTGGCCGTCTTTAGCACCGTGACCTCAGCGTGGAAACAACGCCTCCCATTAGGTGTTGTTACTTCTGGCGGGAAGCAGAGCCCATGTCTCGGGTCGTGTTTTTTAGAGCAGGGCTCCAAATACTCAGAAGCAGCAGCCAAACACTCCACAGAAGGACCTGACATTTTAACGAGACGCCCAGAGTAGCAGAGGAGGCCCGGGCCCAGCTTTCCGACGGAAAAAAACAGCTAATTGGAGGCAGGAGACAGAGAGCTGCTCGGTGTCACTCAACACACACGGACCATTCAAAGACAGACGCAGCAGTTTCAGGTCGCTCTGATTGGTCGAAGGCTTGGCTGCTCAGTGCTTCCTCATACATACGCACATAAAACACTTTAATGTTTAGCAAACCAAACCAACCCGTCGTCTAAAAGATGATTTTCTGATGAATCTGGAACACGTGAGGAAGACTTGTTTCTTATCGCCCGCAGGTCTCGGTCTGCTTCACACTAACTGGGTCGTTACAAAATAGTTCCCGCCCCATGATTACTGGACAGTTAGGTTTATTCTCAGGTCAGTACCAGGCCTCTTCAAATAATCATGATCGGCTCTCACCCGTCCTCCAGACACTCGTTCATGATGTTCCCTTCGTAGGGCGTCTTCAGGTAGTTTCCCCAGGACAGCAGCACGGCCGTGGGGCTGACGGAGCCGATCACCAGGTGCAGCGGCTTCTCCAGGTTCACCTTCCCTGTGCACACAGGTGAGGACGGAGTGAGACCTCCAGTCGGCGCGCACGGCAGAATGCCCCAACAAACAGGAAGTGGTCGGCTTACCTGTGCAGTGTTTCTTCACGTCGTTGGCCGGGATTGGCTGGACGGCCACCAGGTACTTGGGCTCTGCGTCTGGAAAAGAAAGTGGATTCAGGTAAATGTTTAGGAGATCAGATCAGGTTCAGTTTCATGGTCTGAAAAGAAAAGTATCAGACAATCTCTTTGTTTATCTAAAAAAAAACATGAACATGAGGTTTTACTCCACGTCCTTTGGCTCTACTGCTGTTTTTAATTTGTTCTTTTGTAGTTTTCAGAGCTGAAACCTTTTGCTGCTCTGGAAAGCAGACAACTGAGATCAGCAACGAAGAAACTGTCCTCAAATTCATTTGAGTGGTTCTTTGAATTACAACAGCTGAAATGACAAACACCGTAGAGGTGAATGTCCCCCAGAAAATTTAACTTCTCATACAGACTGCTGAACGCAGCGCGCTGTGAAGGAAACCCTCCAGTGTCTCAGTGGCTCTGCAGAAATGTGTGTAAAACCATGTAAAGAAACTCAGGGTTGAAGAGGTTAAATGAGCTCAGAGGAATGACGGGCCCCACAGATGGTTTGGATTTCTGTGGCACTGAGGGGGCCGAGCAGAGACACCACGTCCTTTATACTGTACAATCGTTTCAACTGACCAGATCCAGGACAGAGTCCAGACCAACACGTCTCCGAACAAAAAAAGTCCAGTAAATAAGAAATAAATGAGTCAAAAGACTGAAGATGAAAACGTGCGGAGCTCCAACCTGTAATACTACACGTACTACTGCAGCCGGTACATCATGTACACAGTTTCTCCTGTTCGTCCTGTGAGCATCAGAAACATGCGAGGAATGCTGCACTTTGTTATGGAAACGTGCGGCTATAATGATGATGATGATGTCATGGCGAACGCAGAGCAGACGCACAGATGTGAGCAATTACAGAGGGACTTTGTGAAACACGAGGACGGCATGTTGAAACACTTCTTCTAAAAATCTGATGTTTCAGAGGCGACTTACATTTAAAATAAACAGTCACTTAAAGTCTTGTTACACAACAGATCAGCGTGGCAGAAATGTAGAAATAAAATGACTGTTTCTGTTGGACAGACGAGACGTCCCCGCTGGTCTCCACATGATTCTTAGAGAACCGACAGAAACACGATGGTTTAATGAATGAAAAAAGCTGTCAGCAGCATTATAGGTAAAGTCCGCCGGGTAAAGGACTCCTCATCTTTATACCTGAAAGCATTTACCAGCGGCACAAATAAAAGTGTTGCTTTATTAAATGCATCAGAAGCTTTTGAAAGGTCATCTCATCCCACACCAGACCTCATTCTAAATGACAGGATTTTAAGACAAACCTCTGGATGAACGTTTTCGCTGAAACAAACCCTGAGAGGTTTCATTCACCTCCTGCTCTTCAAAGCTTCATACACTCACTTGGTTTCTTTGCCCACGACTGGTGGAAACATGCCCCGCCCCCCCACCCCCCCACTTCGCCTTCTGACCTCATCAATCACCTGTAATCTCCTGTAAGACCCAGCAGAGTCTGTGTTTGTCTTCCTCTTTCTCCCTCGCTGCTTTATTTTCTCTTTTTTTTGGTCTTGTTGGAACATTTATCAGCAGCATTTGTCAAGAAGGTCAGGAGGTTAAACACAGTTAATCTTTGCCTTTGTTGGAGTTCCATTTCACTTTGACTTTCTGAATAAATCTTGTTGATCTGAAACTTTGCAGCATCAATTTATATGTTTTAAATGCCCAAATTTTAGCTGACGTTTGGTGGACAGATCCACATCATTTAGAACATTTACAGGGTTTATTATATTTCTGTATTTCTTTCTTTAAATCTTTCTTAATTTCTCTCCTTTTGTTTGGTGGACCGATCAGAAACAACATCTAATAATGAGACTATTATTTAAATTTTTTTTTTCATAGTGTTTCTGCCTTTTGCAAAAGCCTAATAAAAACATAATATTGTAAGAGAGTTGCAGAGTACACATGAACCAAAACCAGTTTTCCTGCAGGGGAAATTATCGAGTAGCTCTCTTTGTGTCTCATGTGGCTAAAAAAAACCCCAAACCACCAGCAGCCTCGGATTTAAAGAGTCAACACTGCGGCTGAGCTGCTGATGGATGCTTCTCTACTGAGGGCTTTTAAGCAGGAAGGTAAACACCACTGGAACTGTTTAGCCCTGACACCACAGCCCCGCCCCCACACCGTTTGATTGACAGGTGACCTCAGGGCAGAAACAGCAGCGATGAGAGATGAGCGACAAAAATGGAGACGGAGATTAAATTAAAAGTCTCCCAGGGGAGCTCAACTTCCTCCTGAAAGTAAACTGTATACCCATTTATCTTCAGGGTTTAATATATCCTCAGAGTACAAAGGAAACGCAGCACGGAAGAAGATTTTCCCAGCTGTACTTAAACACAGCGTGTCATGTGGTGCCAAAGAGCTAATTGATGGAAAACCTGTTTTTAATTTGTAAAGATAACAGATTCAGTAGTTTTTGTTGTTGGTGATCTGTCCACCAAACTTCAGCCAAATTCAGACATTTACAATGTAAATGTCTTTTTCTGTCTTTAACAGAAAAGAATGATGAGACTTAAAACAAAAAATCAAAAGGACAAAAGTCATCATCATGTCGGTGTGGTGACCTGTCCACTGAATTCCAGCCAGATTTCGGGGCGTTTTGACTTCTAATCTTTCTGAAATACAGGAAGAGACTGGAGCAAAGTTGGTGTCTTTCCACTTTCATTAGAAAGAAAAAACAGCCTTTTAAACAGCACAAAGTCTGTGCACTCTCATCGAAAAGAAAATCTGGCTCTCTGTCAGTCAATATGAGTTACACATAATCATTCAGGTCAAAATGGCAAATTGCACTGCAATCGTTTATCCCAGAAATCTGCAGGAGTGCAAACACAATCAGCCTCTAGAGAAGATGGTGTTGAAGGATGACTTTCAGCAGGTTCTCTGTTAACCCCCTCACTGTGGCCGATGATACGCTGCCTTAAACATGTCACACCGCTGTAACTTTTACTGGTTTTGGTCCCAATGGGATAAAGATTCTTGGCTGAGCTTCAGAACAAGGATCAGAGCCACCTGCTGCTGAGTCCTCTGCTTCTCAAAGCTTCTCACGTTCTGCTTTTCCCCAAAGTTTTTCTGGGGAATCTCACTCTTTCCCACGAGTCTGAATGTTTAGACACGGAGGTTTAGAGAGAAAATAACCCTTCAGTCCTACAACAAGAGAGAAACCCTCATTTACTGCAACGTGTTTAAATAGTTCCTGCAGAAACTGCTGTTAATGTTTAATAATCAGTTTATCGTCTATTAAAACAGTAAAATAGTCAGGCCGGTCCAATCCGAACGCTAAAACCTGTTTAGGATGGTGCCAGTGATGGAGTGTGAGCCAAAATCATTATAGTAAGGTGGGAACCTTTGCACCAAACTCCAGCCAAAGTTCTGCGTGTTTCGACTTCTAATCTTGCCAACATACAGGAATAGACTGGAGCAAAGCTAATGTCTCCCTACCTTCATCAGAAAGGAAAAAAATAGGCTTCACACAGTTTTACCACTTTTCTTACATTTCACCAAAACAATAAACCACTTTGCTAAGAAGTACGGAGGCCCAGAGGGGACCCAAGTAAAAATGATTTTCCGTAGCCCATCTTACCCATCTCAGTCTCGTATGGTTGTCCGTTCTCGGGCAGCTGGATGAACTGTTTGGAGAACATGCTGCTGCCGTAACCCAGAATATAACCCTCCAGCTTCACGTCCGGATTCGGACGCACAAACTTCATTACGATGGTGTCGCCAGTGGCGTTGATCCGAATCTTCATGTTCTGACGGCGCACTGAAGAAGAAGAAGAAGAAATGGGGGATTAGACGAGTCGTGAGGAGAGAAGTAAAGGAAATTATGGAGGCTTATTATTTAATCAAATGTACAAAGCTAAATGAGATACTTGAGTGTCAAGATAAAAACACAGTTGATTGATGATGAGATATGAAGTTAAAGGTTTGACCCACTAACTCTCTTAATTTCATCATTTTTAAAATAAAATCACTGGATTTCAAGTTTTAAAAGGTTTTGCTCAAGTTTCCAAAAACTTTATAGTGAAAATCCAAATTTGACATGTTGTAAAGATATTTAGTGACGGTGTTAATGTCAAATTTGACCAGTATAGTTAATGTGTTTCCTTTTCTAACAATCTGGAAGTACTTCTGTGAATCCTCCACACGTTGTTGTCATTTCAACAGCGCTCTTTCCTTCTGTTATTCCTGCCGTAGTGCCAGTGAGCATTGAATAAATCCAATGTTCCGCTGCCAAATTGTTTCTCAAATTGAGTCGCATTAGAAGAAATTGTAGATAATTAGAGGAGAAACACTTCAACAAACGAGACCGATCAGTTGGAGGGAAAACAGACAGAGAAAGCTTTCCGTTCTGGTTCTGACTGGATCCGAGACTTGTTGTCACATTCCTCTGCCTGTTGGAGACAGAACTTCAGAGGTTTGTGTTGGCAGCTTCAAAGACCAACGGGAAGGCAGAAAAAGAACGATACTTATACTCTCCTAGTGCTGCTGGAGCTGCTGAGCTGCTGCTGCTAGTTCATTTTTTCTTGATAATTTCACCTCCTCATCTCTCTGAAAATCAATTAAACTGGTTGTTTTTATTGTAACGTCAGTCTATTGCAGCGGTTCTAAGGCCTTGTCCACACGGACACGGGTGTTTTTATAACTGGAGTTTTTCCTCCTTTGTTTAAAATAAAATCTCCATCCACATGAAAACGCAAACACGCTATCAAGCGCTGTCAAGAGCACGCCAAACCACCTGGCGGCAATATGACCCTAACTGTAAAGCCATGTTGGCCATTCAGAGCCTAATAAAATTGTAAAGAAAGCAGGCAGTGGCGCACAATCTCACATCAAACACAGCGTATAACGTTAAGGCAAAACCCCCGGTTTTACCGTCTACACGACTACACTGCAACCGGCGTTTCTTAAAATCCTCACCCTGACAGGGGTTTTCAAAAATGTTCGGTTTCAGTGACCTGATACTGCGCTTCCGTGTGTACGAACGGCCGAACCGCATAGAAAAATTCACGGTTATGAAAATACCCGTGTTTGTGTAGACGGGGCCTACTTTGATGTCGGGATGTAATGATAGATGCTAAGCTGCTAAGCTAAGATGGTGAACACTTTAGCTGCTAAACCAACCCGTTCTCACTCCCTGACTCGTCACATATGGACGCATAATCAAGACCCATCAGCACTGGGGATCCCTACAGCGTCATAATTCAACAGAGTGGGGGGCCTGTAGCGTCAATTTGTGACAGCAGATATACGATATTTAACAGAAAAGGATGAGTAAGGAGTTAGTTGGGGTGGATGGAGAGCCAGAACCCGGACTTTGAACCAGGAGGGTTCGTGTCCTGTGTGAAACAAAAAGTCAAAATTAAATATTTTTATTTAAGTTACGCATTAACTGACGTAAGTAGTTATTTTAACCCAAACCATCTCTACTGAACCTTAACCAAGTACTTTTTGCGCCTAAACCGAACCAAACTGCAACGTTTCACAACTTAAATAACGTGCCGTTTCAAAATGGCGATGTTTCGAAACATTATTTTTGAAAGTCTAGCTGGATGTTGCATATTTGTGGTTGCTAAGCGTTGCTAACTTGACTGCAGAGCCACACGTCCATATGTGACAAGTCGGGAGTGGGACTGTGTTGGCTCAACATCAAGATGTTAGCATCGTCATTGAGGGCAAGTTAGCAAGTTAATGTTAGCATTTAGCTCAAAGCACCGCTGTGTCCAGCCTCACAGAGTTTCTCTGTTTTCCCTCAATGATGAACTCTGTTGTTTCTGTAGAGAGAATCACGGCTTGATTTAATTTCATGCTCATAATTTCTAAGATGGATATCACATTTAGAGAGCACGCTCGCCGTATCTCTTTGTGTTCTTCTGATTTCCTCTGGGAGCCTGTGGACCAACATTTAATGAACACGTTTGGCGTCAAGACAGCAGATCGACCTGACCTCTGCTCCTCCGGGGTTCAAACCCGGCGTCACAGGCGTCTTTTAAAAGTTTAACAAGTACAGAATGTTTCAGTCCCACATGGTTTTCACAGGAACTATAAATCTTTTTATTTTTCCAGGACTCTGAGGCTCTGATGGTGTTCAGAAACTGAAAACCACGACTGACAGAAGTGAACAAACATCCAGGGTTTTACTTTTCTTACGTTTCTACTTTTAAGAGTTCGAGCCTGATTTGCATCAAAAATCATACTTCTGCTCTGAGTCAGAACTGCAGAGCCTCCCTGAGAATCATCGTGTTTTTAAGTTTTCTTCAGTATCACAGTAATCCAGTGACAGTTGTCTGTACATCCATGGGTACACTGCTAACAGGCACTGCTAACAGCTAATTCAGATACTTTTACTGGCGCTTATTTAAATCAGATATAAACCAATATAGGCTAAAAACAAACGTAGCGCACATCCTAACTCAAAGAATCCACAGCAATATTATACTTCCTGTTTACACCCCACACTGCATCATGGGAACAAATAGTAAAATTAAGACGGCACACAAAAATCATTTTACTGGTCAGGGTTCGTCGTTCCCAGCCTGTGAAAACTCAGCCGAGCTTTAAGTTCTTTCCACATCAATGCAGAGCGGGTTGTTTATCCGACACTTTCCCATCATTAAAGAGCATCGACTCGATCAAACAGGATGAAGCTGTTTTAGTTCATCTGCAGTTCTTTCTCTGTTAAATCTTCACCACAGCGCTGTAGACTCAAATTCAGCCGAGGAGATGACCTCTTTCAGGACTTCCAAGGCCCCAGTTACATACAAGAAAAACACCTTAAAGCTCTTAAACGAAGTGATGTGTTGCTTTGAAGAGCTGAGCAGGAGGTATGATCTCCATCAGAGAACATTTTTCTCGTTTGTTTAGCTGATTAACTCTCTGCGACGCCTCGGGCCGCTGCTCAGTCAATCAGCCTGAGTTAAGGCCTCCTGCCGTCCACAGAGCTGCGAGGATCAGCACGTGGTTAGACGTGTGTTTTCAGGGGGCCACATTGTGCTGGATACCCTGTCCGGGTTTTCTTTGGGATGTTTGTTCCAGCAGATCTGTGTGGGAAAAGCCTGCAGACCGTCGACATGCAGGACATGTGTAATCATGTAGCTCATTCTTGGCAGCGCCGCGCAGCCTGTCGGAGGCTTTCCAGCAGCAGCTGATTGAGTGGAGGGGATAAAACTCGACGTGAAAGACATCAGGCCTCTCGTCAAAGAAACTTGTGTTTAACGTCCTAACGGCCTGGATAACATCTCACCGTGTTGTTTCAGCCGGACGACGTACAGGAGTCCAAACATGAAAGCTAATCACTCACACTGTCCTCAGACCTCTGCAGACAAACACGAGAAGGTCCTGCAGTCCTGCTGCTGCACAGCACACACCAAAGTACTACAACAAAACAAGAAATACCACAAAGACTACAAACTAACATAAGTGTGACAGAGCACGCAAAGAACCACTGTACTACTCTTGTACACATCTTTTATGGTACATAAAAGATGTGTACAAGAGTACTAACAGATACAAATAATCAAAGGCAACAAAAAGTACTAGAAACAACCAAAGTAAGTCATCAAACAGAAGCACAAGCTACCACAAAGAACTGAAAAATGTACATCAAAGTACTACAAAAAAGCCATACAGAAAAACTACCAAACTACCACAAACAGTTAAAAAGAATACTAAGTACTACAAGTAATACAAAAAGAAAGAAAGAGTACCACAAAGAGACAAAAGATATGACAAAAAGGTACAAATGTACAACAGAAACTGCTACTATAGTGTCCAATAAAGTACCACAAAGAAACAAAAAATACCGTAAAGTATCAATAGCTATGAATACCAGAATGCCACAAAGTACAACAAAATCTCAAATTTACTAGAAATAAACACTTCAAAATGGTTCTAACAAGCTATCTGGTATCAAAGAACTAAAACAAGGAATCAAATGCAGCACAAAAAGTAATAATTACAGTATTTGTTGACAATATTTGTGAGTTTGATAACTGAAATAAGCTGTTTGAGTGCGACTGAAACTTTAGCAGTTTTCTGTCTCATCAGCTAAAACTGTGAAACGCTGCGATGGAAAGTCTCTTTCATGTCGGCACTAACGAGCTGCTGCTGCTGGTTTTACTGCTGTCACTGAGTTTTTAATCGTCTGGAGGGAAATCAACTGTTAACTGTAAAACTTTAAGCCTCAAACCGTCTCTCTGCCAAGTCTGGCAACTAACCAAGCAGGCCAGGGGGGCGTTTAGCACCCCCTACAGGTCCTCCAAAACATTTCAATTAGGAATCAGTCTTTGGAGCTGTTCCACATTATGTCCATCGCTGTGCATCAAATGTCTGATTTGAAATTTCTGTTTCGACAGAGTTTCATATTTAATGCTCACAGAGAATATCAGAGACAATGACTGAATTTACATCATTAAACTGGACCTATATGGAAGTTTATTAATGACAAAACACCAAATTAATTGTACTATAGAGAGCCTAAGCCCCTCCCCTTCCGGTGGACCACCATGGGACCTTACTTTGGAAAAAATATGTACGGTAGTCAACGGCGTGAGACAACTAATATTTAGATCCTGTTTGAATTGTGCTCTGAATTACACACATGATGATGGTCAATTTAAAATGAACATTAAAATGAACATTTGAACGTCAAGAAAGTCGCAGTTTGATGTAAAACTGTTGAGGTATAAGACTGTGAAAATACATAATTACAAAGACCACAAATACAAAAGTCGCGTATGTGATCTCGTAACTTTTTCTCTCAATGACTGAAGCTAACGTCAAAGAACTTCCATGTGTAGATGACGTGAGTCGTTGGATTAATCAGGTGAGATATATTTCTGTGTGGAACACAGTTAAGTCATCTAGCTAGCAGCAACCAAGAAATGAACGTTAGCTAGCATTACCGCACTAACATGTTGTGCGAGACGAGAGATGTAGTTCATTTAACGGTTTTCACTCAAAACGACATGTAACTTTACTGTTTTAGGACAAAACTGCAACTTTCTTGATGGACAAAATTATCTTTTAAATTGACAAATATCATGTGTGTAATTCAGGGCTCAGTTCAACCATGATCAAAAAATGAATTGTCTTTCGCCGTTGACTACGTCCGTATTTTGTCCCAAAGCGGAAGCGAGTGACTTAGCCTCTCTATTACACGACAAGTACATATATACAAATACAAATATTGTACTTTTTTATTGCACTACATTTATCTAAACAACTACAGTTACTACAAACATTAAACGCTTTTCACGCTCACGCAGGTGTTTCCAGTGACTGTGGCTGGTTAGAGAGGAGAGGAAACACCTGTGTGAGTGTACTATAGCTGGGACTTTAAATACAATATGATGTGTTATTACTGACTAAAGTAACAAACATGAGCTTCGTCTTGACCAACATTAAAACGCTGATTAGACTTTAGTTACAAATCAATAACGTAATAAATCACTGCCTGGGTCCAGTCTGAAAGATGAGCATTTTTCACTTTTGACACTTTCAGTTAAGTTTTCTGATACTTTTAATTATTTGGTATTTTTGTATTATTTGGAATGAAGGTCTTTAATTTGTAACAGAATATTTCTACTTCGCTACGTTTCCTTAAAGTGGCCATAATGGAACGCAGCTTTAAGAGTCCAGATGTGAGCGTTTGCTGAGATACATTCATTAACAAATTAAAAAGTGATGAAACCTGGATTTTGTGCTTTCACTTTCGGCAGTTTTGATCTTTCGTAGCCAAACCCTTTAAGCAGATCTGTCAGCTGCCGCATCGTGTGCATCAAACCCTGCCCTCTCAGTAAAGTCATGTTTTTAATTAAGTGCCTCAACAGTTATAAAAGTAAAGTGTCTAACATCTGGATGTGGGTGTGTCCTGCTGAAACCTGTTGTTGTTAATGTATTTTAAAATGTATTTTAGAATTGAAGTTGAAGAAAAAAAGGAGCCAAAATAACCATCTAAACTATAATTTTAGCACAAACTTGTAACATTCTTTTACAACATTAATAAAATTTTTGCTCACTCAGCAGTTTTGTCGCTCATAAACTTCCATATAAAAGAAAACCCCCCAAAACAATAGAAATTACATAAAAAAAATCTGCATAAGGCAAAAACAAAACATACATGAGCTCGTCTGAACTGGTAGACTCTCTCTCTCTCTCTGTTGTGCTTGGCTGTCTCTCACCCGGTGAGGTAATCCTCTCCGAGCCGTCACATCAGACCTCCATGTCACTCCGACACTTTCTGCCTCTGAAGGAGGGGATTTTATCATCTTACGTAACTTTAAAACCTCAATGAGGCGGAAAAATCACGAGTTACCGC
>NC_060150.1:1149542-1152029 GCF_021292245.1 Micropterus dolomieu
CCCCCCCCCCCCCCCCCCCCACCTCCGGCGAGCAGCACACCTGCCGTGCACAACTCAACACACCAACATCACACATCAGACCCAAAACCAAATCTCCTTCAACGTGCAAGTTTCACCACACATGTTTCAAATGCATGAAAAAATAAAGGTTCTGCAGCTGCAGCACGACAAACATTACAGCCGACTCAGCAGAAAAACTGCACCAAATCAAACACCTGCACAGAGAGCAGTTCATTACACGCTGCACGGAAGATTAGGCTCGCCAAAAATCATGTCAGCGTTTAGGTTTTAGACAAAATCACCTGCAGATATAAAGACGTAAAAGTGTTTCAGCACCTCTGCAGACACGTTTAAGTTCCCCTCACATTAGAACAACCTGCTGCTCCACGCAGAAACATCTGGGCTCATTACACACACTCGCTCAGACAAGTCAAACAGGACAAACTAAAGAAGCATTTAGTGAAGTGCATGACATCTCATTTGTCTTGCATGCTGCTCATTCTCTCATTAAAACCACGTTGTGTTTTTTCCCCATTTATTTCCCCATTTCCTTCCATCCTGTTTATTTCTAAACACAACCTTTATTTAAATCCTGCTACCGTGTTTTTCTTACTTTACTTTCCCCAAATTGTCACCGAGCTTATTCCGTTTATTCCACATTTATTCAAACTTCTCGACTGTTTTAATTTACCTTTTTACCAGTTACAGTTACATCTATTAAATGTGTTTCTTTCTCGGTTTTGAACCGATGTGTGTTCCCCCTATTACCCTGTTAGATGACTCATTCATGTCACCTGTTGTTTTTATTTATTCCACATTATTTCTTTACTTTCAGCGAGTAAATCAGAGTTTATTTCCGTGCACTTGCCTCTGCTCCTCGGTGCAGGGATGCCGTTGAGGAGAATCGTCCCTCCCAGCAGCAGGACGAGGACCCGGAGGAGGAGAGCGATGCCCGGCATGACCTCTCAAAGCTTCGGCTTCCAGAAGACGAGGGTGAAGAGGATGATGATGAAGGTTTAGGAGGATGAGGAGTGACCAGGAGCTGGACAACTTCACTAAGCGTCTCTCTTCCTGCAGTCTTAGGACTTGTTCAGCCGTCGGACGTCCTCGATGTGAAGAGGTGGACCCCCAAAACACCGGCATCTATAGCCTCTGCAGGTGGGCGTGGCCTGGACGACATCATCAACCTACACCTACCTCACATACTGTACACTCCCTCCTCCCTCTGCTGCACTTTCTTACCACCTTTTTTCTCTCTGGGCTTCAAACACGAGTTTTTTCTCTGCTTTCTCTCTGTTTTCTTCATCATGTACACCTCCTCCTCTCCTCCTCCTCCTCCTCCTGCTCCTCCTCTCTCTGCTCTCCTCCCTTTTCTTAATGTGTTGTTTTCCAGTTGGGTTTGGCTGTTTGACACTTTATAATTGAGTCATACAGATGTTTGCCAGCGGTGCTGTGCAGGGAAACACGACAGAAACTGTACCAGTAAACACAAACATGAACATCACAGTTAGATTCTTCTGTAAATAACGAGATGATCTCTGTCGTTCCGCCAACAGCCTGTTCTCAGGGTTTACACCAGGATACTACACATCTCTGGGGGAACAGTGAGCACATCATGTCCCTGTGAACACGGCTCCTGCTAACTGACACAAATTAGACCCCCAGATGAGAAGATTCTGTCCCCCATCAGAAAGGATTTTAGCTTTTAGATGTTTAATACCCAAAGTGTGAAACCCACAAACAAAATAATCAAAACTACTTTGACTTACGGATGCAATTATAGTGAAAATATTTTTTGGGGGGTGGACCCCTGGGGTCCCTAGGAGGACCACTGCCCTAGACGCTGCAGTATTTAGGACAACAGCACAACTACATTCACACACAACATTGTTGTTGTGCGTCTCTTTGTGGCTGTTGTGCGTCTCTTTGTGGTCGTTGTGCGTCTCTTTGTGGTCGTTGTGCGTCTCTTTGTGGTCGTTGTGCGTCTCTTTGTGGTCGTTGTGCGTCTCTTTGTGGTCGTTGTGCGTCTCTTTGTGCGTCTCTTTGTGGTCGTTGTGCGTCTCTTTGTGGTCGTTGTGCGTCTCTTTGTGCGTCTCTTTGTGGTCGTTTTGCGTCTCTTTATGGTCGTTGTGCGTCTCTTTGTGGTCGTTTTGTGTCTCTTTGTGGTCGTTTTGCGTCTCTTTGTGGTCGTTGTGCGTCTCTTTGTGGTAGTTTTGTGTCTCTTTGTGGTCGTTTTGTGCGTCTCTTTGTGGTCGTTGTGCGTCTCTTTGTGGTAGTTTTGTGTCTCTTTGTGGTCGTTGTGCGTCTCTTTGTGGTCGTTTTGTGGTCGTTGTGCATCTCTTTGTGGTCGTTGTGCGTCTCTTTGTGGTCGTTTTGTGGTCGTTGTGCATCTCTTTGTGGTCGTTGTGCGTCTCTTTGTGGTCATTTTGTGTCTCTTTGTGGTCGTTGTGCGTCTCTTTGTGGTCGTTTTGTGTCTCTTTGTGGTCG
>NC_060150.1:1152129-1170290 GCF_021292245.1 Micropterus dolomieu
TGCGTCTCTTTGTGGTCGTTGTGCGTCTCTTTGTGGTAGTTTTGTGTCTCTTTGTGGTCGTTGTGCGTCTCTTTGTGGTCGTTTTGTGGTCGTTGTGCATCTCTTTGTGGTCGTTGTGCGTCTCTTTGTGGTCGTTTTGTGTCTCTTTGTGGTCGTTGTGCGTCTCTTTGTGGTCGTTTTGTGTCTCTTTGTGGTCGTTTTGCGTCTCTTTGTGGTCGTTGTGCGTCTCTTTGTGGTCGTTTTGTGTCTCTTTGTGGTCGTTTTGTGTCTCTTTGTGGTCGTTTTGTGTCTCTTTGTGGTCATTGTGCGTCTCTTTGTGGTCGTTTTGTGGTCGTTGTGCGTCTCTTTGTGGTCGTTGTGCGTCTCTTTGTGGTCGTTTTGTGTCTCTTTGTGGTTGTTGTGCGTCTCTTTGTGGTCGTTGTGCGTCTCTTTGTGGTCGTTGTGCATCTCTTTGTGGTCGTTGTGCGTCTCTTTGTGGTTGTCGTGTGTCTCTTGTCCACTTATCCAGACCGCGTACATCATAATAGAGTTTTTGCAGCCCTTTAATGTATTGAATGTCTAAGTGTATAATTACAACCACATTCTTTAATTTTTATCTGATTGTAAAAGTTTTTCTTCAAACTGGACAGCTGAAGACAAACAGCAGCTGTGAGCGATAAGGAGGAGAGTTAAGGTTTGGAATGACAGGAATGAAAGGAATGCAGATGTTAACAGTTTTACACAAAAAACTCAGCATATTACTGTACATGTCAATTAACGCACGCACACACAAAGCAGCAGTGTGTGTGGGTCACTGAGGTTTGTTGCACGTGCTCACGGAAAAGCTTGTGAAACCAGAGCATCCTCCATGGCCCCGCCGTTTCTGGACTAGGGCATGATGGGAAGAATGAAACACCACAACATCACACACACACAAACCCCGCCCGCAACACAACACATCCGCCCGCTTCACACGTGCATGCTGGGAACAGCCACACAGCCAAAACCACTGACATGTTTTCTCCGAGTTGGAGCGAGTTGGAGACAGATGAAGAAGAAGGGGAGGGGGCGGGCGGCTGAAGGAAAAAACCCGACCACTGGACCCGGACCCTGTGGATGCAGTTGGTCCAACACGTGGCTTCACATGCGACAGGACGGAGCGAAGGTGCGGCGCTGCCAAACAGCAGCTGATGCAGATTCACAGCAGTGTTACTCAACAGGACAAAAGAGCAGGGCTGCAACTGCTGAAAGAGGAAACCGATGACAGACGCTCATCAGGTGACCCGCGATGGAAAACGCAGAGAAACTAATCTGTGAGGAAAGAGAGAGAAGCTGAAGCTTTATTCCTGATACTCGAAGCGCTGCCTGTCAATCAACTGAACGACTCTAATCTCAAGTGTTAGAGCTGAAAGAGCCAATCAAAGGTAGTCCTGCTGCAGGATGCTCCCAGTGGTCAACTGTGGTACTGCAACCACAACATTTAACTACAGCCCGACCCATAAATCGGCGTAGCGATATTATTGGCCGATAGCAGCTAATAGCAGATAAATCAGTGTTTATGATAAATGACAATTAAAAAAGAAACAGAGGGACGGATCCCATTTGCCAAAAATGGGCTAAAACATCCAAATGTCCTCTACAAATGTCAGTGTGCAGAAACTAAAGTACCTGTTGAGACAGTATCACCCAGAGACAAGACGCACATGAAGTGAAGAAACTGTCTATCAGATCTTCTTCTCGTTGCTTTGAAGTGTACAAGTTGCAGCTTTAAACTGGCAGTAAAGAGTCTGACAGCTGCAAACAACAAGCTTCAGCACGCCGCTCGCCACAGTCAACACTTGAGCTGCTCACAGGTTGTGAAATTTCACTCCTCTCGTCTGTCTTTGGCCTCTTTTTTCTCCTCATGTCTGCGTTCATAAAGCTTGTTGTTGCCGGCGAGCGGCAGAGCGGCTCCACGCCTCCTCCTGTAAAACCTAAACACTCCCACATCAAACGGCGGCGAGGCTCGACCGGCACGGACTAATTAAGGACTCTCACATCCATGCTCATGGCCCGAGGCGCAACGCTCCCACTGCGCACGGCTAATTAGGCTAACTAGGCTAACACTGCCAATTAGGCTAACGAGGTGCTGTTCCCCTGCGGCCAACCGTTAAAGCTCAACTTTAACGGCAAACAAATACATTTACACACAAATCTGAGACTATTACAACCACTATTATTATTAATACTACTACTAATGATAATAATAAAACTTAATGTTTCTTTAAAGTTATGACGTGATTAAAAATAAACAGCAGTGTGGTCTCACTCTTAAACAGAAAGTGGTACCTTATTAATGAACAAAAGTCCTCATGACAAATCCACAGAGATCCTCCTATGAATGGTGGTGTGACCTCTGGCAGAGAAATAATTACTCTTCTGTTTTCTGAGCCGATGTGCAGACGTAGACGTGAACTGTTTATAATGGAAGCTAATTACTGCCACGATGATCTGAACCTTTTGAGTAACTCAGACATCAGATGAAAAACTGTACCCAATGTGCAAAAACAACAGTTCAATAAACTCATAACCAGTGTTGGTAGTAATGATTTACAAAGTACTGCTCTGTGCTGTAACGCAGTAATATAACGCATTACTAATAACATTTTGGTAATATTACACCCGTTACAATCTCAGTAATGCACATTTTTACCCGAAATTAAGTTGTGTTTTGTTTTTTAATAATTGACCACCACCGCAAAGTGTCTGCAAGTAAAAGAGTAAGGAGATTTCCTGCTGCTGGAATTCGATGGTCGTAGGCAGGGTGCAAATTACAGGGGAAGCCGGGCTCCTCTTAGTAAAGCTGATTTATACTCCTGCGTCAGGTCTACGTGCGTACAAGGTTTATTTATACTCGACATGTAGTTACATTTTTGAAGAGGTGCACGTCAGGCGATTCGACACAGAAGTATAAATTACACTTAAGACGGGAGCTTCTCTGAAAACAGGATCTGTGAAATTCTGGAGGTTCTCTAAGATACTGACGATCATGAATCATGTGTAAATAAATATCTATGTGTTTTTTCTTTGATGATTTCCTGATCAGAGAGGCTTCCGTCACTTCATCCTGCAGAGTTTGCCCAGCAGATTCATCCTATTTCACCCATCCACAACCCCCCTGCTACTAACATCAGCAGAACCCCCTGTGAAGCACATCTCACTATCTGAATAATGCGCCCACTAAACTGCAGTGAAAGGAACTTAAAAGTAACGCAAACGTTGTGTAAAGCATTACAATTCAGAGACAGTAATATTGTAATATAACTAATTACTCTTTTTTGGAAGTAACTTGTCCGACACTGCTCACAACAGATCAACAATCTCTGTCAGGTCACTTCACTGGTTCACAGGAAGCTAAAACAGTCTTTAAGCCTCCCGCAGAAAAGTCAGAGAGGTGATTACTACTTTCAGCGGCCCAGCGGGATAAAAAGCACAAACGTTCACACCTCCAGCAGCATTTTTCCTCCTTCAGCGAGAACACGCTGAAACAATGCAGCTTTATTTGAGCGCCAGCAGCAGTTTGTTTCCAGCGTCTCTGCAGGCCGAAGGCTGCCAGCTCTTCACTCCGACTCATGACCTTTACTGCCGCCCTTCACAATAAAACACACAGGCCTTCACAATAAAAGACTCACTCTTTGTCTCAGATTTAGACTAAAGAACTTATTTCTGATTCAGCAAAGAGAGAAACACAATAAACAATACAATTTAAATCACAAAGGTAATATGCTTAGAAATAGATGCTCAACTGGAACATAAATATCTAAAAAGAGGAGAATTTTAAGTAAATTCACCAACATAAATAACATAACATGCACATAGTGGAAGAAGCCCGAAAAAACGTGAAGCTGGATGAAGTTTAGCGTCAGCTTCTTAATACAAACTGCCACAACGGCAAAAAAAGCTCCCTCATTGGACAGGAGAAGGCGATACAGCAGCATGATATATTTAAAAGGTCATAACTCAGTGAGTCTGACTGGCTGCAGGCTCACACTCCTCCTGCACACAGAGTTTGCCCAGCTGTTGTAGATGCTCAAGTTCCCATCTGGCTTGTCGCCCATACTGGTGTAAAACCTGTCCCAACATTGGACTTCGCTGCACAACAGGTTGAAATCCTGTTTATATGTCCACTCACAAAAATCTATTGAGTCCTAAAAACAAGAGCTTTAAGTTTATTTTTGTTTGATTTTCATCTCATTTGGCCAAGAGATTGAATTTCAAAGTTTCTGATGTAAAATATTTTTGTAGAGTCACCGCACCTTGAAATCATCGGATTTCCTTTAAGTGATCTGGGCTGCGGAGTGTTCACTGTAAAAACAGTTTCTAAATCGAGATCAGTGAATCCACAGTGATTCAGGCAGAATGTGAGTTTCAGCTGTATAAAGCGAGTATATTTCTCTCTGATGGAACAGTGAAAACATTATTGATTAGGCTGAACATTTTACTCACTGTAAAGAGAAAATTATTTCAAATGTTTGCATAAAAGACTGTAAACGCCCGAGTCTGTATCTCCGTCCTCAGCTGATAGGCCCAGATGTTCTCAGGAACAGGGAGCTCTTAAACCAATCAGACGTCTTTCCTTGCCAGAGCGCCGGCGTTTATCCGGCGTGCCAGAGCCCACGGGCCACCTGCACAGCATCACGGTGATGAACGCTGAGGCCAGGAGGAGAAAACCCAGCGACGCTTATATAACCTCCATCACTCTGAAAAATGTTACAAAGCTGCCTTTGTCTGCCCTCAGGCCTGTGCAGCACGGCGAAGACAGAAAAGATAAAAACAAGCACAGAAACCTTGTTTTACACTCAACAATAAATATATACAAGAGCACATTACCTTGCGGCATAAATCTCCTTAATTTTTCCATTAAATCAGGATTAATTATACATAATAAATGTAAGAGGGGGGTTTTAGGGGATTTCTCATTGTTTGAAATATGGAGACAACAATAATTAAGAGATTTTTAGTGCCGTTTGTGCAGTTTACAGAGTTATTAATGTGAAAAGACCCATTAAATTGATCCTTTTAATGACCCCTGACTGATTTGCTTCATCTGGACTCCATTTGGCAGTTTGAAGTCCTTTTTCCTTTTTTTTTTTGGAACAACTCTAAAACTGTCTGATTACATGTTGTATCTTGTGTATTGAAAAGAAAAAAAATTAATTGTGGTTTTAGTGGCAACAAAACCAGATCCTCAGATGAAAAGGATAGGTTGTTAGCTAAAATAATAAAAACATGTATATCAGACAGGATTTTTGCCATTTCCCTCTGCTTCCAGATTATGCTACGCTAGGCTAAACACCTCCTGGTATACTACTGTGTTGCTACAACTAACGTTGAATATGTTAGCTATATTTAGCTACAATAATATTAGCTAGTGACAAACAGTCATCAGTATATATATACTAAATAAACACATGTTGATTAGGCTAGCTGTTTTATTGCTACACTGGCTAGCATTTTACCGTAGTGCCTTCATGCTAAGCTAGGCTAAACATGTTCTGCTATTACACTGGTTAGCTAAATATAAGTACCACAATGAAGGAAATATCACCAATATTATCTGGCTACAAAGTGTTTGTAGTTGCCATAACATTAAAATGTATAACATTAAGTTTTAAACTCGCTAGTAGTTCTCCAACATGCTTCCAGTCTTTATGCTGGTAAAACATTTTAGCTACACACAGTTCAGTACCAGACTGCAGACTGAAATGTCCATTAGAGTACAACTACAACGTGATTTATATTCTGTACTTCATCATACAGATTGCATACACATAGTCCAAAGACTGTTTTCATTTTAGGTTTTTAGCTCGTTGTTAGCTCATTAATAAATAATAAACAGACCCTACTTCCAGTCTTTGCGCTAACCTAAGCTGAACATACACACACATACAGTAACTCACTTTTGTTGCCAGCGGTTTAGACATTAATGGCTGTGTGATGTGTTATTTTGAGGGGACAGCAAATTTACACTGTTATACAAGCTGCACACTCACTACTTTACATTATAGTAAAGTTTCATTTCTTCAGTGTTGTCACATGAAAAGATATAACCAGATATTTACAAAAATGTGAGGGGTGGACTCACTTTTGGGAGATACTGTAGATGAAACTAATATCCATCTGTTTCTTTAACATGTTTATTGCGCCATCGGCAGCTAAATCATCTCCAAACTGTGACCTTTCAGTTTTCCACCTGTTCCTTTTGAGGCGCAGCAAAGCTAACGCCACTTTCATTTCATTCCATGACTTAACTGACAGGAAGTCTCACCTTCCAGCCGGCTCCTCCGGCTGTCAGGTGGGTGCTGGGTAATCAGGTAATTACCAGAGCGATGGTTTGGTGTTTCTTTCCAAACGGATTCCCAGAGACACGTGTGGAGCCAGCAGCTCAGATTCCTGTGGGGAGGGTGCAGGGCTTCAGATGATGGCAGACGAGACAGAAAGAGGAAAGTTAAAAACACAAAGAGTTCTTTAGTCCCGGTCTGTGCGGCGTTCAGGGGCCGCTGGGAAACTGGCAAGGAGGCCGGGGAAATGATGACAACAACTCTTCGAGCTGTAGATGAGTCGGTTTTTGAGGTTAACCAAACTTATTTGGAAGATGAATGGTGACAATTACCAACCAAGCTCTCTGTTGTAAACATCCAGCTATGATTTACGGTACTTATATTTTCCTGTGCCATGAGGGATTATTACAGACGATTCAGGTGGGATCACTTCCAAATAAAGTGGTTTAGATCATCTGGAGAAACTGTTGGTTTGTTTCCAACCGAGCCGATTGACTAATCTTCTTTTTTATTCAATTACTGTGCTAAAAAAATAACATACCTTCTTCTTAAGGTTGGTAAACTTATCGCCAGTTTCCAGGTTGCAAATATCGTTTGAAAAATGGATTGTGTAATTACACAGATTCTTCTGGAAGCTGAAACATATACAGTTATACGGGAACCTGGATGCCTGATGTCAGCCACAGTCCAGCCGTCAAAGTATTTAAACAAGGTTTTAATGGATGTGGTGACTGGAGAGAGCAGTTTTATTTCCTTCTTCTGTGTAAAGACACGAACGCTGTCTTTCTAAATGTGGGCTCTGGTGAGGAGGAGCAGACCTCTGACCCCATGTTCGGCTCTTATGGAGCAATAAATCAGCTCTACTTTGTGTTTTCGCTGTTATGGATGTACAGAGGGTTGTAAAGGTTTCTGCTTCACTGTCGACTCGTTCTCATCTCTTTGTTTTATCGCCTCAATCTGCAGCCCGAGACCAACGGACCAAAAAGTCCACAGGGTCAAAGATGAATTCCTCTTACTGTTGCAGAAAGGATCTCATTTGAGTTCTGAAAACATAAATAAAACTTCCCAAAAAAAGTCCCTGCGACCCTGTACGCAGGATAAGCGGTTGACGATGGATGGATGGATGGATGGGAAAAAAAGGTCTGGATAATCAAAATCCAGAACTGGGCCTTCGAAAATTTCGTCTTTCTAAACATCAACTTTGCAAAAAAGGATCAGCACACGATGAATTCTTTTGTCGGTACGACGCATTTGGGGAGTCCTAAAAGCATCAATGGTCTAATGATACAGCCAATGTACACCGGTCGGCCATAACATTATGACCACCTGCCTAATATTGTGTGGGTTTGTCTTTTCCCGCCAAAACAGCCCTGACCCATCGAGACACGGACTCCATTAGACCTCTGAAGGTGTGCTGTGGTATCATCAGGGAATACCATTTCCATGAGTGGGTGTAGATGGTCTGCAACAATGCTTAGGTAGGTGGTACCTGTCACAGGAACATCCACATGAATAGCAGGACCCAAGGTTTCCCAGCCGAACATTGCTTAAAGAATCACACTGCCTGCACAACAAATGGTGATCCCTCTCTATCAGAACCAGCATTCATTTTTTTCAGCTATTTGACCTACAGTAGCTCGTCTTTTGGATTGGACCACGTGGGCCAGCCTTCACTCCTCATGTGCATTAATGACCCTGGTTCACCACTTTTCCTTCCGTGGACCACGTTTGATAGGTACTGACCCCTGCAGACCGGAAAACCCCACAAGAGCTGCCGTCTCGGAGTCCAGTCGTCCTGCTTCTAACACATCAGGTTGGAGGACACAATGTTCACCTGCTGCCTAATAGATCCCACCCACTGACCGCTGCCATGGCAACGAGATAATCAGTGTTATTCCCTTCACCTGTCAGGGCTCAGAATGTGATAGCTGATCAGTATATATCAATATTTAGACTGCAGGGTTACCAGGAAGCAAGGTGTGAATTATACAATGACAACCGGGGGGGTCAACTTTTTGATGTCGCAAGTACGTGCGACAGTGAACTACGCTTACAGTATCCTGGCTTATTTAACTACTGTCATCAGTCTGTAGATGATAAATCTAATTCATTCCACCAGTTGATGGGGGCCCCGTACCGCACAACAACGTCTGCAGTCACAGGTCACCAAGTATTCTAGAGAAAACTGGCAGAAATCAGACCCACACCAACCTGAACCAGAACCAAAGACTCCAGTCTGCATTATCATTTTTTTTTAGCAAATATCTCCTTTCCTCTTGCTCATGTGCCTGTGGATGCAGTGTAATCTGAGTTCAATAAAGCAGGAGTCAGACATTGTTGGGGAATTGTTGGATCTCTGCCCTGCTCTATATGAAAAGGGGAATGAGAGGACTTTTGTTATGAATTAGTGCCGCATAAATAAAACTGAAACTGAATACATTTGAAATAACAAACCTGGGTTTGATCTATCTGGGCAGGTAAAACTCCTGAATTCCAGAGTGACACAAATGGCTGCTCATTATAAAAAATTAAATAATGAACTCAAAATGTATCTCTACACTAGCTACTCCTCTATTTCACCACTCAGGCCTAAACACCGGTGTTAGCTGACAATTAGATCAAATATGGACAGTGGTGACGAAATGATATGTTGCTATCAGCTAGCTAACATCACATAGCTCATTTTCAGTAAAAGAAATGCTAATTACGAAACTCTGAAGTTACGTACAGCTAGATAGCTGACTACTGACATTAACTTGTGTCAGACCCCCCCAATCCCCCCGTGATTCGAACCATGCCAGGAAGCCTGAATGTGTTTCTGCATCTTTTCTTGATCACATCAAACTTTATCATTTGTTATGACTTGGTTTTGAAATCCAAAATCTAAATTTAACATGGGGAAGTCCCGACGTCTCGTCTAGCCTCTGTCCCACGAGCATCTGGAACTCAATGCAATCCTTCTTTGGCCTTTCAGAAACACTCAACGTGTTCTTGAGGTTCCCCATTTCAAAGACAACTCGGTTTCCACTACAGCAAACCTGTAATAAAGTTTAACAACACTTAGTGAGCACATTCACCAGCACCCCCCCCCCTTCCATCAGCTGTAACCTCTGCTGTCTAAGATAAGGTTGCCTTTTTCAGAGTTTTTCTCAGAACTCTGGTTTGCTAACATTTGTATAGCGCCTTTCTAGTCTTTTTGACCAGTGTGTAAAAGCGCTTCACACTTCATCTGCATTCACACACATTCACACACTGGCGGAACAGCTACCTGGGGCAATTCGGGGTTCACTGTCTTACCCAAGGACACTTCGACATGCAGCCAGGAGGAGCCGGGGATTGAACCTCCAACCTTCCGATTAACGGGCACCACAGCCGCCTGTTTGAGGCCTCCATCTTTTAATCTCAAATAGCAGAAATGTCTGGAACCAGACCTTAAGCAGAATCGTGATATTTTGAGGAACTCTTCAGTAAGTTCACCTTTTGCGCACCTCCCTGCATGCCTTTAATGTGGGACCCCCACGTTCGATTCCCACTGCAACATATCCACCAATGTGTCCCTGAGCAAGACACTTCACCCCTCGTCGCTCCAGAGGTACAGCAGTAGTAAGTCACTTTGGATAGAAGCGCCAGCTAAATGACTCTTAGTTATTTTTATTATTCATTTTTATTTTATAAAACCTTTCTGGCAACACATTTTCAGGTGGATTCAACACGTTTCACCCAGTGAAACTTTATTGAACGCTTCTGAGGATGGATGATGCATCAGGGCACAGCGGAGAGCGACCGAGAGAACAGACTCATCAGAAACGTCCTCCTGCTGCTCAGCTGGTGCAGAGATTTGGAAAGTGTTTGCAGATGTCGCCTGTGCGGGCCGAACGCCACCACGTCAGCTCCCCACTTGGAACGTCTCAGGTTTGGAAAGTAGAGTGGAGAAGAGGATGGCTTATTTTCCATGCCAGCTTACAAGAAGAAAAGCTCTGTGAGGCCCGGAGAGGAGCGAGCACCAAAATAATCCTCCTCTTCAGCTGCTGCTGAACGACATGAATAAGAATAGAATTGAAGGAAATCCCCCAAAACACCAGAGACATTTCATTATTTTTCAGTCCTGCTGGATTTGTTTGGAGTCCTTGAACGTTCCAACAAGAAAGAAAACTCACAGCTGCGTTAGAGCAAAACAAACCGGCTGTTATTGTCTCCCTGCAGCAAGTTTCACATCTCTGCAAGATGTTTTCTTAGCAATGAACCAAAATCTATCTGATAACTCGTCGTGATCGTCGTGCACTAGATGAACATTAGACTGCTGCTTTCATGCTCTCATTTTCTACTGAAAGCAGCTTTCAGACTGTAGCTATTTAAGCTCAAATCATACCAACTGCTTACAGTACTAATTCTAAATGCAAAAAGCATCCTGTCTTTTGCAGCTAACTGCAGGAACTGGTGTGTCAGCAGACATCAAAGTTGAATTCAACGGTCTTTGTTTTTGTGAAGATGTTGATTTAAAACTTGCTTAGAAATACTGAGAAGTAGGTAAAAGGGACACAGTCAGTGCTAACCACCTTAGTTTAGAGGGTTAGCGTGCTAGGCTATCGAGGAAAGTTCAGAAACAGTCTCGTTGTACCGATAAGAATTATTGATTAGGCTGAAATTTAAAATAGTTATTTGTTAGCAGTGTGGCTCAAGGTAGTGTTGTAGTCAAGACCGGCCAAACCGAGACCAAGTCAAGACCAAGACCAGAGTTTATCTCAGTACCGAAATACCAAGACTTTTAGGGACTGAGACCAGATTGAGACCAAGACCAGTTCCCCCACATTACATGAAACAGGATAAAAGGTGGAACAAGATCACAGGTACTTCTCAAATTGATCTGAAAGATCCACATTCCCACATACAAACACTTTCTTTCCTTTTCCATGCTGACCATCGAGGGGAGGGGGGACAGTCGTTAACGGGAACAACACATTTTTAATTAGGGTTATTCGCTGCATTTGAAGCAAAACGTTTTACATCCAATCAACATTAAGATGTTAACAATGCAAAAGCAATTTATTGATGTTCCCAAAGTTACGGTCTTGACCGGTCTTCAAAGTCCTCAAAGTCCAAGTCCAAGACAAGACCAAGACCATCAAAAAGTGGTCTTAAGACCGGTCTCGAGTGCTACAACTCTAGCTCAAGGCATGCAAATGTTGGTGGTTTGGTCTGTGGTCCAGATGGAAACACGTCAACAACTTTTGGACGGTTTGCGATGAAATGTGGTTCCGACCTTTATGTTCACCTTCAAAAAGCAGGCACGGGGAGACCAACCTGCATCTCCATAAACAAGCAGCTGCTTCTCACGGCCTTCAGTCTGCTCTGTTGTTAAGGAGAAGGATCCAGACGTGCATTTTCTTTTATGTCCAAACTCAAAACACAACAGAGTTTTTATGGCATCTGTGGCTCGAGCGGGTTCGTTATTTATGACAGATAATAGCAGCCAGCTTCTGTCACTGATCTGATACTGGAGGCAGTTAAAGAAACTGAAGCTGTGACCTGCGAACTCTGCGGTCGTCTTCCTTACAGCTCCTGACAGGCTCAGACGGTCCAGGCGTCACCTGTTCACTCGAGCTGCAGTTTGAAGTGACGTCAAACGGTTATTCAATCCCTGATTTCTGCTTTTCACTGCAGCTGAAACACAATCTGCCTCCCATTAGATGAAATCGAAGAAGGAGAAAAAAAAACACACTTCACCGTTTCAAGACCCGCGAAGCCGTTACGCAACCGAAGCTAACCGCCTCTGACAGGAAAGCCGGCGGAGTCTGAATCCAGACCAGGAGGGGAACTATCAGAGGGGCACTTGTTCTCACTGAGGACTGTGTTTCCCATTAAACCCTCATTCGGCCAAGTCCAGAGACTTTCCAGTCGCACTAAGATAACTGTTCAAAGAGGCACCTGCCTAACCATCGTGCACCTCAGATCAGCTCTGCGGTTCTCCTTCTGGTTTTGTTTTAGAGACGAACCTTCAGCCAAGCGCTCCGACTCGCCCCGCTCACCTTCCTCCTCCTGGAAATGATCGAGCCTTATCACAGAGCTGGCTCCCAGTCGGGTTTCAGCGTCTTTGTGCGGCCAGCTCACGTACGTGCAGAGAGGCAAAGCGTCCTGATGGCAATTAGACGCCATGAAGCCGCAGACAGGCCCCAAAACTACATCCAGGACCAGAACCTCAGCCCACAAGGTTCAACTGCAGGTTTACTTTCTGTTCAGTATCAGAAGCGAACATGGTCCACTTTAATAAAGCCATCTGTAACAAGCGTTACATCAGCCCGCAGGTCAGCATCCTAACTGCATCTGCATCTTCTCCTGGAATATTCTTTGATCCGTATTGTTTATTTCAACCTTCTGTTCGTCCTCATGTTGATGGAACTGATGAACTGTTGTCAATACGATCACCGACACCAGACTCCTCCTATTCGTTTCAGACAGAAGGATGCAACGAGGCCTCTGCTAAACTCCCAAAGATCACCCCGTCATTAGCAGCCGTCATCCTCGGGAGCCCCGGGGCCCTGACAGCAGGGAGGAAAGAGTATTAATGATCCTCTGATTGTCAGCACGTCGTCCATGTGCGAGCCACCTGCCGCCGGCTGCTGCGACACTCGGCCTGGCTTTAATAAAGCCACCAAGCAGAGCTCATCTGGATCCTCTGCCGTCTGACTCACTTCAAAGACGGCTGGAGGTCGGCCTTGTGTTCAGGGTGAGTGCTTCTGTCATCGTTCATTAAATAACGAATGGCTCTGAGATCCATTAATTAACTGTGGGTAGAATTTGTCTTCCGCTCCCAACTGTTTTTCTGGGACATGGGAAGGTTATAATTAAAATGATTTTTTGGTGTCCATCCGTCTGTCACCAGAAAAGAAAAGCTGGTCTTCCCAACATTCACTCTTTGTCTTCTGCTTCTGGTGATAAACGGGCCAATCACGGACGAGGAGATGCCACAACCAGAAGTTTCAAAATGATCCATGACAGGTTTAGATCTTAGAAGAGGAGGTTACTCGCTCTTTTAGGCATTCTGGGAAATGTAGGAACCCCCGCTCTGCCCGGCCTGAGGCTGCAGAAGGCAGCTGCAGGGATTTTCCTGCTTTTTGTCATCCCGGTCGAGCAGGCGTCCAGCGCAGAGTGACCTAACTGCAACACTCAGAAAGCAAAGTGTGTTTCAAACAAACCTCTGCTCATAATTCAGCGTTCGCTCCGCCTCGGTGAGCTGAAGGACGTCGAGCAGCAGCCGTGAAATTCATTCCTCCTGAATGAAGTGCAGAGTTCGGAGCTGAGAGGCTTTTCTCATAGCATAGGCTTCATCTCAAAGCATGATGGGAACTGTAGTTCTGAAACCTAGATCATAATTACCGAGTTACTCACCTGTAAAATGTCTTCTGATCCAGCGATGATGTCATTTCCTGTCAATGAAGTTTCAGCTCAGTATGAGGTTACATAACGGTGCCCGTCGTCTCCATGGTGACGATTTCCAAACCGTAGCCAAGCATTGTGGGAAATAAAGCACAAGCAAAAAAAAAAAAAGCTTTAGGAAACACCGGACTACCAGGTGGAAAGGAAGGCGATGAAGACGACGCTCGTCACTTTGCCACGATTCCTCGCTGGAGTTACGCAAGCGACGGAGACGATAACGGCGTCCCAGAATGCATCACTCACGCAGGATCAAACTGTCAGATCTGCTGGACACCGAGCTGTGAAAGAATTTAAGACTTTCAGGTTCCAGTGGAGCCATAAAAGGTCAAAGGTCGAACTCATCTAATGACGAAGGGACGACAGGAAGGACCAAGGAACCGAGGAGAGGGACAAAGGAAGTGTAGAGGGAATTGAGGAAGGTATAAAACAAAAGAAAGAGGACGGAAGAAAGACAGAAAGACAGAGGGAAAAAAGACAAAGGAGGGAAGGAAGAAAGGAAGGAGGGAATGAAATAGAGAAGAGACAAAGGAAAGCAGCAAACAAAGGAAGGAAAGAAGAACTGCATGAAAGTAGAAATGATGCAGAGAAGAAAAGTGGGAGAGACTAAGGAAGAAAGGATGGGAGGAAAATGGAAAATGGGAAGCGATGAACAAAAATAAGCTTTTAAAGATAATCAGGAGAACAAAAGTGCATGATGGGAAGAAACCCAGAAACAGAAATCAAGTTTCAATCATATGTGGCAGCTTCAGTCCATGAAATCTGATCTGAGGTCAGTCCTCATGAAGCACTCACAGAGTTTATGTAATAATGTTTTTGGCTCGTCTCGGATCCTGGACCGGCTCGGTTCTCGGGGTCAAGGCAGAGGACGAGGTCAGCTGATATCTGTCGCCCAATCAGAATCAGTCAAATAAAAAGATCAGACGAATGAAAATAAACTCCCGGTGCTTTTATTTTGTCTTCCTGCTCAGCTTTGTCTCCTCTGTCTCCAAAATAAAAGTCTGGAAGGGACGCCCTGCTCGCAGCTGGCAGCCTGTCGAGAGGAAATGTCGACTTTAATAACTTCCTCAGTAAAGGTTATTGAAAGGTGTTCAACTCGCCGTCAATTAAAACTCAAACGAGCTCCGTAAAAAGGTGAAAGAGAGGCAAACGACCTGACGGTAACTTTTCACATTTTGGTTTGAATCCTTTTTTCTTGTGATGTTGATGTTCGGATGTTCTAATAATGCAAATAAAATGCTTAATTTTCTCAATGTAGTTCTTTTTCACAGTTTTAGACCAAGTCAGAGTTCAAACTCCGTCTGTAACCATATCAGCTTACATGTTAAAGTCTAAAACAAAGAAATTCTGTGTTGTTGATGTTCCAAAGTCTAAAAAAGAACAAAACAGCAATAAAAATGCCTGTTTTCTCTTTAAAGCTAAACTTCAAACCCTCTGAACTTAATTAACTTCTAACTTGACGTCCAGGTTTCTGAGGGAAGAAAAGTTTTTTCCTCACGACGTCTCAGCCGTGCAGCACACTGATGAGTTCACCGCTGTGAAGTCTGAGAGAGGTTTCCTCCATTCAGCCGGTCCAAGACACGACAGACACAAAGCAGCAGAGACAGGCTGTGTTTGAGATGTTTCTCAGTTTCAGGCTTCAACCAATGGGATGCTGAGGTGTTACTGTACCCAGATACTCAGAGTCAGGCGGCTGCTCGGTGTTTTAGGAGGTAATTGGTTGCTTTTCCCAAACTTTACTCATATCACAATGAAACTTTACAAGCTGAGACTAAACATACATAGAAGCTTTTTATTAATTACATTTTTTTTATGTTTTCAAATGTTTTCTGTGCAAATGAGCTATTCCTCATTAAATATGCGCTCATTTTAATATCACAGAAATCCATTTTTCAACTCATTGATAAGAGTCAGATGGATTTGTTTGGTTTAATTCTGATAACAAACCAAATTTTTCATGGATTTATTCAAAATATACCACGCATATGTGTGACGGACCCTAAAATGACTCCTAAAATAAGAATGCTAAAAGATATTCATCTGTAAATGTCTCGCTATAAGAACCTGTGTGTAAAGTCATGATGATGTAACTGCTTCGAAGGCGAGGAAAATGACTTGTACTTGCAAAGTACTAATAATGATACTTAAATCTATCTTTAAATAATGTTCTTCTGCAGTTCACCCTGCTGAACAAACGCAGATCTGCGCTCTGACTAGTAAACCTGTTAAACGATGAGGCAGAAAATGAAAGTAGAACCAAACAACAGTGAAGGAGTCAAAGAGAAACTAAACGCTCGTCAGTTTGTGTTCGTATGACTCAGGTTGAGGTTTTCCTCTCATGCTGGACTCTTTCTGTTGGTATTTGCTCTTTTTGGAGGATTTCACTTCCTGTTTGACGTGAACTGGATCTGAGTCAGTGTTTGGCGGTCGGTTTCTTCAGGGTTCCTGGGGATTCCCAGTGTGACTCCAGAAGACAAACATGGAACTAAAGAACCGTTCCATTTTTTTCTTTGCTTCGTGTTGCAGCTCAGCTCTTGGAAACGTTCCATACTGATCAGCATGAACATAAAGTACCCATGATTTATTTCTTTTTGGAGCGTGGTCCAACCCTTCAGCAGCTAAACATGGATTTATTCAAAATATACCACACATATGTGTGACGGACCCTTTTTCGCACGTATTTACAGATAAAATGGCTCATAAAATAAAACTGCTATAAGATATATAAAGACACCTCTGTAAATGTCTCGCTATAAGAAACTGTGTGTAAAGTCATGACGATCTAACGGCCTTGAAGGGCGAGGAAAATGACTTAGCGTACAGGAAACAGGCCGTTTTTAGAAAATGGGTGTTAAACGGTTGATATTTGATTCAATATGTAGAGTTTTAAAAAGAACAGTAGAACTTTCACATGGAAAATACAGAAGAGATGAAATTTACTTGTTAACGAACTCGGTACAAAATAGATGAAGAATTAATACATATCATTCAAGACTGTTTTGTACCTTTTATAAAAGTTTGGTAATAATTGTATTAAAATAACTTGAAATCGAAAGATGAACAGATTCATTTGTGGACTCCGGTGGCTGGTAAGTTCTTGTTGGGCCGTTTGCAGGTGGGCAGTTGCTGGAGCTCTAGCCGTTGGCTGCTACGGTGTTCTGGACAGTCAGAGGGCGTCAGTAGTTGGTGGTTGTTCGGTTGGTTATATATGGTATATATATGGTGATCCTGGTGGTTTTCTTGAGACCTAGGATTACAGTAAACTTGTTAAACGATGAGGCAGAAAATGAAAGTAGAACCAAACAACAGTGAAGGAGTCAAAGAGAAACTAAACGCTCGTCAGTTTGTGTTCGTATGACTCAGGTTGAGGTTTTCCTCTCATGCTGGACTCTTTCTGTTGGTATTTGCTCTTGTTGGAGGATTTCACTTCCTGTTTGACGTGAACTGGATATGAGTCAGTGTTTGGCGGTCGGTTTCTTCAGGGTTCCTGGGGATTCCCAGTGTGACTCCAGAAGACAAACATGGAACTAAAGAACCGTTCCATTTTTTTC
This sequence comes from Micropterus dolomieu, assembly GCF_021292245.1. Taxonomy (NCBI): domain Eukaryota; kingdom Metazoa; phylum Chordata; class Actinopteri; order Centrarchiformes; family Centrarchidae; genus Micropterus; species Micropterus dolomieu. Next base: position 1,169,411 of record NC_060150.1, read on the forward strand.
TTTGCTTCGTGTTGCAGCTCAGCTCTTGGAAACGTTCCATACTGATCAGCAGGAACATAAAGTACCCATGATTTATTTCTTTTTGGAGCGTGGTCCAACCCTTCAGCAGCTAAACATCAGTTTACATTACTGGATTTCCTCAAGTCATTACGGCCCTCAGACCGCAGATCCGACAGATCCAGAGGGTTTGTGGTCTCGTCCTCTCAGAGCCTCCAGACCAGAGTCTGAATTAGAGGTGAGCCAGCGGACCTGATCCCCTCTCAAACTCACATACGTCCAAATGCTGGAGGGAGTTTTTGGGGATAAAGAGGGCTGAAAAAGAAATCCTCCATTTTTATCAAGCTTGGGAACCATTCAAAATGTTCAATTACTGAACAAGGCCATCACCAGGGACGTGCACAGGGGGGTTGCTCTGGTTGCCCGGGCAACTGCCCGTTTGCCTTTCCTGACTCAAGTTGCCCTTCCGACTCGCCCTTCCGAGAAAAAAAAATAAAATATAAAAATAATCGCGATCGCAGAGCCTCATTCACTTCCATTCGGGCACCGAAAGTGAAAGTCAGTAGGGGAAGGGCAAACTCTGTTTAAGTGGCTGCACTGCTGCAGCGCTGCCTGCACGTCAGTCGATTCTGTTCCCTACCGGAATTCCTGTTTCCTTCCTTTATGCAATCATACTACAACAAATCATGCGTAGTTTTGCCCAGTTACCATACGTGATACGTACCAACAGAAGTGAATACGAGCTAGAAGCGCAACTGAATGTACGGGAAGCCAAAAGGTTAAAAAAGGATTGTATTTTTTTCCGAAATCTAAGCGTTTTTTTATTTAATATTTTATTAGAAGCGAGTTTTCCCCATCTGTCAATTCAATCTAGATTATTTAT
>NC_060150.1:1170390-1231648 GCF_021292245.1 Micropterus dolomieu
TTTTTTTTTTTTTTTGGGGGGGGGGGGGCTTTTTTCAGGTCAGAGCAACTGCCCTTCAAAATTCCTGTGCACGTCCCTGGCCATCACAGAAACATCAGACCACCAGACCATCCCGCTCACTCATCTCTTTGTGCTTCCTGACATCGGGGGGAGTTTTTCTTTAAATATATCTTATATATAAACGCACATGTTTGGAAAACATTAATGTCATATATTTTATTTAGAGGAGTGTCCTGAAATAAATGTTACGAAGTTATGAAGAATTTTTGTAGTATAAAGATTTTGTTGTCTTTGCTCTGTCGCAGCGGAGGAAAGCAGTTTACATGTTTCCTCTTTGTCTTTCAGTCCGAGCTCTCCGTCCTCCTGAACGAGACTAAAACAGGAAGGTTTCATTCAGCTCAGAAGAAGAAGTGATGGCCGTGCATCATCGGTACATCATTAACTCTGTCAAACATGGCCGCTCAGAGAGAAGGAAATAAATGAGAACCAGCGAGGCTTTTCCTCCAAAACAAAACCAGTCAGGAAAAAGCCAAAAATAGAAACCTGACGGAGTCTCAGCTTTTCACACGTTTGATGCAAACCAGAGCTTCAAAACTTTACTAACAGCAGACTGTGGAAACATCTCCATCACTACGGAAATAAACATTTACAGGGAGACTTCATCGGGACGAAGCCAGCAGGACCACGATCAGTGACTGAAAGCTCAGGGCCTGAAGTTCTTAAATCTCCAGACGTTCCACTTACTGTCACCAAGAAACTGCAGATCGCCACGTTTCAGGAGCTGGAAGTTTGTTTTTGCTTTTTATTTATTCATGAATGAACCATCAAAACTAAGGCCTGTTAGACAGAGACTGGAAACACACCTGCAGAGCAACACAAAGACTGAAGAAGCTCTGCAGCAGTAGACGGAGAAACTGACCCGGGAGCAGCAGGAGCTGATTACGTGCAAATACGAAATTTACGTGCAATACGGTTTGGATCCCCAAGGTCATTTTTCACCTATATGTACGAAATGTTTGTAGCAGATGTATCATGTCCACACCTACAACAAAGCCCCAGGGAGCGATGCCCTAAACCCAACAGGAAGTCGGTCATTTTGAATTTATTGTTAAATTTTGGCCATACTTTAACAGACTCCTTCTAGAGAATTTATTGGATCAACTTCAAATTTTTGCTGTGCAATCTGAAGGCTTTGATGGGGAAAAGTTGAGCAATCTGTGAGTTTTCGTCGATGGGCTTGTCCGTGGCGTGGCTTCAAAATTGATGATTTGCATTGAAACCGGAAGTTGTTCTAATTTCACTTCAGATACTCGAACTCCAACTTCCCATGTTTGATAAGAGTTCCCCCTTGAACACATCTTCATTCCCATATTCACTCATTGTCGCAGCACCACCTACTGGCAACAGAAAGTGAGCCCTGTGTGATAATCCTGATTTCATTTACATGAAATTTTCACATTGCGATCGATACTTACTTACTTACTTACTACATACTGGGACATAACGTGTAATTAGCAGGTGCTGTCGTCCACCCTTTGCACAGCAAGCCCAGACGCATGTCACACTTTGAGGGAAAGTCCAGCGCTGCATGCACCTTTAATATTTATTTGATTTTGGTACCAATCGAAGGAACCGAAGGAACACCTTAGTATTACAACTGAGTACTGTAACGCATTACTTAAGTATTAGCATTTATAAAATTATGTCATTATTATATATCATCAGTTATTAGTGGATTCCATGTTGTATTAATCTGAGTCTGCTAGATTAAATGAGATATACCGTTATTAATCCCCCGTAGGAGTCATCAGATAAAAGAACAATATGTCCCTCTGAGATGTGGTGGAGTAGAAGTAGAAAGCGGCATGAAAGAAACACTCAAGTACCTCAAATTTGTACTCAGGTACAGTTCTTGAGTAAATGTACATAGTTCCACCAACGCAAATAAGTATGAAGAAGATGAAAAGCACCAGCACCTTCAGTCCCACTCTGGTTTCTGCACTGTAACTTACACAGATAGAGCACATCATGTACAAACCTGCGTGTGTTTATATGAAACTGTAAGCTGGATTTATACTCTTCACAAGGTTAACAGAAGTCTGACGTAGCTCCTTCGGGATCCTCTGCAGACGAACCTGAGAGGAGCACCAGGAAACATTCTTTCCTTCAGCAGGCGAAGAAAATACAAATATTTCCTCGTTTCATCGGTCTGTCTGATTCTGTTCTGAGTCTGTCGACAGCTGAAGCCTGTCAGCGCACGATGACAAAGAGGCTAAGAACTGCATGTACAAATACTTACAAATAAACACTAAAGCAGAGGAGAGTGACCTCCGCCTCACACCTGAAATCCTCAAACCTTTATTTACACACAACTCTGCTGTCATCAGGTCGTCATGACGATTCGTTTGATTGACAGGGGCAGAATCCCCCAAAACAGAGTTGAACTCTCTGAAAGTCACAGAGCAGAAAGTCAGCAGAACGCCTCCAGGTATTAGACGCCCCCTGAACATCCAGATCTAATCAGGTGTGTGGCGACTCCTCGTTTACCCAGCGTGCACCTTTCTGTCAGGTGTCACATGTAGCATGTGATGACTTCATTAGAGAGGAAGTTCAGGAATTTCACTTTATTTTTACTCAATAATTTTCTTCAATAATTAAAAAAATTATCTGTAAAATGAAACTCGATTTTTTTTCGCTTTGTAATGTTTTTCGCTATGTCTGCATTTTCAGCAAACACTCTTCCAACTTTTTTAAATCCCGCAAAATTCTTCACAAAGCAATGCACCAACAAAGGCAGCAAAGAAGAAGAGTGGAAGCCAGTAAACATGGATGTCAAGAAGGCTGGATGTAAATTACATCACCTTAGCAAATGATTTAAAAGAGCAGAAAGACCTTTGTCATGTTTGTTTGACCTGAGAAACCACACAATGAGAAACACTGCCTGGAAACTTCAGTCATCTGGTAGCAGTCGCTGCTTCCACCATGGAAACTGTCCGTTATAAGATAAATATGGTGGAAGCCGACAGAAACATACAGAAAGAACTTCACGGCACAAAGTTGAAAGTCCGGTCCGGTTGTTAATTCCCCCCCGTAGCTTCCTGACCCCCCTCACTCCTTGAACCAGACTCTCTCAGTGCTTCTTGAGTAATTAATAAAACTGGCTAACTCCTGATGAATGACGGGTGATAGTGTAAAAAATATTGTCATTTTATTTTAGAAAAATGTGTGAGTGTGTCAGCTCGAACGCACACATCAAAGTTTTTGTTATTGTCTCTGTTGTGTAATTTGGACGTACAGCATAGAAAACACAATACAAAACACAATGACACACACAAGTAGATAAACATCAGTGACCATCACTGCTGCACGAGAGAAACCTGCAAGACGTTTGTCATATTGAGTAGGAGGGGTCTCTAGAAAACAAACAAACAAACAAACAGCATCTAAACATACCACAATAAAGATCATCTGTCAGTCTACTGGATATATTTTTTCTACATTTCAAATAGCTGAGTTCAAGTACCTTTTTAATAGTATGCATTTTCATATTCGGTGGGTTTTGATACTCTGATCCCTTCATTTCATTCAGCTTGTCTTTGTTTTTAGCTCCAGGCTCATAAAACAGGTTAGTATGAAACCCCAAAGTCCTTAAAGTTGGTTTTCTTTCTTTGTTCTGACAGGATAAAGTCTTGGACGAACAAGATAATGTTTTGCTCAGCTAAGATATAACTTGCGTCAACAAGATAGCGTCTTGTGCACAAGTCTCAAAGTTTGCCTTAAAATAAAACCGTTGAGCTTGCAGTTTCTAAACAAGTCTTCCTAATAGTGTCACTCTGTTGGACGCTGTTTTATACTGACAAACGATTGCTAACTCAGCAGTTGTTGACTGTTTGGAAATCCTGCACCACCTTCAGTCTATAGGCAAAGAGATCAGGCTGGACGTGTTCAAAGAGCTCGTTAATCATCAGACCGTACAAGAAGTACGTCACAACAAAGAGTACCACGGCCGTATGAATCTGTAAGGAAAAGAGTTGCAACATGCACGGCCTTCAGAAACTGGTCCTCGGTGGCGGACCAGACTTCTCTTTAAAAAACATGCACATACAAGACACGGACAGGCTACACATGTTCTACACATCAGTTAACACTCCAGCAGTGGTTGAGAAATGTAAACATTCGTGTCAGCAGCTGACTGATGGCTTTATGATCCGAGGTGTCGTGGAAACACAGGAACGCTGACGTCAAGGGCTCTGAGATCCTACGCATCGTATCCCAAAGCAGCTAACAGAGCGGTGAAGGCACTGATGGGGAGGAGCGCTGCGAGTCACAGCTGTCCCGAAAAAAAAAACACGCCGGAATAAGGAAGCAAACAATTCTGCAATCGGTCATCAGCGTCCGAAAACTCCAAAAACAACGACCAACACACCTTCAGCCACGTGTTTTTTTTAGTACGACAGCGGTGACGTGCAGGTTGTAACGCAAACAGAAGCCCTTGAATTCAAGCTCCGGATGAAAGCCATGAAATCCATTTGAAAGTGTAAGACAGAGGTACTCAGCAGGGAAAACGTCCAGAAGGTAAAAAGCAGAGACTGAAGTGTTACTCCCAAAGGAAACGAACAACACGGGGTTTACAAGAGGAGAAGGGAAAGGTCAGAGGAACAGGCGACCTTGCAGAGGTCAAAGTTCAGTTCAGGGTCACTGAAACAGAGCGGAAAGGGTCCTTAGAAAATAAACTCCCAAAAGGTTCAGTGACTCGTCACCTTCAGCAGCAGCAAGACGACAGAAGACGAACTCCTCTTCCTTCCACGAGTCAAAGACGAAGGCAGGTTTCTGCAGAGAAACACAGGTGAACGTTAGAGGAGGTTCGTCAGGACAAAACATCATTTCTAAGAGCAAAAGGCTTCAGGCTACAGGAAACAGACAGCAGCAGAGTAGTTTTCAGCCCACACCCAAGCTAAAGTAGATCAACACATTCTCGCTCCTAACTCGTCACATGCTGATGATTGGTCAAGACTGCCTGCCGTCGCTTTGTGTTGTTTTTCTACGTTTAGGGCTTTGCGGCCAATTTAGCAACAATAAATATGCAGCGTCTGGTTAGACTTCTAAAATAAAAGTATGTATTGATGTTGTGAAATGTTGCAGTTTGGTGAGGTTTAGAAAAGGAGTTTGGGTTAAAATTTAACTTACGTCAGTTAACTTACACAGCAACATTACTTGCGTAACTCATGAAAATTAAATTACAGGCGAAAACGAACCCCGGTCTGCTGGTTCAAGGTCCGGTTTCTGGCCCTCCATTCACCCCAACCACCGCGTTACTAGGACTTTTCTATTAAGTATCCTAAACCAACCTTTAGGGTTCAAAACTTCCCCCAGTGCGTTACAAACCGACGGTAACGGCTCTTGACCAAATGTGATTCTCACTCCACGACTCGTCACATATGGACGCGTGGTCAAGACCCGTGGGCGTCAGTTTGTAAGCACTGGGGATCCCTACAGCGTTATATGTCAACGCAGCGGGGGAAGCCCTGTAGCGTCAGTTTGTGTCGTTATGTTTTCTTGCTTTTATCTTGTATTGTTTTTGTATTATTGTCTTTACACTTGTTAAAGCACTTCGTAACTTGTTTTTGAAAAGTGCTCTACAAATTAAGATTATTATTATTATTATTATTATTGTGACGGTAAAGGCAAGGAGGTGGTTGGAGGGCCAGAACCCGGACTTTGAACCAGGAGACCGCTGTTCATGTCCTGTGTGAAAATAAAAGTCAACATTCAATATTTTTATTAAAGTCACACAAGTAACGTTACCAACAGTAACAAGTTAACGTACGTGTAAATTAGCGTACATAGGTATTTTAACCCAAACCATGATCTCTTCCTAACCTTAACCAAGTAGTTTTGTTGCCTAAACCCAACCAAAATGCAACGTTTCACAACTTTTATAGCGCCGTTTCAAAATGCTAGCGTTTTATTTTGAAAGTCTAACCAGACATTGCATATTTATTGTTGCTAAGCGTTGCTAACTTGACTGTCTTAAATGTCTAAAAATTGTGCTAAAGAGTTACCCAGGGTCTGCAGTGAGAACAGGTTAAACAAACATGTTGGTTTAGGGAGAGCCCGACTCTGCTAATTCAAAACTGGGTCAGAAGGTGGAGCTGAGGCGGGCCTAAACACCTGAGAGACCCACCTGTCACTCAAAGAGGCCACGTCCTTAATTAACTTTAGGCCGTCATGCAGAGGAAAATGAGCTTTAGGTTTCTTTCGGAAATGTTTTAGCACTTCCACGCTGGCTTAATTTTTCAGCTGCTTGGTCAAAGCTAACCCTCACAGGTCTCCCCCAAAGCATCCTGGGTAAAATGGGCTGACAACACTCTGGGTAATTTGATGCATTCTTGGACTGGGACAGGACGTCTGCTGATGCTCACGGGTAGAGCGGCGTTTAAATTTCCAGACCTTGCGGCTTTCGGACGTTACATTAGAACTGTAACTATATTTTTCATGTAGCCTGAAGCCTTCTGAACTAAAGGTGCAGTTTTTATGTCTGAGGACTGATTCTGAGGCTGAACTTTGTCCAAAAACAAACAACAGAAGTAATGTAGCGCGAACAGACTCCACAAAGTCGGATGCTTGTACCTCGAGGTCAGCGGCTCAGGACTATGTGCTCGAGCTTCCTCTCCTCTCCAGGAATCTGCTCCACACAACAAGAGAAAATTAGATTAGTTTGGTGGTTTCTGGCCGGCGAGTGATGTGGTCCAGAGAGGCGACGTCCAAACCACAGAAACCCCGGAATATAAATGTTAAAGAGCCCAAATATAAACAGAGGAGCGGAGGAGTTTGTACATTTTGACATATTTTAGGTCAAACTGATGTTTGTTTGGTTATTTGATGCCGTCAGTGGAGCGTCTCCAAAACATTCTGCTATTTTTAAATGCTTCTGTCTTTTTTCCATCAACACAGCAGCCAAACATCAGAAGATGAAGGAGATCAGTCTGGTGGAGACTCGACTGGACGTGGAGTAAAATGACTCCAGAGCTCGTATTTTTCTGATGATTCTTTTCTCTAAACTGGCTCTGGGAATGTGCGTGTGGTCCACAGAGATTTAAACAAGACAAGTTTGTGTTAATCAATTAATGATTTCAACTTAGATTAAATGATCCCATCTGTGAATGTGTCATCATTTTATATTACAAACTACTCAGAGAAAAAAGAAATTATCAAGATATTCAGTCTCTGAGTACCTTGGAAAGCGCCTTATAAATACAATGTATTACAAGTCATTATCATTAAAGGATGTTTAAACTGCATTTGAGTGAATTTGCCGTCCGTCTGTCTGGAAAGTGAAACCTGGAGCAGGTGGACGACACCTCGACCACCTGAAGGAGGTCACAGGAATCTTAATACAGCTTAATACACGGAGGAGACTAAATCTGATCAGCCGGAGCGACTACAGAAAAAATGAATAATGAAACTCATCAAAAGCACTTTGACATTTAAACGAGCATCTGTGTTTGTGATGAATGAAATCCAGATTAAACTGGACTCTAATCTAAACACAGAGATGGGAAAAGAGGCTGTGGGAGTTTCTGGAGTCCAAGATATCGTGTTCACATCTGGACGTCTCTCTGCAGGAAGCAGTCGTCTGGCGGCAGATGATCAAATGTCTCTGGTTCAGGTGGACAGACGGTCAGACAGGACGTTCTGCTGTCAGGTGGACGTGTCTGAATCCTGGCTCACCTGTCGGCTTTACACCCACAGAGAAAGTCATAATCCAGCGAGAGAGAGGCAGGGACGCTCTCATTGGTCAGCTGGAGAGCCAATAAGAGCAGGAAGTGAAGTATTTCAAAGAAGTAATGCACACAACAAAGATTTGTGTTTCTACGGAAGCCCGTTTGTGCCAGGAAAAGAAAAATAATTATTTAAAAAATTGTGCATGATAAAAGAAGGTGAAAAAAATAAAATGAAAATATTCCATATTTTACTACATATACTTTAATACTGTGCACATGAGTAGTATATATAGTTATCTATTTATCTCTCTATATATATAGTTTAAAATAGTAGTTTTTTAAATTTTTATATATTTTTATTTTACTATTTTATTTGCATTTATTTGCTTTCATTCAAAAAGTAGCGTGAATAATATATTACTAAATTAATTTGTTTATTTGTAAAATAATATTGGCTAAACTAAAACTAAATGTGTTAACTAGCTCAATATTTAGAGTTTCAATTTATTCATGTTTTTTTTTTATTTCACCTATTTTCCCAAAGTGAGTAAACAAAGACTGGACCTAAAAGTACAGGCGATAGTTAATTTTCATTTCTTACTCGATTCACTTTGAATCATTTGTCGTCAGCGTTACAAACACTCACATTTGAGTCTGTCGCACAAAGTCTGCAAAGGGCTGATCTCTGGCACACAACTCGATTATCCTCAGACGCTCCTGGATCTCCTGCAGAGAGAGGGAGACATGTTTATGTAACGGCCGAGTTGTAGACCGACGGGGAGGAGGAGGTCCTGCAGGTAAAAATACTCGTCTGTGTAGTATAAACCTCCTGCTGAGACTGAAATACCTCTGAGCCAAAAACATGTCACAACACTCGATCGTCTCCGTCCAGAGAGTCAAACTCATTCATGCAGCTTCAGGAACAGAAGCCAAAGGAGGAGAAAGTAAAGCAGGAGGACAAACGAGACAAAGCCTCAACTCCTTTAGCTTCTATAACTCATCACAGGTGCAAGACATACTCTGATACTACAGTGTAGAAGTACTCTGGCCAAAAGTATTAAAGTCAAAGTACTTATTGGGCAGAATGTTGTGTGTATAACGTATATTTATCATAATACTGGAATGCTGGTGCTTTAAGATGTAAGCAGCATATTAATGTTGTAGAAACTTTTATGACCTACAGCAGTATCTTTGGAAGGTTTCAGTTTGGCTTCCCAATTTGTTTGTTGTTCCATTTTAATTCTACCTGACTATATTCTAATATAACAACTACAAAGATGGTTTGTTACGGTCCTGTGCTGTCTCTTTCCTGCCTCACGATCACCTGTTTGAGTGCTCTTCCATACTTATGGTGTCCCGCAAGGCTCAGTTTCAGGACCACTTTGGTTTTCTATAACATTGTGACCACCTGCTGCCTGTTTTGCCATCAACACAGCTCGACACGACAGCTGACCCACTGATGCATGGACTGTTCTGACACCTTTCTATCAGAACCACCATCTCGTCTGTTGGACCCGACCACACGGGCCAGCCTTCGCTCCCCATATGCTTCAGTGACTCTTGGCCGTCCGTGACCCTGTTGCCGGTTCACAGCTTCTCCTTCCTTGGACCACATTTTGGTACCTGCAGACCGTTTTGGGACATGTTCTGACCCGGTTGTCTAGCCATCACAGTTTAGTCCCTGTTAAAGTCGCTCAAATCCTCACGTTTGCCCATTTCTCCTGCTTCTAACATCAACTCTGAGTCAATGTTGACCTGCTGCCTGATAGATCCCACCCACTGACAGGAGCCATGGTGAGAATCAGTGTTAATTACTTCACACAGAATAAGTAAACCTCCATGCAGAGTGCGAGTTTGATCTCTGAAGATGAACTAAACATGGAGGACGGTTTTGGTACCTCTTTGGTGAGCGTGGTGTTCTGGTAGATGTGTTCTATCTCGTCGCTGCCGAGGTCTCTGGAGCCGCTAGCGCTGACGGAGCTGCTGTAATGGGGGTGGTCGGGGTCGCAGCGGTGGTAGTACTGGGGCACGTTGTCGTCATAGCGACGGTAGTACTGGGCGGTGACCGGGTCGCTCTCGTACATGGGGTTGAACTTGGTGGCGCGCTCCAGCGTCGGCACACTGTCACCCCGTCTGGAAGAGGGAACATTTGAACCTTTTCAAGTAAATATTTTTGATGCCACTTTTTCTTAAAACCGGAAGCAGCCGCCTGGTGGATCATTGCAGAATTTAAACAGATGGTGTTGTTGCTCACCGTAGCGGATCCTCGGTGTCCTCCGAGTCGTACTGCTCTCGCAGCGTCCTCGCCAGGAAGAAGATGATCCCGGCCGACACCATGAGGAAGCCAGCCACCGAGGCGATGGCGATGCCCACCACCAGCGGCTCGGAAACATACTCCTCGCAGTGCTCACCGCGATACCACCAGTTCTCTCCAACCCGACACCTGCAGCAAAGGTCACAGGTTCAATTCCCAGAGATACCATATAATCTCTTTTTCACAAAGACAGAGTTTCTTGCTTTAAAACATTTGCTTTCTGAGACTCGAACAGGTACAGATGTCGGGAGAGCTCATCCCAACTGTAAAGAAATGTTAAATGAATAAATATATTTTAAGACCACAGAATGTAAAACCTCCTCCGACCTGCAGATGGCGCCCGTGCCGGGGATGATGTCACATTTGCCGTCGTTGAGGCAGAAGTCGAGCTGCACTTCGCAGACGCTCTGGCACGGCAGACCGTCCACGCTCAGATATCCGGCGTCACAAACACACTCGGCCTCGCTCGACCACCGGTTCACCATGCACCTGGAAAACTCGTTACAGGCCTGGAACTTACAGGGATCTGCCCGGTCACCTGGGGAGAAAATAACATCAGACACAGAAGAAGAAGTTTCAGAGACGAGGACAAAACCTGCAGAAGAAGAAGTTGCTTCTACTGCACAGTTCAGGTTTAACTTTACAGCAGTGTTGTAGTAAAGCGGAGACGGGTAGTGAGTCTGCCTCACCTGAAATAAAGAGCGCTGAGTGCAACATTAACTTTCAGGAGAGCCACCTGTTTAGAATATCATCCTGCAACTCTGACTGTGCATTCAGACCGAACCAAATTTAATCCTCGCGCAGGTTTTATCGCTGGACAACTGCAGAGTGTTCACACACAACGATAACGCGAATAAACACAGCCCGCCATTACTACAGCTGTATGAACTCAAAGAATACATTTTGCTGTTAAATAGCAATAACAACAATATGATGCAGATTTGTTAAACATATGAATTCATGCTTTGTCAGGTCTGTCAGCATGACAACAACTTCTAAAATGTTTGTTTTCTGAATGGAGTTCGGATCGATCAGGGCTATGCTAACTTGTTCACAGTAAAGACGACAGCTGGAATAAAGTTACAGACACATGTTTTCTGAACTCACCAGGTAGTTCAACCTCCTCGCTTTCCGTTCTCCCAGTAATGTCAGATTTGTCTGGTTTTTATATAAATATGAAGTCATAGTCCAACAGAGCTTTGGGTGCCGACCGACGGTAACAACAACAGTGGAACCGGATGTGCACGGAAGCTGCTGAGAAGCTCAGGTAAAACGCTAATTTAATAAAAGCAGTCAATCTCAATGCTGATAGGCTATCGCTACTCAGCGTCATGCAACTTTCTCGCTTGAGTTGAAAATTTTCAGCAGTGCCCTCTCCGCACCGCTCGACAGGAAATCAAAAGTGCCGCCACCAAAGCTTCGCTTCGCTTCTGGTCTGAAAGCATCAGAAGTGTTCTGTAACTGTACCAACTTTTAGATGCTAGTCTTAAAGTCAGGATTACAGAGAATGTGTTCATTGTTCCATTCTGAGAAGTGTACACAGTAAACTGTTAAAGAGAAAGAACAGATCCAAGGAGCTCAGAGTGGAGACGCGACACCTCTAAGGTGTTCAGCATCTGATCCAGATGCCTCCTGCCTCCTTCAGCTGCATGTCCAACTGGGACTGGGATGAACTGAATTATCCCATCTGCCCTGGGAACGCCTCGGCATGCCCCGGGAGGGGAAGTCTCCAGCCGACGTGACCTGGACCCAGGCTTCTGAAGATGGGTGAATTTTGAGCAGCTGGCGGCAGCAGCAGCTTGAAACATGGGCCTTTTTACGAGGAACAGTGTGCACCAGCAGCCGTTTGTTTTCACGCCCTGCTTTAGTTCTGTATCAGCAGTCTCTCATAATGACATAGAGGTGGACTTCACACTACATGCTTGTGCAATGGAAAACATGCCTTCAGAGCGCAGTACAGATGAGAGGAGTAAACTGATTATCCGGTCCACGGTGAGTCCTGACCGCACTGACTCACCGCTGTAGATTAGGGTTATCAGGCTGTCAGGAGCTCCTCTGATTGGCTCAGACAGATTAACGAGCTGCAGCTCAGCAGAGATGGACACACTGGGGGAAATGACAGTAAATCTCACGTTACGGTCTCAGATGCAGAAATCTGCACCACAAACAGGAAAGGTTATGTGAATATGGAACTGTAATATAAAAGTTATGATTAATTAGAGATGATTCATTTTCTGTCAATAAATTAATTGTTTAATTGACTAATAGTTCCAGCTGTACTTGTAACTGCTACGAGTTTAAGTTATAACAAAACACCATATTCTATAAACTCTAAATCTTAATTTGTAAATAAACAAGTAACTAGAGATGTAGTGGAGTAGATTAGAACCTCATGTTTATAAATAAGTACAGTTCTTTAGTAAATGTACATAGTTACACTCCACATACGACACAGATAAACCCAGGGAACCCCCAGTTCCACCTTTTTATTACCACCCAGGCCCAGATTTAAAGCCAACTTCACTGCCATATAATGGAAAATCAGTATGAATTTTTAGAGTGAGAAATAAATTATTTACCAAGTTCCCTGAATTTAACAAAACATTTCATTATAATATTCACATTCATGTTTAATACACTACAGCTTTTTGGGCTGTGTTTGTACTCTGAGAATATAAAATGAATAAAATATTTGTGGCACTAAGAAGTCTTATGCTGTGAAAATACAATGCAGTGTGAGTTGTTACAATTAGTGACACCTTGGATAGATAAGAGATGTGATGTAATAGAATATGCCAGTTGCTCCAGTGATTATTCGTCCTGTGCTGCTTTTGTATCTAAAGGCATCATGGTCTCATACACAACTGTCCCTGCTGCTGTTGTAACGTTAACTGACCAGGAACCTGCAGGAGCTCTTCCAGCTCCGCCCTTTCATTAGCGCTCGCCAACGCGTGACTGACTCGCACGCCGATCCGCTTGTCGTGCTAACCTCAGCACCGCTGCCCTCAGACCCGTCGCCAACTCGTCCGCATCTCTGGCCTTCTGAACTGAACTTAACAGTTAATATAAACCCAGGACCCAACCATCCGCCCCATCCCTTAGAGTCTTCATTACAAGGTTTTACTACTTCCTGACACGTGCCCGTTCTGAGTCAACCAGCTAACGTTAGCTTGTTAGTAGCACGGAGCGAGACGTGTTCCTTTCTTTTCTAACAACTGACTGATTCACACCAGAGCTCGTGCACAGCTATAAGACGCTAATCCAGAGCGTAAAGCTAAACACTGAGGTAAACTTCTGCCATATAATCCCACCAAATAGAGTGAATCTTAATGTCACACAAAAAATATTTATTTATGGTGTTGGGACATTTATTTAATCCCAAGAAAGGACAAGAAAAGATGTAAGAAATTTGTAATGAAATGTTTTACGTTTAAAGGCCTTATTTTTTTTAATTTAAAATATAAGACTTTTTAATTCTGAAGACCCCGCGGGTTCCCTGTAAACCTGAGGATAATAAGAAGCACAGCGGTCAGAAGCAGTGTCTCTGGGCTCAGACAGACGAGGGTAAACAGCGGCCATGTTGATTCATCAGAGTGAGTCAGTGTGTGTTCTGCTGCTGCTGCTCACGTTCCTCCCAGACAGATTATCTCAGGTATTAGATCAGAGTCCTGACAGGAGTTACATTGCACACACTCACACACAGGATTAAACTGCTGAGCATGAAATGTCTCAAAGCTACCCAGAGTCTGAAGCTACAAACATAGTATTTCTTGTAGTATTTCTCTAGAACAGTAAGTACTTGTGACAGGCCTCTGTCTTGTGAATTTCTTTCATAGCTAAGAGAAAATTCTAAATGACAAGTTGTGTTATATCACCCGTACATGGTACTTAAAAACAAATCTGTTCATGGCCAGAGGTCTTAACAGTTAATATAAACCCAGGACCCAACCATCCGCCCCATCCCTTAGAGTCTTCATTACAAGGTTTTACTACTTCCTGCTGTACTGCTTATATTGTTGTATAATTTAGCTTTTTTGATCAAGTAAGTTTTACTTGTATAGCTCCAAATCACAGATTTGTCTTCAGCCTTAATTCAAATACAGAAAAGGTCTCCATAAAAGAAAAAACAAAAACAAAGGGAGCGACAGGCTCCAGTCCATGTTTTCTTTTAAATGTGACAGATAATCTTCCATCATAAACAGATTTTCTGTTAATGTGTTGGTGTAAAATTGATCATTTCATTGGTTAAAATGTGTGTCAAGCCTTCACAAACCTGTAAAACTATTCCCTCCTGAATTTCAGTCCTACCTGATTCCACGTCCAGCGAGTACTTGTCGATGGCCAGGTTCATGGTCTGGTAGGCGGTGTTGGCGAAGTCCTCCAGGATGAGGTAGACGACGTTGGTGACCCCTCTGGGAACTGGCTTACCAAACCTCATCCTGCTGTTCACCACGATGCTGCCATTCCTGAAGTTGAGGATCTCCAGGTTCTTGAAGTTGTTCAGGTTGGACTGAAGGTATGGGACCAGCTGCAAGGTGAAGACAAAGACACATGGAAGAACTTACTTAACATATGAATCTAGAGGTTTTTATACACTGAGACCAGATTCTTTGAGTCCTCACCAGTTCTAGGAACCGTTGTTCCAGAGCCTTGTATTCAGGGGAGCTCTTGTTGAACAGGTCCATGGAGAACGCCATGTTGGTCACCCTGAGGCTAAAGAACACCGTTAGGGCCCTGCCAGGTCGGGTTGGTAATGCAATGGCATCCATGTCCGACCCCTGAGCCCCACTGGAGAAGCCACTGCTGTCACCTTCAGTTGCCACACTGCCATACTGGAACACATCAAAGCTGACGTCGATACTTGGCACATCAGAAAAATTGTGCTCGAAGTGTTGGATCTCGGTAGCGGGGGTGTTGTTGACTTCCTGAAGCAAGGACGTTGTTGTTTGGATATCATTACCTAATTCCCTTTCCGAAGAATTCTTCAAGGTGGTACCAACATCTTCCTGTCCAACATCCTGTCCTGCAGCACCTGGCACCCTTTCTATGGCATCCGTTGGAGAACCTTCTGTTTTGTTCACAACAACCACAGATGGCGTCAAATGTGGAACATCTGTCGGACTGCTCACTGGAATATGGTCAGCATCTTCGTGGTTTGGATGCTCTTGGTGAACCAGTTCCTCATCCTCCGGCGCAGAATCTGACACCCGAGTGAATGGTGAGTCCTTTTCAGGCGAGAGCGCAATGCTGCTGCGGTCTGAATTCACAGATGAACTGAGGACCGGAGCGGCAGCCGTTGTGGTGACAACCATGACTTCATCCACACTCAGATCCTGGTCTTGGACGGCAACCACAGGTGCAGTTGTTATATCAGTATGGATAATGTGTTGGTCCTCTAAAATCTCAACCTTGTTGAGGTCTTTGGTTTCTGGCAGCGGCAGTTTGTTTTTTTCCGTCTTTACCTCGAGCTCTGATGGCTCTTCAGTGACGGCATCAAAGCGAGATTCTTTGACTGTGACTGTCTGGATTTCTACAAAGGTAGGGGACTCTTCGGTTGGGGGAGCATCAGTATCAGTGAGGTCAGGTCCAACAATGACTTCAACGTCCTCCTTCTCGAGTACATCTTCTTCAGATTTAGACCCAACTGTAGCCCCCGGAAGCTTTACTTCAACCTCTTCAGAGGTTTCTTGAAGCTTGACTGCTGAATCAGTTGGTCCTGCAAAAACAGGGGCCTCACGAGTCCTATCTTGAGGTGCAGAGAAATCTGTGACTGATGCTGCAAGGGTATGTGATTCGGTCAATGAGTAGTCATCGTAGATGCCGAATGCCTCCACTGTTTGCACTGAAAGTTCCACATTCAAGGTTCCTTTGGGTGAGAATACAGGTGCTTCAATGGTGGTTGAGGAACGAGGGTCTGTGCTGATGTGTGGTGTGACCAAAACCTGGTCCAAGAAAGGTTCCACGATGCTTCTGTCAGGTACTGATTCCTCGAAAGCAGGAATTGTTGTTGTCTGCAAAGGGGGAGCACTGGTGAACTTCACTTCCATCGCCATTGAGTCACCCTTCTCTGTGGTCGGCGACTCAACAGCCACAGCCTCCTCATACTCATCTTCGTCCTCGGCCTCCTCCAGATCAGGCGGCGGCAGCACCTCAAGGCTCCCATCCCCCTTGTCGTAGAAGCCAGTCCTGTCAGAGGTTGCTGCCGGTTGCCAGGACCAGGGATCAGCTCCCTGGCCGTCTCCAGAGAAACCAGAGCCAGACCCTTCGTCCATCGTGACCTCAGAGCCTGTTTGAGGTTTCACAGGCGGAGGAAGGGTGGCTGCAGAGGAGACTCCAGGACCGACCGCATGGTCCCCTCGGGGGGTATCGTCTCCGGCTGGAGAAGCATTACTGAGAAGGAATCCCTCATCTTCAATATTTCCATTATCTGTAAACCAGAAAAGCACACAGAGCGGTTTTACAGCCGGGATCTCCCTCCTCAGAGCTCTGATGGAGTTCAAACTAAAAGACTCTGACAGAAAGAATTATAAAGACTCAGATGTGTTTCTCATCGCAGCGAGAAAACCTGATAGGATGAGGTTTTAACTGGGTTCTTTAGGAATTAATGCCTCAAACTGCACAAATCTTTAGTGAAAAGACTTGTCATTATTCTGAACACTGTAAAATGTTACATTTCTGTTCTGTGATCAAAAATAAAGCTGTAACCTTTAATTCACGAACATTTCATTGGATTGTGAAACATCTTACTACAGAGGGACTGTGAATGTGAAGCACTGATCTGGAAACTGTGATGTGACAAAACAATCTTTAGCTCAAGGTTAACTTGTAAGCTTTTTACAGAGCTTTTAAACACAATTTAGGGTCTTCAGCATCAGTTGTCATGGTGACGGACCCACTGACATGTGATCTCAGTAGCTGTTATGATTGGTCATGCAGTCCAAAACAACAGCAACACATCAACAACACAGAGACTGATATGATAAGAATATGTACTCACTGTCTTGCAGGTTGACCGTCCTCTCGGGGAACTCATCGGCGGGTGGAGGAGCTGTGCTCTCGTCGAACATGAAGACGTCGTTCTCGCTCACCACGCCGCCTTGAGGACCCTTCCACGGGTCGAAGGGGTCGAACATGAAGTCGTCTTTCTTTATGAAAACGTTGCTGCTGTCCTCCTCGTGGATCGGAGCGTCGGGCGGCTTCTCTGCAGCGAGGACGTTATCCTGAAACAACCATTTAATTCTTTTGTGCCTTACATTTTCTCATTTTGGTGTTAGTGGATCTTTGCTTCTGCATTTAAGCTGACAGTCATAATAGTAAAAAGTGTATCAGTTTGTTCTCGTTGAGTTTAACTGACCATGTTGTCGAAGGTGTCGGCCGGTCGGCTCGTTGGTTTCACAGCAGGTAACAAGTTCTCCACTGCAGAAAAGAGTCAGAGTCAAAGCTTTTCCAGAGTCATTATTAACATCCCCCATCCCCCTATCGGAGATCAGATTCACTGAGAGGGAACGCACATAATATGAGAGAGTAATTTAAAGCTACTGGTAGACGTTATTTGTGTGATTGGCAGTCCTGAGCTTCCTCTACTACTGCTGTCAAAACTCTTTGATTGGCAGAATCTCATCCGAGGGCCAAACTTGGACCTTAACATGGTCATCTCCATCTTTAACTTCTAACATCTGAGTTTGGAAACTTTCTGGCAGCAGAAGAATATTTCAGTTTTTAGAGAGAAATGTCTGTCCAAATAATTTCTTCAAATGTTTTCTGACAAGAACTCTGTGATCTGGTTTATATTGGAATTTCCAGAATAAAATACCAGAAATAAATATTCATTCATAATTAATTCATTACGGGAAACTTGATGATGTTGCCTGTCATGTTTAGCTGACCTGCTGTGATCTGACTAGAAGACTCTCTACTTTACATTTAACTGTATTTAAATGGAGACGCCAAATCCCCAATCAAAATCTCCATTTTACTTATAATTACCAAATTAAATAGTTATTATTAGGAACATTTCTAGGAAATGATTATAAAACTTGGATGGGAATATTAAGCTTTCTTCGTCCAGCTTCGTACCGTTCTCCAGCAGCAGAGAGTCTGTCTCCAGGCTGCTGTTGGTCATGAAGTTGTCTTTGTGCAGAGCCTCGGTGATGTAGTTACGGAAGTCGGTGATGGTGTAGACGACGGTGGGCTGCTCGGCGGCTCCGGGGTAATTCTTCTCCACCAGGTTGTTCTGCAGAGAGATGAAGTCCAGCGTGTCGTTGGCGATGCCGCTGCTGTCGACTTCCAGAGTGATGGCGTAGTGAACCAGGACCACCAAACCCCTGAGAGGGAAGAAGACCAGGATATCTTTCTTTTATGACTCTGGACCTTCAACCAAGTCCAGCTGCAATTTAGTTAACCATGCTTGGATGCAAAAATCTAATTCATATTATGATATTTATAAGATTTAGTCGTGAAAATAGTACTTTTACTCTTGACATTCTGGGTTGTTTGGGCTACCCAGAATGCTGTAATTTGGTGATCTGAGGGTCAAGAGACATCTAGACTTCTGGGTTAAAATGATATGATAATGATCAACGTGTAGTTAGAACCTTCAGAGTAAAACAACAGTTACCACAGTTTAGCCTCATTTCATCCTCTATTAACCTGCAAATAACCACCTGGAAATGCTTGAACGCACATTCTGACCATCGTATAATCTGAAATCTGTTCATCTTGTCTTTTATTTCACATCTTTCTGACCTCAACCCTTCACTGAGATTCATTTCCCAGGCGGGCATTTAAGAAAACCAGAACCTGAGGACTTTACTTTACGACCGTATCGACTTTCTCCTCTTTCAGCTCGCCGTTCTGGCCTCACGCCGAGATGACTCTCTAGCACTCTGCAGAGTTCAGGTGAGTTTAAGAGTCTCTCTGAGCTCACAAAGTGAATTTATCAGTGTGATCAGAGTGTGAAAGCCTAACCTGCTGGGGGACTTCCTGAATAGAGTTGGAGAACAGCGAGCCTGTCGTAAACCTCTGACGGTAATCCTGAGGTGGCTGCAGGTGGCCAACGAGCAGCGAGCGACTTATCCCACTTAACAGCTGATTGACTATTGTTAAGGACATTACGTGGAAATTAGAGCAGAGTAGCAGCAAAGCTCTTATTTACTGCGACAGTCAGGTGAAAGGGGCTTTAGGAGGGGAGACCGTCTGTGAGGACACAACCACAAGGTGACGAAATGCCTCTGAGACATTTACACTTCAGACCTCTAAACTCTCTGAATTTGTGCCTCTTGTCCACAGGTTTCCAACACAAAACTGCCTGTGTGGATAGAGGAAAGTGTTTCAGGAATAAAGAAACCGCGTTACGACATTCTGAGTCTTAGTAATGTCAAAAAATGTAACATGGTAGTGCAACAAAAAAAAGGATTTTACTTCTGTCTGGGGGCTAATCATCCTGCACCTTTCGAACTACAGCTCCAAGATCTAAATGTTATTGCCTTTTGTTAGGAAAGTAATAGTTTACAGTGCCAATACTGGGCTAAATTAAGAAGTAAGATATGTTTTACAGTGAGCGACGTCACAAAACGTCCTGAGGCTTAAATTCTTACTTTATATCTTTAAAAGGAAGTAAATCTACAAAGAACTTCCTGGAAAGAGCAGCGATGTTGGAGCAAATCAGATGTATTTCTTTTTTTTCTGCCTTATCCCAAACATGGCAGCTGAATCACCCATCAGGCCCTGCTCACCGAAGGGACAGCAGGCTGGATTTATCAGACTCTGCTGAACCTTCACACCTGCTGTTTCAGAGCTCTCTGGGTGACTGTGAACTTACCGTAAGAAGTGAGATCAGGGCTTAAACAAGAAACACCATCATGTAATCCTTCCACTGAAGTGAAAACGTGAAAATCCCCATAAACCTCCAAAGTGCCACCTGTGAGGCCCCCAGCTTACGGATGTGGGAGAAAGTTCAAACTGTAGAGCTACAGATCAGCGGTTAATACAGTACAGAAGGTTCAAGTAGGAAAGAACCAAAATGGCCTCAAACATCAAGCCCACGAGCTACAAATGAGAAAACGTTTTTCCACTTACCGCTCCAGGTCCTTCTGAGGCCTGAGAACGGAAACAAAACATCACGTAAATGTAAAAGATCCAACCGATGGCTCTTATTATCTACTCTGCTTGTGTGAGAGTTTAGAACATAGACTTAAACAGTCCGTTTCTAGCTTAATGAAGCTATATCTTATCTTTGTCTCCAATTCTGTCTCAGATAAAATACTTAACTTGTCAAAGGATAAATATCTGGACATGTAAGGACATACTGGACGGTCCATCATTGGGACTGGAACAAACTTTACCTGAATTCCACCACGTAGACGTTCTTGAAGCCCGGCAACCTCTCGAAGGCATCTTCAATCTGGAGGTTTAACACAAGAAAGTACGTTTTTGTCTTGATTTGAGATTTTTAGCTTTTGAGATTTTTTATTTGTTTCCATGAAGCACCAAACAAAATGTGGAAACACCGGAATCACCGAGTCTAAACCTGTTCTGAACATTGAAACAAACTGCTACTATACATATTTAGTGGAACCTCTCATTGTTTCCTAGAATAAACACTTAACAGGCTCTCTGTTCAGGGAATCAATAAGTGGAACTGAACATGGATCCTGAATAAAATCATTTTAGGTGAAATTATTATGGCAACACTTTCCTTTAAGCCCAGCTTTTACCTAAAATTGGTAAAACTGGTGCTGGTTTTCTTATGAATCTGCAAATGTGCCCCGCTCATGTTGAATTGTTTGTCTTTAAATCCTTAAATCCAAAGTAAGAATGATTATTAATTACTAGAAAATAAGTCCCTATATTAAGAGTTTATAACCAGTAATCAGTGTGTGCGTGATAAATGGTCTGTATCCACAACTAACCATCCTACTGTGGCCAAGTGGAGGCTTTCTACTGTAAATAGATAATAAATCTATCACAATATAGCAAAGCAAAAGTCTAATAAAATTAATGATGTCTTTAATATTTTTTAAAAAACTTTAACATGTCTTTATGTTGACTTACAACTGCATGACATAATGACTGTGTTAGAAATCGTTTATTACATGTTTGTATGTAAATGATAAATCGGTGGTTTAAGTAAAGTGTTTACATTTGATGTTCCTTTATTTTAAGGTTTTTGTGTATTGTATTGTTTTTACTGCAGTGGACAGGTGTAGCATTTGTCCATGTACTTGTTCCTGTAAAAAATACAAATAAATGCATTTGGCAACTCCAACTAAATGGCTGAAAGTAGATACCTGAGATGCTCCAGACACATTTAGTGTTAATATGTGACTTTGATTGACAGAAAGAGGGGCCAAACTAACAATAGTCACAAAGATACGTGCATTTTTAAACAGATGTGGCATCAAGTATGACAATAAAGACATGATTATGATGAATGAATAGAGTTTTATCCGGTGGTTGAAGCCTTTGTTTGGAATAAAAGTCAACATGTTTGGCTCTCAGTGGCCCGTGGCTGCACTCTGCTCTGTTTCTCTGCTGCAGCAGAACTCCTGCTGTTGCTATTAGCCCTGTTATCCACTTCATACTCCCTCATTAACGACCCTGACCCCGACATTCAAACCATAAACTGGCTTCCCGCGTCACTAACTCTGGAGTGGAGCCTGAAAAACTCCCAGTGGTTCGGGAATACACCGGCACTCTGCTTTCCTGGCACAGCTTGTTTTTCCACCAACTCAAAGTGAGTCACTGCTCGTATTCTGTACGCTCTCTTCAGTTCTCCAGCTCTGTTTCTGCCTCAGCGGGTTGTATAGCCGATCGCTGGCAGAGCTGAGAAAACTGAGCCCCAAAGCGTGAAGATCCTTAATGCGTGAAAAACAGGCGAGGTCTTTAAACCGGTGCCAAACCTCTGAGTCTGCAGTTTGTAGGAAACCACAAGCAATGCAATTTGGTAATGAGTGTGCATCCTGGACGTCAGAGAG
Source organism: Micropterus dolomieu (assembly GCF_021292245.1). NCBI lineage: Eukaryota > Metazoa > Chordata > Actinopteri > Centrarchiformes > Centrarchidae > Micropterus > Micropterus dolomieu. Next base: position 1,192,404 of record NC_060150.1, read on the forward strand.
AGGAGTCAGACTGACAGAAAGGAGAAAAGAAAAGGATGAGGAGGTAGATGGACCAACCACAGCTCACTGCATCATCTTTCTTTCCAAAATAAGTCGATGACAACAACGTGATTAATACTGTAAAATATGAACTGTACTGAGTGTTGTTCATTAATATTTAAGGTTTCTGTGTTTCACTTCAGAGATGTTTCACAATTTGTTGTAAGACTTTTGAAATGTTGCTTCTTATTTGCCCATGTTCCATATTTCATTGTTATGGATGCTACAGTCTCAGGTATGTGCTAAAGCGTTAGCTCTGTGCCTTGATAAACGCTGGGTAATACTAAATTGTAAGCTTTGCTATTCACTACTTACTCACTACTCTCTCAACATAACGCATGCCAAAGTGTTAGTGTGAGGCCTCGTTAAAAATAGTATGCTAAAGTGTTAGCTCGGAGCTCCACACTGTACGCAAAACCTTCAGCTCAGAGACTTACAAGACAGAGGATATGTGTTGGCTCAGCACTTCACTCAAGATAGTGACATTGCTAATGCAGCACCAGAGCCAATAATCTACCTCACACAAAGACCTGATAATAGTGTTTACATCGATCATTGAAGTTTTCATGTGCTGTGGGTGGATTGTGTATTTTTTGGTATATCATAATAATACTGGAGTCTCAAAATCAGCAATTTTTATGTAAGTAAATGTCAAGATTTAGTAAGTAGTTTGGGGTGAATGACAGTGTATTGCAAATTCATGAGTTTGGAATTATTAAACTACAAAAACATCATAATATCTCAGAATCCAATCAAAATAGTTATTTTGATAACAAAAACCTTTAAAATGAACGTATTCCTTTAAAATAATCAGCGTGTTTACATCACCTTGTACATACTCACCCTGCGTGTGAATTGTTTGGCCAGCTGCTGGTAGTGGAAGCTGCTCGGGTCTCTCAGAGCGTCGTTGTAGGTTTCTCCCCTCAGCTTGACGCTCAGCTCAACCAACTGGTCCTTCAGGGGCCTCGGGGGGCGTAGCAAGGTGTCGCCTATCTCATTACCAATCTGGAAAGATAAAGATATACATTTGGTATGGGTATATCTCATCAGCACTGGGACTTAACTTGTCAGTCTACGATGAATCCATATTTGCTCACTGAGTTCTCCTCCTCCAACCCAAAGCCGTTGTTTCCAAGTAAGTTGTCATCTATGTCATCAGGCCTCTCCGTTACATCAGGGAAGTTGCCGTTATTGTACTCCACTACATACTTTGTCGTGACCTCCAAAGTGGCACCGGGGGTGGCCTCCTCAGTCTCTGCAGTGACTTCTGCAACAGTTTTTGGGGTAATTTCATCAAGGGACTCCGATGTGACTTCTACTGGAGCCTCTGTCTTGATTTCCTCTGCATCTTTTGCTGTAACATCTGGGGAGATACCCTCAAAGTCCTCTTGGACAACCTGGACACTGTCCTCACTTGGGACGCCCTTTTCTTCAGGCTCAACCTCAGGGACTGGCTCATCAGGAAATTCTTGGGTGACTTCTTCAGATTCAGTAGCTCCTCCCACTGTGGTAGTCACTGGATGGGCATGAGTTACCTCTTCTGGAGATGTTTCACTTGGAGCCTCAGGAACAATTTCTATCTTAACTTCAGGGAAGGATTCAGATTCTGGGATTTCACTTTCATGCTCAGCCGCCCATGTAGTACTCTCCCGGGCGGTTTCTGTTGGTACTTCAACCTCAGAGTCCCCTGGAAGTTCCACAGTTACCTCTGATTCAGGTGTTTCTTCCACTTCAGTCCTGGGCGACAAACCCTCTGTATCTTCTGGAACAACAACAATAACTGGAGTGATCTCTTCATCAGAGGTCTCTTGGATGACTTCCTCTGCAACGTCTAGTTCAGATCCTTCTGCTTCTGGTTCGGCAACACCAACTTCTTCCTCAGGTATCTCCTCTGAGGCCTCAGAAGTTTCTTCTTCTCGATCCTCCAATGGCTTTCCTCCAGCTGCTTCTTGTGTTTTATCTAAAGATGTTATGGCAAGATCTGTTTTATCATCATCAGCTACTACTTCTGTTTCTGTTTCTTGTACAGTTCCTCTTGTAGGTTCTTCTGCAAATTCTTCTACAAGTCCTGCTTCTTGTGCTGGTTCTCTGGTGGGTTCTGTGTCTTCTGGAATTTCTTCAACAAGTTCTGTTTCTTGTGTTGGTTCTGTTGACTCCTTTGAAAATTCTTCTATGAGGTCTGCTTCTTGAGCTGGTTCTTCTGTGAGTTCTGTTGCTTCTACAGGTTCCACTGCTTGTGCTGGTACTCCTGAGGGTTCTACTGACTCCTCTGCAATTTCTTCTAAGAGTTCAGCTTCTTGTGCTGGTTCACTTGTGCGTTCCGTCTCTTTGGGCATTTCTTTTACAAGTCCTCTCTCCGGTGCTGGTTCTCCTGTGAGCTCTGTCTCTTCAACAGTTTCTTCTGCATGTTCTGCTTCTTTTGCAGAACCCTCTCTAGGCTCTAGTATTTCTACAGTTTCTTCTTTAGGTTCGGGTTCTTGTGCAGTTTCAGTTAAATCTGCTCCTTCTTTCTCTGTAGGTTTGATAGGTGACTCAGGTGTTTCTCCACCTTCATCTGGTTCTTCTGTAGCTTCAGTTATTCCCTCTGTTTCTGTCTCATCGACTGTCTTTACTGGCCCGTCTTCAATGATTGCTGTTTCTATTGAAGCCTCAACTGGTTCTTCTGCTGTGTTTGCTGTGACGTGTACTGGAGATTCTACTGTATGCTCTACGGTAACCGTTTCCTCCTCTGCTTTCTTGTCCTGTTCTTCCTCTGTTGATTCTACCATTACCGCTTCTGTCACAGTGACATCTTCTGTTTCAACTAGTTCTTCTTCTGCTGTTTCAACAACAGTCACAATTAGGTCTTTTACATCTGTCTTCGTTGTCACCTCAGGGGTGTCTTCAGCAGGAGTATTGTCCGTCTTAACTTCGATAACAACTGAAGTTTCTTCATGTTTTACCTCCTCTTCTGGCTTTTTTGTTGCCTCTACTAACGTTTCTTCCTCCTTATGTGCATCTTCCTCTGTTGCCTCAATCTCACCCACTGTAGTATTTGGTGGTGCCTCCTCAGTGACATAGGACGCATCTTCATCCTTATCATCTTGTAAGATCACTACGACAGGTTTAGAAGTAACCTCGGCCATTAGTGTTGGTTTGTCTTCTGGTGCTTTGCCCTCACCAATGTCTTCTGCTATCTTGTCTGTTGTTGTCAGAATAGAGGCCTGGGAGGGAACCTCTATTTCTACAGATTCTTCTTCTGGAGTCACGTTTATAAATATTTCAGCTTCTTCTTCTTCTTGATCTGTTATCAGAAATACAGTTGGTGGTGCGTCTGTGTTGACTTCAGTTTTATCTTGGCTAACTTCTACAACAGTCTCTGAGGGATGTTCTACAGACGGTTTCTGTATGTCACTTTTAGGTTCTTCAAGAACTGCCTCGACTAATTCAGGTACTGTTTCATCAGTTGGCTCTGGTGAATCCTCAGTGGGTTCCTCTACAACCTCATCAATCAAGTCTACATTTAGGGTGATATCCAAAGAATCGTCTGGAATGTTTTCAACTTCTTTGCCCACAGTGACCATGAAAGTTGTGTCTGGGATTTTCTCTGTCATGACGTCTGATGGAGCCTCAGCTGTAGGTTCAGGGAACACTTCCTGCCCTAATTTTTCCAGTGTGACAGCTTCTGTATCAAGTATTATAGTGGGCTTTGCAGAAACCACAACAGCAGCTTCTGTGACGGCTTCTGAAGGTGGCTCCTCACTTTCTGGGGTAACTTCTTGAATCACCTCAGAATCAGGTACATCCAAGTCTTCAGGTATGATCTCAAGGATGTTGTCATCTTTCACTACATCCTTCTCTTCTGTTTTATCTGGGACAGTTTTGTCTTCCCTCACTTCCTCAACCGTCACATCAAAGGCCTTGTGGGTAACAGAGTCCACAACCTCTGTGGCAACCTCCACAGGAATCTCTGCAATATCCTCAACATGTATTTCTCCAGGCTCCAAGGGAACCTGAGTCTCAGTGCTAACCAAAGGTGGACTTTCTGAAGTGATGCCTCCAGTCACCCGGACATCTCTGTCCTCTGGCATGGCAGCAACTGCAGAGGTCAAATCCACAGGAATCTTGGTCAAGGATGTTGTAGCGTCTTGAACCGACCCTTCGGTGGCAGAGAGTGGAGGGGTCCAGGCAGTGACCTCAAAGCCTGGTGGAAGGGCATCTTTGCCAGTTGTGATTGTCTCTGATCTGATGTTGATGGCAACTTCTCCTGTAAAGATCGATAAAGATTCTTTTTTTATTCAACAAATGTTACATCACAATCAGGTAGATCTGTTTGAAGTTAATTGATTGTCCTACAAGTTAAGTCATGGACTTACATTTAGACTAATTTTTAGAAACACCAAAGTGGTTTGAGCAATTCCATGAACTGGAATCCTTTTTCTAAAACTCAAGTTTGTACACAAGTTTGTACTTACAAAAACCCAGACATTAGTCAGTAGTTTCGGGGTATTGGGAATCCTGGTAGAAATTCCCAACAGGGTTTTCAGCTTATTCGGAAAATGCGATGTGTAATAGGTGTAAATTTTATCCAAGTCCGAACTCTACAGCTGGATAATATTCACTAACACAACTTTACTTGCTACCCAAAGCTCCATAGGAAATCTGCCATGGCATCACCATGAAGAAAGAAACTTCAATGCTGGCCCACAAACAGCTCATCTTTAAAATCTGCAAGAACCGGCTCTCCGGTGGTACTTTGACCTTCCTGCATCAGACTCTTTTCATCAGAAAGGCAAATTTGTAATTTCTTTGTCACATTTTTGTTGTTTCTGCTTGTGTTTGTGTTGGGGGTGGAGAAAAGACCTTGTTTTTGCTGCACTGAATGTAGATACTCTGAAAGACCTTAAACAAATTGTTAAAAAACAAACCGCAAGCAAGCTGTTTAGAGACATATAAACCCCTGCTCAGTCCACAGAACAACCACCTGTAGCTGTGATCTCACTAACCCTGGTATTTGTCCTGTTGTAATTCAGTCACGTCTACATCTCTGCTGCTGGTCCTCTGCTCAGCCTCCCTCCATTGACCAGACTGTTGCCTGTAAATAGGCTTACAGATCTATTCTGAGAGCAGAGCGTGTGACGGGAATCAGTCTCCTGCACCCACTCCTCCCTTACTTAAGTCAGATTGGGGTGTAAGGTGAGGGACTGCAGCGGACAACAGACTTTTAAAGTGGTATGGACATTAAGAATTGTACAAGCATTGTTTTCAGGAGTCATGAAAGACTTTCAATGGATTAATTATTAACCACCTGTTGTCAGACAGGGCTCCTCAATGAAATAGCTTTTCAGCTACCTTCAAGTTTTACTTAGATAAATGTTTGTTATTCTTAGTTATAGTAAACATTTTAACTGCCATATTATCTGCAAATGAAATGTATAAACACATAACTAAAAGTTATGGATAACATACATTGCCCAAGGAAGGCTTAGACAGAACTGACTAACTTATTGTAAATCTCTTAGTCTCAAATTGAAATTTTTTAAATTCTCCATCAAACTAAACATGGTAAGATGAAACGGTTCAGAAGTTGACCTTCAGGTGTGTGTTTACCTGGTAGAGTCTCTGTTGATGATTCCCCAGTCTGGACGGTTGTTGTTTCAGAGCTGCAGGAGAGACAAACAGACAGCAAAGCATTTAGGAAACAACCAGAATCAGCTAACAGACAGCCAGCAGCAGTTTGCCGTTGTTGGTAGATTTAGCTTTTAACAGCTTTCGCTGACAAACTGTGGCATATTGAATTGCTTGGGGAAAACACTGGAAGGCCTCATCTTGACTGTAATGGGTATTTTTTCACAGTAAAGACTCATAAGAAGATTCATAAATAAATAAATTCTTAAAATCAACTGATAATGAGAATAAGCCCTAGCTGTAGACAGCATTTAAAAGCCCATTAGATGCTGTAAAAACTGCCTCCAGGAAACCAAAAGCAGGGGTGTTTTTCATAACTACAAAACATTTAAAAGGTACACAGTTTTTACAGGATAGCAACGACAATTAGTCAATTATATTAAAGGATAAAAATAAAGTTTGTAAAAGAGTCCATATTTTGACTAAGACTACAGCATTTCAAACAACAGACATGATCCTTGTTGTTCTGAACAGAAGCTTCTGCACTGCTGTGCAAAGAAGCAGATTGCAGAAAAGATTGAAGCGCTTTTTTTACGATTTTTAAAGGGGAGTTTTCAGCTATTTTAAGATTTAGTTTGTGTTCTTGCTGTTTACACATTTTTTTTTCCATCTCAAAACTGGATACATAAGAGAAAATCACAGAGAAAAATAAACGTAAAGTTTATACTCAAGGATTTCCAATATTTACCAGGAACAGAAACAAACTTTGAGTTGCATTCAGTGTCAATAACAAAGCATCTGTGAATAATTAAAATAGTTGGCATTCCCCTTTAAATTCATTAAAATGCAGCTATTGCAATGCAGCTGGGCCGAGGTACTTTTACAGTGAGAATTAACAAAAACCACACGACTGTAAAGTCCAACAAAAGCAAAGACAACAAACAAGCATCTCGTACACAAATAAATTGGCTCCGCGAAACACAAAAAACAAGTCATCTGGCTGAGTGTGAAGCAAGCAGCAAAGCACTTCTGAAAGTCCTCTCTTTCTGGGTCATCAAAACTCTTAAAGTCAAATACATGTACATGCAAAAAAAATACATATTTTTGGATATTTGTCTTAGTGTCAGTAAGACAGTTGTGTTTTTATCTATACTACCACCATTTCATTAAAGGCAATATGCCAAACAAATGAAAGGCCAACTGGATCTAGATTCTTATATCAGCATTTATCTTCTAAACAAATACACGTAAACAATTTATTTGTATCTGTAAAAATATAATGGCCATACAAAAGAAAACTGGTACTGTTTGGGCCATACTTTGACATACATGTGACTTTTGGATATGGATAAGAGACAAACACTGAAATATATACCTAGATGCAATTTACATATAAAGTCATACATCAGATTGATGTATGGGTGTACAATATTTCTGTTCTATTCTCTCTTTCCTGATTGCTTGGAGAACTGATTCCAGGCCAGCTCAGTAGGTCTGTGTTTGGTGTTAGCAGGCCTACCTGCATGGAGGAGGGCCTGAGGTGATGGCCACACTGCAGCAGGTGATGAAACACAGCACAGGTGTCAATACACAACCACACGGACCGTCAATCTATACCTTTCATTTATAACGGCAGAGGTGCAAAAATGTTTAACAAGTCACTTAGCTTGGTGTCAAGTCTATGAGCCATATTCTCCTTAAAATACGTGAAAATTAATTGGCGACAGAGCAACAACCTGTTACAAGACTTTCTGACTATCTGACTCTGTACAATAACATATATATTTTAAATGATGTCCAAGTAATAATGACAATAATTTCCACAAAGGACTGGAAGAACTCGAAAAAGGAGAAGAAAATCTTAAAGGTGCAAAACATCAAAAGTACTGACTTGACAATAAAAACTGCACGAAGCAAAGCAGCGTCTAATGTACAGACAGTAATCCAAAGCTAAAGGTTAGAGTTTAGGAAAACAGGAACCAGACACATCTGCATTAAATAAGAGATATTGCCTCACCCCACTGGTAGAAATTGTTTTCACGTGTAAAAAATTGATTGATGATTCAGAGACTTGACATGTCACTAAATGACTGTTAAATCAATATTTTTGCAGGTTCATGAACACCAGCACAAGAATGTATGACTTGCTAATGAAACACAGAGTTGTAAACGAACCTGTTCATCGTAGCAGCCATGGTACTAACTCTCTGAAAGAAAGAAAAACATCATCAGCAAAGAAAAGTATTTTTATTTTATTTTTTATCACAGAATTGATTATATAGGTTAATTGTATTTGAGAAGCTTTTGAGAGGAGACAAAGGTCTGTTCTCACTCACAGCTCCACTATTTGGCCAAACCTTCATACACCACCTTGCACAGAACCATACATTATTATCATTAATATAATTAATGGTAATAGTTGTATCATATTCCATAACATTATATTATATCAGCATATTGATTATAGAATCATACAGTGTTTTCTATATTATAAATTATATCACAAAAAAACAGAAAAACAACAGAGTACTCACACTCCTGATAAGGTTGGTGTGTTCTTCTGATTGGCTAAAGTAGCTGCCGATGTCCATAACGGTGACAGAGCCATTCATGCAGCCACTGACCCAGTCCTGGTACTCATCCCACTCCGGCAGCCGGTCCCAGAAGACCTTAAAGGCTTCCCACACTGTCTCCTGACACACTAAAACACACACATAAACAGATTACAAACAAAGCTACAATTAAATACAACTTTAAACTCAAGCTGTAACCCTGAAATAAAAGTGCCTCACATGAGGACCAGTTGGTGGCCATAACAGAGGAGCTGACGGTTGTGGGGCCCTCACAAAGTAATACAAACATTTCAAACTTTAACTTGCCCTAAATAAAGTGATTTTTCAGACAAACAAATGTTGTGTGTAAAAAAGGATAGTTCTGCTCAAAAAGTACTTATATGTGTCGGTTTGGATTTGAAAGTTTGCTTAAGCTGAATTCTCTCGCCTGTCCCTAACCCTGACCAAACAGATGAGACTCCAAGGCAGAATTCAGAGCTTAACAACATATTTAAGGCAGACGAACAATAACAAGTTTAAAACAAAGTTGTTTTTCTTTTTGAAAAGTTGACATTTTATGAATCCAACTCAGCAGATGTTGTTTACAGCTGTAGCCCTTTCAACATGAAAGCTACAGGTCGGACAGTTTGAACAGGATGTTTTCACAGTGAGTGACCACACAAGTACTGAAATGGAAATGTCCTATTTTGGGCTCAAAATAGACAAACAGCTAAATTAAGATGATTGCAACAAAGGCTAAAGCAGAGCAGATTTGAATAAAATGTCAGTAAACATTTGTTCTATAAAGTGTCAGAACATCGTGAAGACTTCCTGTCACAATTTAAAGTCCAGGTTGATGTATTAAAATGACTTGATGTGTCTGACCAACAAACCAAAACCCAAAGACATTCAGTTTACTATACAAGATGAACAAAACCAGAATCTCTTCGCATTAGAGATGAAGAATTCATCGGCATCAAATATATGTTTAATAAATGCTTAAAGGTGCCATAGAATGTAAAACGGTATTAACTTGGCATAGTTGAATAAAATAAGTTTGGTACATGGAACTGACAGACTGTGAGCCTCAATCACCATTGTTTCCTCCTTCATATGTACTGTAAATGCAAAAGACCCATGAAAAAGATGTGATGTAACATCTGGGTTCATTAATATTCACGCCCCAAAATTTACATATCCCAGCCCAGGTTCCAGAGAAGCGTTCATACGAGCTCATGGAGCTGGAGGTTGTTCAGCGTCTCACAGAAAGTGATTTTACGGTTCTGAAGGAAAGGGTTTTCCCTCCGATGTCCTCTGCCTCAACTCTGTGATGTATGAAGTTTCCATGGACAGATAGCTTTACTTGTTGCTAACGCTTCAGTAACCGCTAGCTGCTGCTAACGGTAGCTGCTTTTATCAGCTGGCTCTGAACCAGCCGTCCAAAGAGTCTTTACTAATGTTAGAGGTGGAAACACCAACACTCCCCCGGAGCACCAAACTTTCTGTCAGGGCAGAATCAGCGAAAGGACAGCTAGCTGCACAGCTAACTGAGTAGCTAGCGGCAGCTGCTGATAGTATTAGTTAAAGGCTAAAGTAACCGGTAACATACAAAATATGTAAATCATCAAAAGTGGAGGCAGAGCAGCCGGAGGACAACAGAGGAAAAAACAGACAATATTATTGTACATCAAATCTGAACCAGTTTCACCAAAACCAGAGATTAGGCTAGGGGCTAGGCCCCGCCCCTCTGCTGTGCTTGGGAAAGTTGGCCAATCAGAAGAAAGTGGGCTTTCCGGGATGGGGGGGGGGCCTTAAAGAGACAGGAGCTCAGACAGAAGGTGAAAAGAGGAGCTGAAGCAGTGGACAGTGCGAGAAAAATAATGTGTTTTTAAAGCATGTAAACATTTTCTAGTAGAAAGTGAAAATGAGCACTCAAAGGCACCTTTAAAAATAACTTCAACAAATGATTGATTATTAAAATTCATTCATCACGTTTGGTCCCTGTTTCTGTACATTTCAGGCCAAATGTTCTGCCCATGAATGTTCATCTTTTAAGAGTAAAAAAAAGCTGAGTGATTGTTTTTGGTTGCTGGTTTTTGGGTGCTGGTTGGCGTTCAGTTCACCAGGGTCAGAGCAGCAATCCTGGTTGATGTTAAGCCGGTCCAGCTGGTCATTCCTCTCTCCCTCCCTCCATCCATCCATCCATCTTCGCTGACTCTAAGTCCAATCACTGAAGACGGGACTGATGGTTTACGGACATCAGATTGTTCTGGATGATTCGGACTGACAGTTAAAGTTTCCATCCAACTTCAGAGGGAAATTATAATAATGGTGAAAATAAAAACCTGACCTGATGAGCTCCCCACTTTAACTCACTTCATGTACGTCAGCTTTTATTAATATTAAGTCTACTTCTGCATTTATCCACAAACTTCTTCTACACCTCAGACAGGAAACTATTTTTTTATAAAAAGACTGGTGTTTTTAATGCCCAGTTTAAAAATGTGCATAAAATCAGGTAGATGAAACACACAATTTAAATCAATCAAAGTGGGATTAATAGTAACAGATCTGGATGATTTTCAAGAATGAAGGTTGAACTAATGTAGCGCCACTGTCTTTTGTTGCACATGAAAGGTTGGCGGTCCACTTTTCTGCTGCATGGTTGATGCGAGGCAACGCTTTGTGCTTTTTTAATGCCTTCACTTGTTACAAAAGGTTATGTCCTAGCTGAGAGATGAGAACCTGTTCTTTGTCGTAGTTTTCTTTCTCTATGTGAGGAATGAAGCTTTGACGAAACAATAAAAAACAACAAGAACAAAGAGCCTAAAATTGAGATTTCAGATTATGATGGGCCAAACCTGTGAAAGATTCGCCATATATCCTGTGACGGCCCCAGGTTTGGGCCCTCTCTTGTTGTTTCTATCTTGCTGTGTTTTGTCCCTTTAATCCAGGTAATAGGTGGGAGGAGATGATACCTGGTGTGAGATGCAACACACCTGAGCAGGCGGAGCTCAGGTGGCTGTAAAGGATCCTGCTTGATGATTTGACTCTCTCTTCTCCCGGCCTGCCGACTGACTCTGTTCTGTTTGGTTCTTTATGTTTTACACCCACACATACACTGCATACATACTGATCTGACAGACACCTACAATTCTATATTTTGCTTAATTTACTTTACTTTAAAATGTATTATTATTACCACTGTATAGTTTCCCGTGTTTGTCACTGACTGTTAAGCCAGGTTGGCGACTCACAGACTTGGAGGGAATTCTGCTGGAAAAATCAGATTTTTTTCTTTATTACACTGAAGGTGAAAACTAGCATTGTTGGGAGGAGATCGCTCAGGTGGGCAAATTTACTTTTGCAATTGCTTTAAATTAAGTGAAATGCAAAGTGACAGTTATTTGGTTACAATGCAAGTTAAAAAAGCTGTTAGCGAAAATCTGTGTGACAAAAAGAACAACGGTTAGTCAAGACATTCATGGAAAAACTGACAGCGTGACAACAAGAAGCAAAACAGGAAGTTGTTTTTCTTTGTTCATCTCTGTATTCGAGGCCCAAGGCTCTCAACTAACTGAAGCTGTGAAGCAAAAAACCAAACCTGACAGCTTGAATGTGAGACTAAATAACCTGATAAGAAGGTTGAGTTTTTGCAGTGCATCTGGCTCTGCATGACCTTTGACCTCTCTGCGATCGGCCGCCTTTTATTGGCGGCGGACTTGGCGTTTTAAGCTTGTAAGTCAGTTTGAATAAGAGCTTCAGTGAAACACCTAAAGTGTTAAAGGAAGAAACGGGAATTCCTGCCCACCCGCAACACTCTTAAAGACCAGAGAAAGAACCTGCGCCAACGTACCTCTGAGGTGAAAGTAGCTGAGGTGGTTAGCGACGGCCTGGTCAAATGTCTCCTGACTGCAAAGTTTGACTCCGCTGGGAAACAAGATATTCCTTTTTCTTCGAGTCAGAGTACGATGCTGTCTGTATAAAAGCTGATCCACCGCCGGCTCGCCCAAATATCCGCCCCGCTCCTCCGAATCCACCTGCCGGTCACTAGCGGCGTCTGTAGGTGTCCGAAAATCAGAAAACTCTGAGAGACATTCAGCGAAAGCAGTGGTGCGAAGTAACTAAGTACATTTACTCCAATCTTCAGTGCTACTTTATCCTTCTGCTAGATATGTTTACAGCATTGACCTGAAAGATGTAGGTACTTTACAGATTCATGTTCTCCCATTAAAAAACCTACGAAAGCTCATAAAATACAGCACATTGAATAAGATTAAAGCAGTGGTTCCCAACATTTATGTAATATCAGTGTGGAGTTGTGTCTCCTCGTCAGGTTTCAGACGTCTGCAGTTCGGACAAAGAAACAAACTGATCCAATATTTCTCTACAAATCAAAGGTTAGACAACAAGTTCCTTCCTCTCCCATCAATCACCTCACAATACCTCAGATTTATCTGGTGACCCTTTGGAGGGCCATGACCCCTAGGTTGGGAACCACTGGACGGTAAATAGCTGTATATAAAGTACTTTAAACCAGCTGCTTGTAAAGTAAAGGCTAACACTGATGCATCAGTATTAATCTAATAACGTCACAGGACAACGTGTACTTTTACTTCTAATACTTTAAGTAAGTTTAGCAGATAATGCTGCAGGACTTTTACTTGTGACTGAGTATTTTAAATGAATGTAGTGGTTCTTCCAACACGGTGAGAGCATAAAAACCTGCATGTACTGATATAAAAGCATCCAAACCTGTTTCCATGTAGATGCATCCTGACAGCAGCACCACCCCGAGCGCACACAGCGCCAACCTCCCACGCTTTCCTGCCATGTCTCAAAGAATCACAACCTCCAGGTCCTGGACTCCTTGCTTCTTACTTCCCCCTCCTCAGCTCATCGGCGGCTCCTTTCGGCTCCCTCATCAGCACTTGTCAAAATAAAAAGAGGAAATAGATATTCTCCAGAGCTGCGGACGGTCGCCGGGCTGCTCGTTGCTCTCTCAGGTGAGCAGATGGGACTCTGCTGGGGAGATTTTTTCTCTTTGCTCTAATCCGATTTGTTAAGCTGCTGGAGTGGATGACTGTCAGAGCCACTGTGCACCGGTGCAACGGGTCAGTGTTGCTTAAAGCAAATCAAACACAAAGACCAACACTCGGGCTTTGAGTTGATACAACAACTCTGCTGAGCAAAAAGTAAACTCATATAAGAGACTTCAGGTATGATCGAAGCGTTCCTACCAGAACATAGTGGTTAATTTCCCATGATTCACCTGTGTGAAGATCTAGTCCAACAGAAGAAAATGCAAAATAACTCATACAACACAGTGAATCAACACAGCTGCAGACCTGAACATGAGAGCAGGTCGGAGAAGGTTAGATCTGGTTATTTATCCACAAACCAAGTGGGACGTGTTTGACCAGAGTCCTCCGACACAGCTGATGAAGCCTCAGGCGGACCTGAACAGGCCGACATCTCGATGTACTAAATGTCATTATTAACTATGAGCCCGAAACACGTCTCACTGAGCACTTTAAAATCTGTAATATTTCCAACACGCTCTATAAAAGACCCTCAATTTGGAAAAAGTCCACTAGAAATTCTGTCCCAAGAAAACAAATTTAAGACGTGTCTGTAATTGTGATTACGAGCGGAGAGCTGGGTGCAGGATCAGCCGGGATCCAGCCGAGGTCACCGTCAGGGAATCAGCCAGGTGGTCGTCACGGCAGACTGATCACACTGGATTACCTGAACGTGGCGCGAGGTCACATTAAAAGGTCAAAGGTCACAGTGGCGTGCCCTGCCTCGACCCCGGGTTTCTGCTTCGTTGGCTCGTTTTGAGTAAATCAGTTTAAACTTGGATAATAAACCAACTGAGGCTGTTTGGAAGAGTCCAGGTGAGCAAAACATTAAAAATGTAAATACTTACAAACAATGTTATGAGGTTTGGTAATAAAAATGAGTTAATGTGTTTTCCCAGCGATCCACGAGGTTAAGAAAATAAAGAACACTTGTTCTTCAGTGTATATTTAAAATATAATAATATATATCATATTTTAAAAGATGACTGTTAAATGTAATAACTCACTGTGAGTCTCGTCCATCATTAATCAGCTAAAATCCATGTATGACCAAATGTCTTCAGGGAATAATGAAGCTCCATTTGGTTACAGTGCACATGAACAGAGAGCTAAAAGGCTCATCTGTTTCTCATGAAGAAGTCCAAAGATATAAATACGATTATATCAGATAGTGAGTTCACCTGCACGGATCACTTTGTGGCGTCTCAACAGATCCTTAAACCCGCTGCATCGCCAATGTCAACAATGGCGGACATCTTTTATTGGATAATGGGATTAACTTGGAACAAGAGGAGACGAAGGAAAACGAAAACACTAAACATTTTATTCTGCAGCCGTCTGAAAGTCTTGAGCGACGTGTTTTTGTTGCTTCTGTCGTTGCTTCACACTGATTTTACACACTGAAACTGTTTTGCCAGACGGAGGCGGTTTTATTTCAGAGGCTGTGTCCAGCAGAGACTCAGTTTTCCATCTTCAGGACTCACCGGGAGTTTTTTTTTGGTAAGCATTAAATCTGTCTGATCTGAACCTCCCATCGCTCAGATTAGCCAAATCTACGGCTCCTGGGGCCAAACGTTGAGTTTAGGTTCAGCAGATTATATCTACACACTTTATTATACATTTACATATTACTGAATCATTGACTGCCTTTTAAACGGCAAAGCCCCTAAAAAACAAAAACATCTTTTTAGATCAGATTAACTGAAACCTAATTCTTAATGATCACTCAGCAAACATTAGCAAACTGAACTAACTCTTGCTAATTAATTAAATCACATTCATTTGATTTGATTTCTTACTGGATCTAATTGGTTTTTTTAAAAATACACTTAATTAGTTTGTTTTACTGTTTGGTGACACTTTATTTCACCACTTTTCAGCATAAGAACCATATAAACATCAAACCACAAGAATGAAGAAGATGAAACAGTAATAAAACACTGTGTTCATATCGTTATAAATGATTACAACTACCTTACATTATCAGGATGTGTCGTTACAGTTGCTGACACAGTAAACATATATCAGCTACTTTATATTGTTACAAACCATCTACTGATGCTTAGTGCCTCTAATGGGGTTTAAGTAAAGTGTCGATCTTTGAAAAGTATTTTGATTAATTATTGTTATAGGGTGATATAGAGAAAACACACTTTTAATCAGAAGGTACGTCTGATTTTTATCTGACTGTGTTTGTTTTACTCCTATAAAGTTATTCTCGTCTGTTTATAGTAAACCTGTTTTACCTACTTGTGATTTTCTTTTTCATTTGTCCTCATGTATTTTATCTTTATAGAGGTGTTAAGTGCACTTTTTTCACCTTGTTTATCTTTTGTAAAGCACTTTATTTGAGACGTGCTATAGAAATAAAGTTATTATTAATTAATCACATGTTGTGGTTGTTGTTTAGTCTTTAAATATTTAAGACCTCCGTCAGCCTCCTACCCTCCAGTCTTATCTAGTTAATGAGCTGTAAGCTGATTGGTCCTCAGCGGGGGGCGCTCGGTAAAACCCCAAGATTAGCAAACCAGTCCACAAACACACACAGTTACAGTCACGCACACCACAGAAGAAGTAAAGGAATAAATAAGAAAATAAATTTATGTGAACACAGACACAGGAGGAGGACACGCTCTCCTCAGAGACATCACTGATCCATCAACACCGATTAGCTATTTAATTCTTTATTACCACCTCTGTTAGCGCCAAAACTACCAACAGCACTGCTGCACTATTAGCACAGTATCAGGCTGCTCAGATATTTACCATTACTACAGGATAGTGCCGGTGAATATAGTATAATACTACTATTAGTACACAAACAGTACTACAATAATACACCACTTCATTCAAGGCTTCATTCTTATGAAATAAATAAACAGAGCGTTTTCATCACATTTGCACTAAAGCTGGATGGAAACTTATTTGAACCCAAACCACTTCAACCAGTCACATCAGAAAACATCTTTTATGTGGTCATAAAAATGAATGGGAGGCTTGTTGATCGTTCAAAACATGAAGCTGACCTCTCCGGTCCACATCCCGGATCCATTAAGGAGCGTGTTGTTAAATGTGACTTGAGGGACGAGGCCTCGACAGATGTGACAGCTGAGGTAAAAGTTTCCCGGTTTGATCTCAGTCTGCAGATCTGATCTCCTTCCTGAGGCGGAACATCTCGTCTCCTGCAGCTGCTTTTATCGGCGTCCTCTTCCTTTCTTTACCCGGCCTGCTCAGTGAGAGGGAACTACATCCAGATGCTCCATCACACAGACCACTTTATTTACCTTAAACTCCACATTTCTGGGCCGGCGCCACCAACAAGCCGTTTTCAGGAACATGGACATGGAGTTTTCATACGTTTCTTTCCCGTCTGTTGGGTTTGCTCTGAGAATCGGAAGAACAAAAACTAAAACATTACATTTTTTTGTAAGAAATTTTATTATAACATTTTAAATTCTTTGACAGCCAAGTAAAATCATTAACAACGTAGAAAAAATATAAATTATTTATTGCACAGGTCAATTAACGGCTCAGTGTGCCGTGTTTTTTGGTCCCTGGGTTTCAGCTGTCGTTGCTCTGGTGCATCCTCATTATCAGACTGCGGATCTCCTCGCGCTTCTGTCGCACTCGCTGCCGCGGAAACCAGCTGTCCAACCGTAACGGGAGGTCGAAGTGCACCACGGGGTTCTGAGGAGCCAATCAGAGAGCTTGATTTAGTGTGAAGGCCGGCCCAATTTACTCATAAATCCAGGATTTAAAACAGGGTCACAGTACCCCATTAAAATGCGACATGTCCCGCTGCCCCCCATTAGTCAACGCTGTCAGCAGGTTTCTCACTCTCAGACTTAAACTGTAGCAACATTTATTCTCAATATTTCTAAGACTGGGTGGTTAAAGGGTTCTTGGGATCGGCTGAAACATTTGCTAAATTACAAGAGTTTTGAAAATATTTCAAATAAAGACGAAATTGCTAATGAAAGCCCTAAATATAAGAGAACTTTTGCAGCCATGAAAGCTGGAAAGGTTCTCACAGTATTGTTGACTGTGATTGGGTAGAGCAGCGACGCCCTCCCAGACTCAGCAGTATTGCAAAGTATCAGGTGTTGGCGTACCTGCAGGAAGCTCTCGGCGTACTGCAGCAGGTACAGGCCGCAGTCGCTGCTGTTGTCCTGCTGAGGAACTTTGCAGCTGAAGCTCCTCATGCTGTCTGACGTGAAGAGGCGTGGCGTCCCTCTCCGCACCTCCCACTCCACCTGCAGGTAGCTGAAGACAATAGGAGGCGTCAGAGGCAGAAGCAACTTCAGTTACAGCTTTATGCTAAGGAATAATGCATCACGAAGTAGAAAGTCGGGTTAGGTCCCCTCTGTTGGTGTTTTTACATTGCTGTCACCTGCTGCGCTGCTTTGAACCTGCTGGGGGCGATGTTGCAACCTGTTGCTGACATTAACTCTCCTCATTACTCTGTGATTCAGTAACAGCAAAGTAAACGCTGGGGGTTAAATGCAAACATCACTTCTTACCTGTTGCAGCCAGCAGAGACATTCTCACGTGAACGTTATGTGAACCAAATCACAGAGCAACGCGTAGAACTACGGGGTAACGAAGTCACTGATGATTAAGACTATGTGATGCGGTTGAAAGCCCTGGAAATAATTAGCAAGTGGACCTTGAGTTGGGACGATTTTGTCAATCTTTCCAAGGTGCCAACTTAAAATACTTTTGTTAACATGTCAACATGTAGCTAACTGTAAGTTAAGCATTACTTCCAAACGTATGAACTCCGAGCTTTCAGAACATTTAACTGCAGACGTCATTCAGACGGTTTCTTCTGCTGGAAACAGTAAACGTTTGAACTGAAACTCACTCTCTGACGAGTCTGCAGACGTTCTCGTGGTACGACAGCTTCAGCGAGTCCATGACGAGTATACACGGCCTGGAAAGGACGAAGAACACAGCGTTAAAAAAAAAAACAAAAAAAACCTACGCCTGACCTCAGATGTGTCCCTGGATCCGTTTCTTTGCTGACGACTCACCTCTTTAACACAGTGTCCCTCTGCCAGCCCTGCTGAGTGCACTCCTGTAAAACACAGACACCTGATGTTGATGTTCTACAGAAACAGGCAAACACCACCTGCTGAGGTGAGCTGCTGTATATTTACCGGCGGCTGCTGTGGTCTAAGACTGAGGGATGGATTTCCTGCAGCTCGCTCTGATCCACCTGAGACAAAACAACAAAACATCATCATCAGCTGCAAATGTTGAACCTGACATCTCTGCCTTTTTCCTCTGAAGAAACCACAGCAACACGTGGCGACGATGATGAGCAGCTTCACTGAATCACAACTAACTGCTGCTGAGAAGATTCGAAGATAAAGAAACATCTTTTAGCATGTTCCATAAGATGGTAAATGCAACAGATTCAAGAGGCCATATTGTTAATAAATATTTTCACATAATCCCACATTGACAAAAAATTAGTTGCCTCTCACGGGCTTCTTCCTCTCCACACATACTGTTGCCAAGGTTTATGGGTATTGTGGTTTTTAGAGTCCATCCAAAGAAAAAAGGGAACTGAGAGCTCCTGTTCACATTTAAAACCATTTACTGTGTCACAGTGCCACCTACTGACACCGTTTTACAACTCAACCCATACACCGATCAGCCAAAACATTATGACCACCTGCTGGTCTCCCTTTTGCCACCAAAACAGATCTGACCCGTTGATGCACAGACTCCATTGTGTTCGGTTTCTATCAGAACCAGCAGTTTGGCCTACAGCAGCTCGTCTGTTGGATCCGACCACACGGGCCAGCCTTCGCTCCACACATGCATCAATGACTCTTGGCCGTCCATGACCCTATCGCCGGTTCACAACTTTTCTTCTGATAGCTACTGACCCCTGCAGACCGGTGTAGAAATGTTCTGACCCAGTTGTCTAGCCATCACAGTTTGGCCCTTTGTCAAAGTCACTCAAATCTTAACGATTGCCCATTTTTCCTGCTTTTAACATCAACTATGAGGACACAATGTTCACCTGCTGCCTGACATATCCCACTGATAGGTGCCATGGTGAGGAGAAAATTAAAGATCCATATATTACAAAATATATTATTGGATTTCTCGTGAGTTCTTTCCAACTACAAATGTTTCTGTTCTAACAAAATACATGATTTTCAGTAATTATAATAAAGCATCATAATATATTTTTAGTTTCTTGTCAAAACTGAATAATTTGATAACTAGAAAAATAAAATAAAAAACAATTCTGGTTGGGAGGCAAAAGGTACTCTTAATTTCTTAATGCTGGCAGATGCATAACAGCCCCGCAGTGCCTCGCTGGAACCAGACTAATCGATTTCATAAGGAGGTGCTAACAGATCTATACAGACACCGTGGCTGGATGTCTTCAGAGAAAAGCACCAATCTGAAGGAAAAATGGGTAAAATGGAAATAATTCTACACTCCCAACATAGATGTTGTAAAAGAAAATGACTTCAGTAATGACGCTGTCGGAGCTTTAGATGGATTATCAACCAAATGTTTTTCTTTTTAAGCTTATTTATAGACAATGAAGTTAAAATATGACGTCTCGAACATCAAGTCCTGGAGCTTAGCGCCTTCAGAGGAGACAGTATTTCTGTCTGGAACATTTAATCCTTTAATTTTTGGTGTGAACTGATGTGGAATTCCAACAAACTGCTGCTCCAAATACCCCAAAGTGTCTCCCTGAAGGACGAGAAACAAACACGCCTGGTGACGATTAGAGCTGCTCTGGTAAACATTACTGAGGCTCACCAGAAACACATTGTGCTGCGGAGGAAAATCAGGTCAGAAAATAAACAGCTCACCTGTCGGGCGCTGAAACTCCTCGTGCTGAACCTCCTCCAGACCCGGGAAACAAACCACGACCAGGTACCAGTGAGCACTACGAACACAACGAACACAAACACCGACTCACACATTCTGCTACACTTTGGGGGCAAAAAAGCAAAGAACAGTCAGCGAGGGATTATAAAAGTGTAGACGTCACGCTGCTTCCTCCTGTTCATAATCTAAATGAGTACTTTAAATCTCTTTCAGGTGAATTTAAATCTGAACAAACGACTGAAGCTGCAGTTTTTCTGTTAAGGACAATCTACAAAACAGAAACTGGACGGATCCGATCTGACGCCACTGGCTGGTTACCGGGCACAAGTTACATAATAAAAGAATGTTCAATGCCAATACAAAACCCCAATTTCTATTTTACTAAGAGGACAAACAGAAAAGCTGCGGCAAATTCAGTCATTAAAGATTTTCTATTTTCTGTGGGTTCTGCTGATCTGGTCAGTTTCTAAAACAATAGGAAAAGTGCAGAGAGCAGCAGCTCTGCTAAAGCCATCGAGTCAGTCGGTCTGTTACCCAGTTGGCAGGTAGAGGCCGTGATGAGGTGCCTGGATTAAAGTAGAACTACAGAGTTTTTATTCAGCTGTCCCAACAGAGGTCAACAGTCCAAAGTGGCGTCTTTAAATCTGGGTCAGGAGTCTTTACTTTTGGTCGGTCAGAGAGGGTAAATACTCGCTGCTGACCTCCAATAACAACTTCAGAGCTGAATCACCTACAAACTAAAGTCAGTCAGTGTTAGTTTTCTTACTCTTGATTGACAGGCACAAACAGGAAGTCTTTGGTGAAAATGTCGACATGGCGGGTCCACGTCTTTACCCTCTGATGCCTCATGTGACGATCGCTGGAAACAAGCAGAGACTGAGTTTTACTAACATCATCTATTTTAATAAGTTTTCTTTGAGCCAAAGAGCGAATTTCAGTTGATCCCACTGCGTTAAACGAGGTTGTTTTTTGTGTATGAATTATGAGTCAATATCCGGAGGAACCAGCTGGTAAACATCATCTTATTCACGACTAACGTTACCTGCAGTCTTTTTATTCAGATTCATAAAAACCTGTTCAGGCGGGAAACGAACTAGCGCTGCAACAAGTAATCAATGAATTGTTTTAGTATATTTTTAAGCAAAGCTTTGCTGGTTTTCTTCGTCTTTTATGGACTGAATCTCTTTGGCTTTTGACTGCTGGTCGACCAAAACAACGACCCGTTTCAACTGGCCGACATCTTAAAGATGAATCAGTGAGTTCAAATCGTTATCTTTCTTCTTACGGGACGGAGGGGGCGGCGTCCTCTCCGGCCGCTCTCCGTCTGCTCAGCTGTTTGTAGAAGAAGCTGCTGAAGACGTGACTCCGCTCGGCCGCCGAGCCCCCGACTCCCTCCAGGAGGAGATACCTGCGGGAGGAGGAGACCTGTCAGGACCCTGACCCCCTACTGGTGACTACAGGAACTACACCGACCTGCACTGCACAGATCTTCAGGACGGCACTCACGTGACTTAAAAATCTCTTTTAGATTTATCACATTCAAACTTTGCTAAAATTAAATCCACATGCTGAGAAAACCTCGAATCATGTGACAAACCACACTGCCGTGAAAATAATCTCCGACAGACTGACTTGAGGTAGAAGTCGATGATGACGTCGTTGAGGAACTCGCCGCTGGCCAGGCAGGCCAGGTCCTCCTTCGTCACCGTGATCCGACCTTTACAGGGCGCCGCCGGGTACTGGATCAACCTGAAGCCCACATACAGACCAGGAAACATTTTAGCACCAGACCTCCAGTAAACATTCTTATTATTCTTGGGTCTAGGCGGGTCCTGGTTCTGCTGGGTTACCTGGTGGGAAGCTGCTGCAGAGCAGAGGATCTGAGGTTGGACTTTCTCGCCGGACTGGATTTCTCCTGAAAGAGACGTGTGAGCTCAGAAAAGGAATTTGAACTTTGTGTGACCAACACAAACTGAACCTCCTCCAGGAGTCACCGCCGCCGCCACCAGCTAACGGCTAACAGGCTCATTAAAAGGACGAGAGGGGATGGGATATCACTGCGGGAGGGAGAGGAGCGAGAGGAGGAGGGAGACTAGGAAGGGCAGGGGGGAGGACAATAGAGACATGAAACAAGCGAAGGAAGCAGAGGAGGCGAAGGGAGAAAGAGCCTGACGAGGGAAGGAGGGAAGGAAAGAGGGAAGAGGAGGAGGGAGGAGTCTTACCACCGAGTGTCCCAGCAGGCCGAGGAGGTGCTGGTCCAGAGGAGGAGGACAGCTGTGGAGGAGCAGCAGCCCGTCGGTCCACTCCAGAGGGGAGGTGGGCCCACTGGAGGAGGAGGAGGCCTTCTTGTACTCCTCCATGTCCAGGATGGAGGCCAGCAGGGCGGCCTGCAGCTCCTGCAGCTGCTCCTTCAGCACCAGCAGGAGGAAGGAGCACACCGGGCCTGGAGAACCAGGAGAACACAGAACTCTGAGGTGGAACTCGTCAAACAGTTTCCAGGACCATGGCGAGTCCTTCTCGATGCCACGCTCAGGACCTTTGGCAGCGATTCGTGTTTTCAACGTCGGGATGATTTCAGAGCCAAAGGACACGAAATCTACGATTGGCCGCTGGCGCAGGAGAAGCCACCCGATTGGCTGTTGGCTCCTGCAGAAGTGCGGGTTCACAGCTCCAGTCAAGCTTTCATTCAGAACATCCTGGTTTTTGGACTGCGGGGTTTGTGACAGGAGAAATCACTACGAGGGATAAAAAGAGCTTCGAGCCTGCAGACGCCTGAACGGTGTTCTGTGGGCGCAGTTTGCTTTCATGCGTATCTTTCTAAGGTCATTCTGCCAAACAACACAACCTTCTTCACTGCGGTTTGGGCTCTCTCAAAAACAGCGTGGATGGAAAGTGTGTGATGATGGACTTTCTGACTGACATCTTATCTGTTTACACATCAGTGAAGTGTAATATAACTCTCTCTGCTGGCAGCTGACACATTCGCAGGGTATTAACATGCTGAGTGTTGAGAGGGAGCGACGAGCTGCTCCTGACAACAGTTAAAACAACAGATTGCGTGTCGGCGCCGAGTTAAAGCTCAGGTTTTAGTTTAGTTGAAACATTTCTCTACTTTCAGCACCTCTGCTGCTTAAGTACTGAGTTTAGAGCGAAGTATCGGTGTAGTGCTGACAGGAGTGGACGCCCAAGTGTCAGCGCTGAAAGCAGTTGAAGAGCAAGAACTCCAAGCGTCAGTGGAAGTGAAGTCCTGAAAGGAGAATTGTTCCTGCCTCAGTAAAATGACTTGAAATGAGTTCCAGGCCTGGAAGTGCTGGATGACGTGGAAATTAAAGCAAATATCACGACAAATGAAAGTGCTGATAGGAGCTGAAGTCAAAACTGAAAAGTGTCAGCGCTGAAATGAAGCGACGCTCTTACGGGATCCGAAGCGTTACCTGAAGCGGCGGTGGAGGTCCGGATGGCCGACAGCTCCGTCTGCAGCAGGGTGGCCTGAGCGTCGGTCACCCACAGGAAGATCAGCGAGGGGGCGGGACCTTTCCAACCAGCCAACAAACCCCCGCCCTGAGCCACGCCCCCGTCCCAAACGCCATAGCCCCGAATCTGGGACGCCACCACAGAGACCTGCCCCTCCTCAACTCCTGACAGAGAGAAAGAGGCTTGTTTTTATAGTGTTACCTAAAGAAGAAACAAATAAATAAATCCACAGCGTACCTGAAACAAAGGAAAGTTCTTCAGATTTCATCACCACAGACTTTTACAAAGAATCTGATGATAAAATTGTAATTTAAAAAGGAGAAATGTCTCTTTAATCTTCTTTTAATCTAATGCCACTGCTCAATTATTTAGACCTTAAACTCCTTTATTTAGTCTGACAGTAGAGGGAGGACATGTTGCAGTGTGTGGTTTTACCTTTCAGAGGAATAATGAAGCCATGTTCAGTGATCTACACAGATAAACAAGAGAAATATTAAAACTTAGCAGGAAGGAAGACAAAACAAACTTCACTTACATAAAATCTTCTTTCTTTAATATTTGTCTGTTTCTTGTAAAACATGCGACACTTCTGAACACATCTGAAATGACGAGTACAGAAAGAAACAATAGAGTATTTTATGTTTTTATGAAAGCATTTACTGAAAATGCTTCATTTAAAAAGGACAATCATGACTTAGTGTCACATGTCAGCGCTCATTAAATGGTCGTGAGGTTAAACGCAGCAGAAAGATCAGGAGATCTGAAACCTGAGTGAGTTAAAAATGATTAAAATAGTGATTTAAAATACTGGTCTTCTCTGTATGTGGTCCGTTGACATGCTGACCTACTAACCTGCTCCCCTCCTGCCCTCACAGTTTTTACGGCGCTCTAATTAAAGCCAGCGCGCCGCCGTCAGCCCTCACGCTTCGTCTTAATTGCTCATTAAAACCTGAATCTTAGCGGTTTACAGCCTCGGTGGAAGTTTCTCTGCCCTGCGGCCGTGAAGCGAAACAAGCTGTTTGAGCAAACTTTGACTCGCTTCCCGCTTCATCACCTCCGCAAAGCCTTGGATAGGGCCTTTCTGGAGGCGTAGCCATGGCAACACTGTGTTGTTTTGGCTCATTACACTGAAACTCCGGTGTAAGAGAACACACACACAGAAAATGTGTTTAGCACTTCGGATCGGAACAGTTAAAACTACAGTACAAACAACACTTGAGCAGGAGGTGGGAAAAGAGAAACTAGGTCAAAGTCAGGCAGAAAAGCAGGACGCTCTGTGACCCTGCAGAACATTTAAAGATCTGCTTACGAACATCTGCCGGTTACGCTTCTGAACGATGGCTCAGGAGCTTAGAAGCAAATATCAGATTGATCTTTTCATTTCTCAGTCAAAAGCCGGACTCGTCCTCCGGCTGCAGCTTCACAAAAGTGACCATTTGAATTTCACAGCTTCAAACACGCGCCGTGTTCTGCGTACATCTGGTGAACTTCAGCCGTACTCACCATCATCTCCCCGCTCGCGTCGGCGTGCGTCAGGCCGGCATGAAGCGAGGCGAAGTTCAGCTGCAGGAAGGAAGGTGGCGCCGGCTTAAACCCGTCTACTTCACCTTTAGAAGAACAAGCCTGCTGACCCTGTCAGACAACACACAGGTCCATATCAACACACGGGGTCCACGCATCAACACACAGGTCCATATCAACACACGGGGTCCACGCATCAACACACGGGGTCCACGCATCAACACACGGGGTCCACGCATCAACACACGGGGTCCACGCATCAACACACGGGGTCCACGCATCAACACACATAAATACTGTTCTAAACAAATGTGAGCGATACTTGATGAACGTGTTATTTACATCATGATCAAAGTAAACTGAGTAGTAAATTAAACTGAGGGGTCAGAATAGCATCAAGCATCAAACTAAATAATCAG
The DNA here is from genome assembly GCF_021292245.1 of Micropterus dolomieu. Taxonomy (NCBI): domain Eukaryota; kingdom Metazoa; phylum Chordata; class Actinopteri; order Centrarchiformes; family Centrarchidae; genus Micropterus; species Micropterus dolomieu. Next base: position 1,217,964 of record NC_060150.1, read on the forward strand.
TTTTACATAAACTGGGCCACTACAAACCTCTAAACTTGTAAAAACTTTAGGTTCTTGAAACTGGACTTGTTATCGGCTCAGTTTGTGCAGAACAGATGTGGCTCACATTCAGCTGACGTTTCACTGCGACAGTACAAAAACCTGTTTATTAAGACTCGCAGCTGGTTTGAGGATCAGCGTCAGTAAACACAACAACAAACACTCAACAGTCCATTCAGATCCAGTCTGGATCTGCTTAGAGTCCCACCGGGGGTCCGAGGCTTGTTTATTAGTCTGCAAGCCCACAAACCAACTACATGACTCACGCCAACCTCGAACATACGGCGGAGAGACCCGAGCCCCAAACTGGGTCAGACCTCAGTGTGGACTGGAAACGCACCACAGGGACCAGTTTCAGAAAGGACTAGTTATCAGTTCACAGAAGTTACTGATGAGTAATTATCAGATTTACAAACCTACTGTGTGAAGAAGCACATAGTTGATATCTTGTCCGCACAGAGCATCATTTTCTACCTACAAGATCAGAACTTCTGCCCCAAAATTATCTCAGTCACGCACAGGTTTATAAATATCTTGACATTTTGAACGATATCTTCTGCAAACACTTCAGAATTGTACTAAATGTCCCCCTTTGGGACTTCGGGGACTGCGTGGAGTTCAGGTTTTTCTCTAAATTAAATTCACAGCTTGGAACAGCAGGTGTCAGTGCAGTTTCTGGTCTGTGTGTTCACATGAGTCCACCAGATGAAGGGTTTGTGGTGCTGCTGCAGGTGGATTTCATTTGACATGACGTCAGGGCGGTTTTGACCCGAAGCTGAAAATGAACTCCGGGTCTCCAGACTCTCACGTCTGTAGTTTGTCCTTCTCTGCACTGATTACTAGGATCTGCAGCGGCTTCACACATGGACCCGGGTCGTATCCCTGTGTTGACCCCTTGTGTTGGCCCTCAGGTGTGTCTCCTACCTGCATCCGCTCTGGCTTTCCTAGATGGGATTCGTCCAGCAGGCTGCTGCTCTGTAAAGTCCTCTTCCCTCCGTCTGCGTCGTCCTCACCCTCCTCTTCCTCTTCGCTCGACAGCACGACTGGACGAGGATCACAAAGAAACTGAATCAGTCTTTAAATAAATCATTTAGTCTGATTCAGCCACATATACACGTTATTCCTCTTTTTGAAGTAAAGATTTAAGGAAGGAAAAAAGATTGTGATAATACCGACACCCCGTGAACGCACCATCGCTCGGCGTGCAGGAGAAGCTACGGTGGCCGAAAGGAATGTGACAATAAATCGTTGTACATTTTTCCATGACACTGTATCGATATTCCAGCCCATCATATCGATACATAACATTAACTAAAAATATAGCGCTTCGACGGTTAGCTCCATGCTAACATATAATGGGAATCTCCATTAACATGCTAATGGATATTAGCAAATACAATCCTAACATAAACTACACGCTTTGCTTCACGTGCTGAGTGACCTACTGTGCAAATACTTAAAGTACATGTTTCCTGAGCTCTGTGTGAAATAAAAAAAGAGCTGCTAACTTCACCGTCTTGATCTGCTGCTTCTGTGCTCCACACAGACCAGCTACAGCAACCCCAAAGGGTCAAAACCCAAACCCAATATTCCCACTGGCCTAAAAATACATCAGTAGGCGGAGAAAAGGCGGCACAAGCCCGTGTCAGTTATTAATAATTAACAGTTATTAATATAATGTGATGTACAGATTAGACGTAGCAGTTTGTATTTACAGTAAGGAAATTCAGTGAATTTGCATTTTGTGCCTTTTTTAAACAAATGTTTTGATAATAATTTGTTCACAGTTGCTCTGTAGTTTTATTAACACACTGAGCAGAATCGTGTTCTTTTCTAACAGTTTGGATTTGCAGCAAATAAACAGAAAACTTTTTTTTTCGTATTAGTAGTTAGATATCGCGATGTATCATTTTATATTTCTAGCTATACATCGATTATCGCAGAATTGCAGTATCGTGATATTATCGTTACTGTGAGTATCGTGTATCGTGAGGGGCCCTGAGGTTCCCGCCCCTAGTGGTCGACGCGCTCCGTTGGCTCTGAGCTAAATTATACGTGTGGTCCTCCGTTTGTCCAAATTAGTCTTCTCTAACAAACCGGTCGACCGCTGCTTGTTGTCGTCGTCTGTATTCAACTTAGTGACGAAACGCGCTCTGTAGAGCAGGTTGTCCTTTTCAGCTACCGTAGAAAAGTGGCGACGTCGCTGTGAGAGGAGGTGTATGCAGACAGAAATGGTTCACCGTGTCAGGTCTCTCTATGGATCCAGATTTAACGCACCGGACCTTAGTCTCCCGTCACTCACTGGGTTCTGCTGCTTTGGGTTTCCTCAGTCGGAGCTGCAGGACGGCCGACCTGTTGGCCGTCTTCTTCTCTCTGAACGCCCTCCACTTCTCTCGCTCCTTCTCCCTCAGATCCTCCATCAGGTTGTTGTTGGCGACGAGCCACGACGTCCTGTTGAGGCCCCGCCTCGCGTCGGGCGTCGACCTCGGCGCACAGCAGGGTCTGCGGACGTCCTTGGGGAGAGGTTTGTTTCCGGCTCTGGGCGGAGACACAAAGTCGTCCTCTGACGTCTGGTCTGAACCGGAGACAGACGACTTCTGCTGCTGCTTTAAAGATTCAGGAGAGCTTCCTGAGTCGCTCTGAAAGAATCACATTAAAGGCACATTTTAACTTTTCAAACAGTATTTTATTCTCTGCTGCATTTCCCTCGATCGCACGTGATTTACTTCCACTTTTCTTTCAACATCTGAATTTCTAAAATGTTGTTTTGGAGTTACTTCCTGTTAACACTGTCAGAATATCGTCTCATAAAGCTGCGACTTTATTCTCAAACATGCTGATGGATTTCTCATAAAGTTACAACTTTATATCTGAGGTTTTTATGACTCATTAGAAATATTACAACTTTATTCTTAAAGTATTATGACTTTATTTCTTAAAACTACAACTTGTGCTCATAATATTATGTCTTTTAGCCTAAAACATTTAAAAATATCTCAAACCTCCGGGTCATAAACGGGTTTAAAAGTCTTTCAGTCTGAGATTTTCTCAAATTAATTCAAGTGAAGAGATTTTGGTTCAACGTTTGATTCCTGCTGGTGTTTCAGAGGAGGAGGAAGCCGCCAATCACCGGTCTGCTCTTCCAGCTGTACCTTCTCCTCAGCGGCGTCCACTCTCCTCCACGTCCTCTTTTTCTGCGTCGGTGAACTCAAACTCCCAGCACGCTCCTCACCTCGCAGCTCTGCCAGATAGTCCAGCGACTCCACAGAAATGTTTTTAGTGGACAGGGGCGGACCTGGAAGGTGAAAGGGAATGAGCTTTCATACAGATCCTCACTGAGAGACATAATGTCCCTTCTGATTCAGTCAGTCTGAGCACACAGACGTGACACGTGTTGCCATTAGCTCTCACGCCCAAACGTCCACCAATCTGATCTGAAGCCTGTGAAGTGACTGAGGGTTAAACTGCTCGTTCTTAATTTAACTAACATTAGCTGACCTCTCTCCTCCAGAGCGCCGTGGGGCTGCAGTCACTCATTTTACCTCTGAGGTCACTTTTCTTCTTCTGTGGTGGAGTCAGGGGCTCTGAGGCCTCGTCAGGCGGCAGCAGGCGGTCTGACGCTCTCTTAGGACGCCATCTGGTGGATAAAACACACAACGGCAGTTTGGTGAAAACAACTGGGGGTCAAAACTTGTGCTTTAGTTTTAATGTTGAGAGACTTTTAACGGATTCTTTTCACCAGCTGGGAGTGAAAACTTTTCCTTCTCGTCTCCGTGCCATTTTGGGGCGGATTCATAAAGTTTTGGGAGTTACATCTGACAACTCTTTAAAAAGCGTCGGACGAGAGAGACGCTGAGATTTAATGCAGGTTTCTGACATGAACATGAATTTCAAGGAGCAGCAAACAGAAACTGGAGGAGCAGCTGATAGTTTTCCAGGAGAAATGATGGAAAGGAGGCTTTGAGTTGATGTGCAGATGAATGATTTGTGTTTCCTTGTGTTTCCGAACCAGCGTCCGGCCATTGTGAACTCACCCGTTTGAGACGCAGCCCGACGACGACTGGGCTCTCTGTCCGGGCTGTGATTGGCGGCCGCAGCTTCCCGGTGCTCTGCGATTGGCTGTTGGCGCTCCTCTGTTCGGGCTGTTGAGTCCCAGCAGCGATTTGACATAGTCCCTGAAAACAGGTGTACACGGCACGCTGAGGAAATAAAACCACCAGGTTACATTTTCACTGCGTTTCATCTGCTGTAACGAACTCTGCAGCCTGCAGGGGCCGCTCCACAAACCTCTGTCTGCTCGTTGAGGACCCCAGCGCGTTCCCAGCATGCATCCTGTCAGCCCCGCCTCTGCTGGACTGATGCCCATAACCCTGTTCAGATGAAAGCAGACGGACCAGACTGAAGGTCAAACACTGACGAGACTAACCGATCAGACCTGATCCAAGTAAATATTTCTCCTCTATTTAAAAGCCACCTTAAATCCTGCCACTTAGATCTGATCACTAATGACAGAAAAGTCAATTAAAGAAATGGCAGATCAGATCGGCTGGTTCTTGCTACATCATACCACCTTAAAAGAGCCATCAGACCAGCAAAAGGGTTAGGTATACCATGTTTAAAAACCTGAATTAAACTGCCATTAAATACAGATATACCACCTTAAATCAATTAGTATACACAGTAACCAACAGATAGATCACAAACAATACTACCTTAACAGAGTGAGGTGATCATATATACCATCTTTATCCCACCTTAAAAGCACCATTAAAGCTAATTTGTCGTCTTTAAAGGAGCTCAGTTTGAATATACCACCTTAAAGTTTCCAGCACATCATACGTAACATAATCACAGAACCAGTCCATTAATTATGCCACCTTAAAAAACTGGCAGGTCAGATTTACCACCCTAATACACAACAGGTAACATACCACCTTCAATAAATTAATTATAACACCTTCAGCGTGTCTGGCTGATGAGTAATTCCATCTTAAAAAGGACCCGACAGTTGAGATATACTACCTTAAGATCGGTTGACAGCTTAAACAATAGACCACTTTAGGAAACGTTAACAGATGAATAATACCACCTTAAATTCTGGGGCGGGGCTCTGGAGGCGGGACAGCGGCGACTGCGAGTGCAGGTGGGAGGAGTCAGAACCCGCTGGCTGTTTCTTCTTGGGGATTTTGAACGGAGACGCCATGCTGCCGACACAGAACACACAAAATAAACAAACCAGACCTCTAACAAAAAACACACTAAACTACTCCAGATATCCCATCAGGCTGCTGCGTGGAGATCATGCCAGGTGAGGGGGTTACCATTCCAAACTACATTCAAAAATCAAAGGTTTTTATATGCAGTTGTTAGATAATAATAATAATAATAATAATAATCCTTATTTGTAGAGCACTTTTCAAAAACAAGTTACAAAGTGCTTTAACAAGTGTAAAGAATAATACAAAAAAAACCAAGATAAATACAAAATACAAGATAGATCTCATGAAATAAAATTATAAACTGCCTGTTTGATCCAAATAAAAGCAGCTTCATATTCAACATTATCTAAATATTAAAATAATCTTCAACAGCCAATTTAAAGGCAACTAAATGTCGACAAAGTCTTAAAACTGCGTCGGATAAATAGACTAAAAAGAACAATTTGTTATAGAACAAGAAGTGAGGTCAATATTTGACCCCAAAACCAATTACCACCCTCAACCAGTAGACCAAACAATTACTGAGATTTACTGAGTGCTACAGCCGAACTCCATAACAAAACTTAAGGATTTAAGAAAAGAAACATAACAAATCTGTTTTTTGTGCTTGGTTCCCTCAGAAAATTGATCTGAAAGTAGTATTTGATTATTTGAATAATACTGTTGTCTTCACGCGCACACCAAGATGAAAAAATGTCCTCAAAATAAGGCTGACACGTCATTTTTAATCAGCCATTTTGTGAACAGTTTCGACCAGTAAACAGGTTAAATGCTTTGCTCAAAGGCTTGTCCAGCTCAGGAATTTAACCCGAGACCGTTCAATCATTATATATTCATTCAAGGTTTTACACCAGCCAGACTTTTACCCCGAAATGTATAAAACTACTGCTGCTGCTGGCAGATGTCATGAAAATGTACACACACCAAACTACATTCAAAAACATGAGGTTTTTAAACGTTTTTAAACTCCACCTAATAAAACCTCTGTACTTCCAGAACTAATAGTATTTTTGGATATTTAGGGTCAGACTGAAATACACACAAAAAAGCACTTTATGTTAAATTGTTTTAAAAGTATAATTCCTTATATTATAAGAAAATTATGCTGAAATATGTTACGTTAGCTAAGCTTCGGGGGAGTTAGCTAGCTGAGCGTGCGGACCAACTATAAAAGATGATATTTCTGCTGTGCAAGTCACATTTCTTAGATTGTTTGTGCGCCGAATTTACCAGCAAACCTTACGGACTAATTTAAAATATGTACTTATATTGTACCGGGCATGTAAGTTTTAATTTAAGTACTCAAACATTAAATAGCGTTAATTCTTAGCAGCAGCACCTGCCGAAGGTGCGCTGTTTACATTTTTAGCTCAGATGCCTTTAACCTCAGACAAAGCACACAGAGTTACACAGCCTTTCTGTTCGGTACTGGTGTAAATGAGTTCGTTGTGGTGTTATTAACAGGAAGCTAAAGCAGCTCTCGGCTTTAACGTTTGACAGTTACGAACCTAACAGCAGCTGCTGCAGCTACGCTGCTAACTCGCAAGCTAGCCGGCTAGCCAGTGAGCTAAGGCAGCCGCTCTCCGACTTCTTCTTCTTCTTGTTGTTAAATGTTCGGAAACTCTCCTGCCGGCTCATGTGGTCGCGAGGATGTGCCGCCCTGTTAGTGAAAAGTAAAAACACATTTCTAAAAACACGCTTCTGTCCGAGCAGGGAAGGATTTTCCCCAAAGACTCAGCAGGACAACGGCGACATGACGACATCCCCTGCGTTGGCTTTACGCGATGACGTCATCAGCAGTGTCGTGGCAGAGACGGTCCAAGGTGAGCAGGTGGACTGACTGAGTCCTGATTGGCTGCGACCCGTCTCTGCTGCTACTGACTAATCAACAAAACACAGACCAATACTTCACTAATATTCATATAATATGAATATCATTTCTAAACCTGTCCTGATGGAGAAGGTGATGCTTTCTGAAACGCTTGTTTTCACCAGTGTCGCTCAACATAGTTCATTTAAAGCACGTTGAAAGTTTAAGTGAGTAAACTTTATTTGTACGGTGCTCTTCACAGACAGCCACTGCTTTACAGAAACATTAATATTTACAGAACAAAAACAAACACAAAGAAAATAAGAAAGATAAAATGACCACTGGAGCTACATGAAACAGTACGTAATAAATAATAAATAAATACAAAACATTTGCAAAGTACTTAGTAAGATAAATGATAAATACACAGTAAGTGTTGAAGGAGTTCACAATAAATACATAGTAAGTAATAAAAAAAACACATAAATACATAAACTGCAGACCTGCTGCAGACAGGTTACCAAACGCTTGTCCAAACATTAAATAACAACAGTAATCTTATAATGATAATTTACTCTGCTACTGACTGCCGTCCCCTCTGGTGTACATTCATGAGAACAACAAGATTTGTTTTTTTGCAGTGTCGGTATTACATAAACTTATTTTACAGATAAAAGTTTTAAGAGATCTAAATGCAACTTACATGTGTACAAGCAAAACCCTCCGAAATTAAAATGTACATTAATGTTCAAAACGACTGTTAGGATTTATTGCACATTTCGTTGATGGCAAGATGAAGATTTCTGACTACACAATTTGTTCTCCAGGTCGTCCAGAGAGGACACGGTTTACAGGCCTCGGAGGCCCCTCCTGGAGCTATTTTAAACAAACATGAACACTAACTGAGCCTTTAAATAATAATAATAATAATAAACTTAAGATATCATTTCTGTGCAGGTAAGACAGCTCTGGAGGCAGACGACCAGCGAGAACGACTGGACCTGAAGACTTCAGATTAGACTCTTTACATGTCACAAGCTTACCAAGACTGGAACAGACCCGGTCGGACCTCCATCAGCTGAACAGTCTGGAACCACAGTATTGATTCTGCCCATGCTAATGCTCTACAGCTGGCACAGAAAGGCTGAGGAGTTAAACTTCACTCCATAGCCAAAGCCAGGATAAAGAGGTTCAGTGAATGTGGTGCTGAAGGTGTGGAGGTGGATCAGAGTGTCACAGGAGACTCTGTAGAAGGACAGAGAGCCAGCAGCATAGTCCAGATACACTGCTACTCTGTTAGAGACCGAGGAGGAGGGGATGAGTGTCCCACTGTTATTGTGCCAGGCGTTGTATCCTCCATCAGTGCAGCTCAGACACCAGGACTGATCATTCCCTCCAAACTTGGAGCCATCGCGGTCTCCACTCCGTCCTATTCCTCTGTAACTCACTGCGATATAAACCTTTCCTACCCACTCCACCTCCCAGTAACAGCGACCAGTCAGAGCGCTTTCACACAGCACCTGAGGCCAGTAGTCAAATCTCTCCGGGTGGTCAAGATACGGGTGCTCCTTTCTCAGATCGGTCACCTTTTTGTTGTTTTCAGACAGTTTGAGGAATTTGTGTGCTGTGTTTGGGTCCAGTGAGAGTTCACAGAAATCTGATGGAGAGAACAACATAGAAAGGTTGGATTGTTATTGTGAAAATCATCCCAAAAGTCAAGTGAAAACTGACTAACCAGACCTGCGAGCAGATCTCAACATGGCCTAAGCCCCTGGGGCAAGCTGCGCCCTGGCGGCCCAGGGGATGCAAGTCAGACCTGCAGTCCCACTGGCACGATAAAAGACGCAGGTTGAGAGCAGCAGATTTTGGAAAGCATTTAATTCAAAAGACTAGTTTGGAAAAATAATCTTAGCACATTTCTTGAATTTGGACACGGCCCTAGGGTGGCATGGAAAAGGATTGGGCCTAATTTCGTGTTAACTGGACTGGGCTATGTGGAGATATGTTGCAAAGTTTAGTACCGATTGGACACACCGCCTAGGAGCAGTTTGAAAATGTAGGTTTCAGACATTTTGCGATTTGGCGAAAACAATTATTGGCGAAAATCAAAAAGGTGCCGTGGCCTATATTACAAGTTGCAGCCAAATTCAGGGAACACAAGGCGAATATATATACGGCATTTGAATGTGCGACACCTTATGAAACGCTTTTATCTTGATTATGACATGTAGAATTTTTGTTGTCTGCTGTGTGTGTCCCAGTTAAGGCCACCCTTGTCTATTTAAAAGCTATTTTAAGTTTTCATGTAGTGGCTCAGGTTTTGTGTTAATCGGAGATATGATTTCCTGTTTTAACCATAACCCAAAGGAAACAGTGTCTTTATAATTTATGTATTCTTTCGATGATCAAAATTATTTTAATAATTAAAATAATTTTTATCACAATACTGCGATAAAGCACACACATGTACACAAATTATCGTTCTATGCGAATTATCTTCTCCTTTCTTTTGGATCCATGTACTTCAGTTGCTCTTGATCTTATATCTGTTCGAGCGGGGGTCAGGATTTAAGTTGAATTTAACCACAAGTGTTCTATTCCCCAAACACGATAAAGCACACCAAATGTCCTTCCAGAGCTTCCATTTTTCTGTTAGTAAGGATGGCTTTACTTATTTGGGTGTTTGTGTCACTGACAAGTACGGGGGGGATCTGTTCGACACTAATTTTTAAACGGCACGCAATAACACCAAGCAGGATATGGAGAGATGGTTGACCCTCACTGGAAGGATCAATTCTGTAAAAAAAAAAGAAACAATACTATAACGCTTAGATTTAAATTTTTATTCCAAGCAATCCCCGTCTTTATTCTTTAATCTTGTTTTAAGGAGTTAAATAAATTCACAATAAATGCACAACTACCTTTATTTGGAATAAAAATGTACATGGAATAAGGAAGGAATATTTGGAAAGACAAAGGAGGAGGTTTGTCTGTCCCTACCCAATAGTTTGTATTATTATTTTATTATACTACTTTACTTTCTACTACTATATTACTTTGGATTTCTGATTTATTGGATGATGAATGTCCAGGTTGGTGTATCACAGTACAGCAGTCATGTAACCCGGTGTGCCTTCACTCTAATCTGTGCCCCACTACCCCAAAATAAACGCTACTGCACGAACATCCCTGATTGATCAGTTTAGAACCCATTTTAAACGCAAACAACTTTTTGTTACTTTCACAACTCTGGCAAACGTCTACTTTGCTACTTCTCTCATAGAACCATCTTTTCAGCTATAGCATATGAGAGGGATCAAGTGTGTGACGGACCATTTTATGGAAGGGCACTTTATTTAGTTTGAACAGGAAAAGGAGTTTAACATTCCTTAGTCAGGTTTGGCGGTGATTGCATTGTTTGGTGTAGTCCAAGGGGGATTACATTTTCTATAGGCTATAGCATTTTCTATGTTATTTGCTAGACGTCTGATACTCCTTAATTGGAAGAACGTTATGCCACCGTCTCAAAAGCTGGACAGTTGCTGGAGTAATAAAAGTATGTAAACATTTATATTGAATGGACAACGTTTGCGTAGTTTGAGATACGTACAGTAGTGCAAGATCAATAAACAAGTCTGTGTGTAGTGGGGAAGCAGCAGAGTATGGGGATAAGTCCAGGTGAGTGTGTGTGGTGGGTGTATTTAAAAGTCTGACAGCTCAGGGGAAGAATCTTTTGCAGAACCTGGCAGGGATGGTGTTAATAGTCCTCTTTCCTGAGGCCCCAATGTGTGTCTGGTATTAAAGGGGGAATCAGCAGCAAACTGTATGCAGTGTTTGTTCTACTACAATTTTCTAAATACATCACCACCAAGGAAGAGTTCAAAAAAGTGGGTTTCAAACATTTTGCAGAAAAATAATAACAGACAAAAATGGGCATAGCCTATATATATAGCTCAATTCTTAGAATGCATGAATCTAAGGTTTTTGATTGTGCGACATACTACATGGGAGTTATGAGCATAATTAAGTTAAAACACATTTACCTTAATTACAGCGGCACCTGCTGGTTGACATGTGTCATTTTTTGCGTCTTAAGCAGTTTGGTCGACTTTACCACCCTGATTAATTTCACTTACATAATGTTAATAGTAAAGGCAGCAGTATGGCTATCGCTTGTACTGGGATCCATGCTGCCTTGCCCCTCTCACATTTGGACCCATACAAAATGTGTTAAATGCTATCTGCTTTTGAAAATCCAACTTTATAGGTTTTGTTTTCCTTAATCAAACCAAAACACACTTACACTTCCTCAATCCTGGTTTCAACCACTGGACCCCATCAGGCTCCACGCTGAAAGAGAGAGACAGGGGTGGGTGTTATTGGAAGTCGGAAAACCAAGTTGTCATGCTCAGTAATTGTCTATACAGTTATTGATAGTGTCTCTTCATACCTGAGATTTTCCAGTCTGCAGTGTGTAAGTTCAGCACACAGCAGTTTCCCTCCTGAGACTCCTGAATGATTGTAGGTCAGGTCCAGCTCTCTCAAACGGGAGGGGTTGGAGCTCAGAGCTGATGCCAGAAAAGCACAACCTTCCTCTGTGATCAGACAGCCTGACAGCCTGCAAACACAAAATAATTGAAGGTATAAGTTTAAGTCTAATTTAAAAAGCACATCATCTGCATATTATTTTACCTATTGGTATTCCAGTTACACAAGTCACTAATTTTTAAGGAAGTGGGAAAGGCATTGGCGTTGTATCAATTCTACTTGTTTTGTGTTTTGTAGATTTAGAGAAGACTTAAGACCATGTCCAACATTAAATCATGTGGAGGTTGCTACTCAGTATGGGGTACATTATCCAGAGATTTGGCTCCAACACAACATCCAGGATCACCCTTGGTAGTCAAATGTAGTCAAATTCGATAGATCGGATTCAAAAAATGCCCTACAGAATTACTAAATTCTGGGTGCATACATGTAGATGTATATAGGTATGTAAATATTTATTTTTATTCGTTTTACCCTGTGTTGTAAAATAACAAAATACCATGACCCCCCGTGATTGGTGGATATATATGGGCTGGATGGATTGTTTTCCTTAATGTAAAAGGTATTTAAGCGGTATCAATCTAATCCTAATCTAATGTAAGCATATCATCAGTAAATTGATTTACCTATTGGTATTACAGCTAAGCAAGTCAAATTTTTCAGCAAGTGGTTTCAAAATCATAACAAAAAATAAAAACAAATTCCATGAACATTTTTTATATATAGAGTTTTATTGACGAGCCCTGATTAACTGATCTCAATTATGTCATGAGGTTTGTGTTCCCAATACATTTATAAATAAGTATATCACCAAAGCCTTTAATTCTAAGTTATGTTCAGTCAGTGTATGAGTCGGCTAACAGGACTAAAACTACAGAAAAAGTACCGGCCCTAGTTTATGCCAGATCTCTGCAGCAGTTAAATTGTGTGACTGTGACCTCTTGAGATAAATAAAACCAATTCAAAACAATACAGGGAAGACAGAGAACTGATCTGACCTGAGAGTTTCCAGTGTACAGTGTGGACTCTCAAGTCCAGCGGACAGCAGCTTCACTCCTGAATCCTGCAGGTTGTTGTTACTCAGGTCCAGCTCTCTCAGACTAGAGGACTGGGAGCTGAGAACTGAGGACAGAGCTTCACAGCTTCTCTCTGAGAGGTTACAGCCACTCAGTCTGGAGAGGGAATAATGAGCAGAAGAGATTTTTTTTACATTTGAATCATTAACAGCACATTTAACACGATCTGAAATGAACAAAACTTACAGAGCTTTCTTGGAGGCTTTGACCACTGGCAGCAGCCTCAGAAGAGCCTCCTCTGAAGCAGAATATTTCTTCAGGTCAAACACGTCCAGATCTTTTTCTGAAGACAGTAAGATGAAGACCAGAGCTGACCACTGAGCCGGAGAGAGTTGATCTGTGGCGAGGCTACCAGATCTTAAGTACTGTTGGATCTCCTCCACTAGAGAATGGTCTTTCAGCTCATTCAAACAGTGGAACAAATTGATGCTTCTTTCTGGACAAGGGTTCTCTTCAATCTTCTTCTTTATGTACTGGACTGTTTCCTCATTAGTCTGTGAGCTACTTCCTGTCTGTGTCAGCAGGCCTCGTAGGAAAGTCTGATTGGTCTGCAGTGAAAATCCCAGGAGGAAGCGAAGGAACAAGTCCAGGTGTCCATTTGGACTCTGTAAGGCCTGGTCCACAGCACTCTGGTAGAACTGTGTTTGTTCTTCTGCCAGCAGGTTGACACCAGAGTTGATGAAGGTCAGATGGACATGAAGAGCAGCCAGAAACTCCTGAACGCTCAGATGGACGAAGCAGAACACCTTGTCCTGGTACAGCCCTCTCTCCTCTTTAAAGATCTGTGTGAACACTCCTGAGTACACTGAGGCTGCTCTGATATCGATGCCACACTCTGTCAGGTCTGATTCATAGAAGATCAGGTTGCCTTTCTGCAGCTGCTCAAAAGCCAGTTTTCCCAGAGACTCAATCATCTTCCTGCTCTCTGGAGTCCAGTGTGGATCTGTCTCAGCTCCTCCATCATACTTGATGTTCTTCAGTTTGGACTGAACC